>NC_080400.1:39507500-39821052 GCF_030265065.1 Corythoichthys intestinalis
TTGTCCCAATGTTATAGCTTATTGTTATGGTTTTAAAAGGACATTGCGTTGGGGCCTGGGGGGCTGTATTATAAGTATAAAAACTTCCCAAATTATTATTTTTATAATTGTCCTGTTGCTGAATCACATCATTTTGCTGTGCAACAGGAAGGTTTAATATAATCCCTATGGTAATGTTTGTAGTATGACGGAATTTAAGTTGGACAGAACAAGGTTTGAGAGGGAGCAACCTCGCAGAATAAACGGAATTTAAAAGGCAATGGTACATCTGTGAAGAACAAATGTGACAAGGAGAAAAAAAATAGGATGTAAAAGTAGGGCTGACAATCACTTTGAAGTGCCAATTACTTTAGGAAAGAACTTTAGTTCAAATGAGAGAAAGTTTTTAGAAGAATATTCACACGGTCAAGTGATCTACAGTAGCAACTCCGACTCTGCTTCAACTACATGAAATCACTGTCACAGGCAACTCAATATTGGGCTACTGGAATCCAAGAGAAAAGTCATACGACAGGTTCAGAGATACAGTGGGGCAAATAAGTATTTAGTCAACCACCACTTGTGCAAGTTCTCCTACTTGAAAAGATTAGAGAGGCCTGTAATTGTCAACATGGGTAAACCTCAAACATGAGTGACAGAATGTGGGAAAAAAGAAACAGAAAATCACATTGTTTGATTTTTAAAGAATTTATTTCCAAATTAGAGTGGAAAATAAGTATTTGGTCACCTGTAAACAAGCAAGACTTCTGGCTGTCAAAGAGGTCTAACTTTTTCTAACGAGGTCTAACGAGGTCGAACGAGGTTCCGCTCGTTACCTGTATTAATGGCACCTGTTGTAACTCACTATCGGTATAAAAGACACCTGTCCACAAACTCAGTCAGTCGCACTCCAAACTCCACTATGGCCAAGACAAAAGAGCTGTCAAAGGACACCAGAGTAAAAATTGTAGATCTGTACCAGGCTGGGAAGACTGAATCTGCAATAGGTAAAACTGTGGGAGCAATTATTAGAAAATGGAAGACATACAAGACCACTGATAATCTCCCTCGATCTGGGGCTCCATGCAAGATCTCACCCCGTGGCGTCAAAATGATAACAAGAACGGTGAGCAAAAATCCCAGACCCACAGGGGGGGCATAGTGAATGACCTACAGAGAGCTTGGACCACAGTAACAAAGGCTACTATCAGTAACACAATGCGCCGCCAGGGACTCAAATCCTGCACTGCCAGACGTGTCCCCCTGCTGAAGAAAGTACACGTCCAGGCCCGTCTGCGGTTCGCTAGAGAGCATTTGGATGATCCAGAAGAGGACTGCGAGAATGTGTTACGGTCAGATGAAACCAAAATAGAACTTTTTGGTAGAAACACAGGTTCTCGTGTTTGGAGGAGAAAGAATACTGAATTGCATCCGAAGAACACCATACCCACTGTGAAGCATGTGGGTGGAAACATCATGCTTTGGGGCTGTTTTCTGCAAAGGGACCAGGACGACTGATCTATGTAAAGAAAAGAATGAATGGGGCCATGTATCGAAAGATTTTGAGTTAAAATCTCCTTCCATCAGCAAGGGCATTGAAAATGAGACGTGGCTGGGTCTTTCAGCATGACAATGATCCTAAACACACAGCCAGGGCAACAAAGGAGTGGCTTCGTAAGAAGCATTTCAAGGTCCTGGAATGGCCTAGCCAGTCTCCAGATCTCAACCCCATAGAAAATCTCTGGAGGGAGTTGAAAGTCCGTGTTGCCCAACGACAGCCCCAAAACATCATTGCTCTAGAGGAGATCTGCATGTAGGAATGGGCCAAAATACCAGCAATAGTGTGTGAAAAGCTTGTGAAGAGTTACAGAAAACATTTGGCGTCCGTTATTGCCAACAAAGGGTACATAACAAAGTACTGAGCTGAACTTTTGGTATTGACAAAACACTTATTTTTTACCCTAATTTGCAAATAAATTCTTTAAAAATCAACAATTACATTTTCTGTTTTTTTTTTTTTCACATTATGTCTCTCATGGTTGAGGTTTACCCATGTTGACAATTACAGACCTCTCTAATATTTTCAAGTGGGAGAAATGCACAATTAGTGGTTGACTAAATACTATTCGCCCCACTGTACCATCCGTTCACCCTAACCCTCAACACTGACTGATCTCTCACTAATGTGCTGGAATCAATTATCCTGTGAATGAGGTCCATTGTCATAAGAGTTAATGGCAAAAAAAGACAAAAAGGAATGAAAGTATAAGAAAAGTCATTGGACAAACAACAAAAAACATTCTACTGTGTTTTCCACACTAATTTTTGCTGTGTTGTAACTTGGTAAAAAAAAAGATGATTTTAATTTTTTTCCTACTCAGTGGTGCTTTTCTGCCTGTGCTTGGCTGCCTGTATTGTGTCTCAGTAATCGCATCATGACTGGCTGCCTCTGGGCTGTCCCGAAAAGACAAGCTTGTTTCTCTGCTGGTTTAGGCAGTCACTGGTTCACTGATATCAGGTACCACTTTTCTGTCTCTTGTGGCACAAATTGAATGACTGAATTGTGCTCTTACGTGTACAGCAAAATAAGAGCACCTATTTTTAAAGGAGAAAGAATTATTGGCAACTTGCAAACAGAGTACCTCAAATAAACACCTACATTTAGGCTCCTGAAAAAGGAATGTCTTTATCACTACATACAGTACTTCCACAGGAAAGCATTTAAAACTATTGGGGTTGGTGGAGTTCAGAAAAAAAGAGCACGAGGCAGAGCACTACAACGCAAAAAATGGACAAATTTGTATAACTAAACTAAACTAGATAGGGGATTACAAAATAAAAACAAACAAATAACAGACATTTTGCCTCACCAAGAAAGAGATAAATTGACATTTTACTTCTAATATTATCTAGCATTATCTGCACATATGAGGAAATGTGGTGCATTTACATAATACAATTTGGTTGTGGGATCATTAATTAGCTGTTGTGTGTCATGTTGGTTCATAATATGGCGTTTCCGTCCTCTGTACATAATCCAGATTACGTGTTGTCAGTGGTGAGTGGAGATTAGTGCACCATCACGGCTGATTTAGGTATTATCTCACTGATGCAGCCCTGATATAGCTTCTCCACTGAGGCAATGTCCCCGGTTCTATGGCGTTTCTGGGCATCATTTCATTCCAAATTTAGCCTTTGATATATTTTCTGATGGATAAAATACCTTAATTGGGCATTATGAAGTCAATTACGTAATAGGACTGCAATTTGCTGAAGCACGTTTGAATGTTAATAGACCATTAAATGGCTTTATCTGTTTTACCCAGTGGACATTAGTTAAGGTGGTTGGCAGCAAGAAAACAGAGGCCCGCTTGTGGCTGCAGTCATGTTGGAAATGTGAAAACTCTTTGTTGCATTATTTCTTTCAAGAACTTTACAGAACATCACTTTAAAAAAATATGTAATTTTTTATCAATACAGTACTGTTCATTGTTAATACTGTACCTAAGAACAGCCACAAGAGGGCCTCTGTTGTCAAATTGACTCAAATTTTATGATCAATAATAAAATACAATTTTTTAAATTATAGTAGCATCTAAACAAGGTGCAGAAAATTGCAACGAGTTCAAATATTTTATTGCTAGTATTTTACATTACTGTCCAATGATGTACCTTTTATTTCATGGGGAGCATAATAATGCTGGTGATTATATACAGTATGATATAACATCAAAATCCAGTTTTCCAATTTAGTTCTGTCTTTACTTCTGTTTGTTGGAAAAAAATAAATGAGATCAAATAAAGTGGGAGCAGTGGAGTGCCTGTGTGGTTTTGCATGTCACATTTCTGAAGTTAGGGGTTGGAATCCGGAAACTGGCCTTCCTGTCACATCGTAAGACTTTAAATTATCTTTAGATGTGAATGTGAGCATGGATGGTTGTTTCTGTCTTTGCACACTCCGATTGGCTGACGACCAATCCCGGGTGTACCCTGTGTCTCGCCCAAAAGTCAGCTGGAATTGGCTGAACTTCGCCTGCAACCCAAGTGAGGATAGGTAGCATAGAACATTGATGGATGGATAACAAAATTGCATTGTTATTATTATTAGTAGTAGTAGAAGTAGTACTAGTGGTTTTATAATAAAACACTCATTTAAACATGTCAATATTGTGTGGCAGTGAAGTGAATTTCATAAGTCTTACATGCCTCCAATGCAGATTTATTTTAGTCTAGCTTTTATTGTGTTTTCCATGCAGATCAGACTTGCCTTTTTTTTCTTTCTTACTGTAAGAGTAGCCAAACGTCCAATTTTTATTTAAACCACTTTGCCTCTTCTCTTCAACCAGTGTGTTACATATTTATCCAGCTGTTACATTAAACAGGTTTGTCTAACTTGAATACAATACTTTGCTTTTTAAACACTTACTTTTAAAAGCTAATTCTGTTAGAATCAGCATGCATGCACAATATGTTGCACTATATGGGCTGACTGGTTGCATTTGTTTTTGAGTGAATGGAGAGTTTTGGTGTCGCTGTCCATGGTGCATCACGTTCCTGAAGACCTCGTTGAATGCAAATATCGTGTAGCAGGATAAGCAATACAAAGTGACACAGAAGGCACAAAAGCAGATGGGCAACCCTAATCTGAAGCAGGGAGGATTTAATCGCACACCTCGCGATGCCATTTAAACGTACAGGTTCCGAAGGGACCGGGATACTCACTCTTGGTAATCTTTTGTAAACCAAGCACATCTTCTGGCGTGATGACGCTGTTTCTGCGCAGTTCTTCCTCGGTGGTGACGGGGATGCCCATGTCTGACGAGTTGCAGCCTTGCTGCACTTTCATGTCCAGCGAGGAGCACTTGAGCGTGGAACAGGCTGGCGGGAACTGGGGCTTTGCTGACAGAAATTGGAAGAAGCTGTCGGCGTCGTCGTCGTCGCCGTCGTGTTGACGGTAGCCGCGGGAGGCGATTTGTTTGCGTCGAAGACTGCCTAATACACCACGCAGGAAGCAGGCTCAGTGCCCGGGTCCAAAATAGCCCATTCTCCGTGCCTTGCACCTCCCCTTCTTCTCCTCTCGATCCGGTAAAAGATCAAAATCAGCCCTTAGCTCCCTCCCTTCATCCCTCCCTCCTTCACTCGCTCATCGGCTCTAACACAGGCTAATCCAAATCCTGCGGCTTTAAACGAGTGCCGAGCACGCCTGACAGTCTGCACTCGTCTGCTCATCGTCACTCTGCGGACCATTTTAGACATAGTCCCCATCTCTCTCTCTCTCTCTCTCTCTCTCTCTCTCTCTCTCTCTCTCTCTCTCTCTCTCTCTCTCTCTCTCTCTCTCTCTCTCTCTCTCTCTCTCTCTCTCTCTCTCTCTCTCTCTCTCTCTCTCTCTCTCTCTCTCTCTCTCTCTCTCTCTCTCTCGGAGGAAAACAAATCATGTTTTATGAATGTTGGTAAAATACATAAAAAAAGAAGTCACATATTCGTCGTTACTGAAACACCTTGAATAATTTTTGAACAACATGTTTTAACTGGCCTCTGATTTCAAGACCAGTTATCATGAGCCACGAAATTTGGCACACTTTGCCTGAGCACCAAGTAGTGTGAGAGCCCTAACTGTAATGCACGGGACTATTATTACGGCCCAAGCACCAAGTAGTGCGAGAGCCCTATTTTAATGCAAAGGATTATTATTTTTCTTTTTTCAGGGCAAATGAAAATAGGAAATTTGGAGGCCTTAACATGCTTGAAAAATTCCCCCAAATTTGTACATACATGCAGACTGGTGTACATTTCGATAAGTTTGCGACCTTGCGATAAACCGTAACAAAATGGCTCTACATCGCTCCCTTGAATTTTTCAAAAAGGCCTCTCCTATTAGGTGTTTTTTCATCATAGAATGATACAAATTAGGGAGTCGATACCTTGTGCAAAACGGCACCAAAAAGTCCTATAGACCCATAGCCGAGACCCGTGTATTTTGGTTTGAATGTGAAAAAATACGCAATTTTGGTCGATTTACACGGTGTACATTTGACATTGGCGCTGAGGGAGTTAGTTGGATCCTCCTCAAATTTGGTGAGATTGTTCATGAGGCATATGAGATCGAAATGGTGAGTTTTCAATAATGGGCTTGACCCAGGCGGAGTGCCAAAGTCTGCCCTTTTTTGGCAACACGCCAAATTCAGTAAATGACTAATAACTGGCTGATACAACCTTCAGTCTTTTTCAGATCAGGCATGTATGAGAGGTATCTCAGCCTGAACACGACTGCATTGAAATATTACCCATCAGGCCTGGCGCCCCCCAGCTGGAAACAGGAAACGCCCGTTTTTTTCTAGACAGGCTCCTTTTCCAAGGGGAAAAAAAAAGTCGGTTTACCTCAAACCTGCATCAGGGGAGTCTTAAGACATGTGTTCAGGTGCCTTATGAAAAATATTGAGGTTTCGTTGAAGCAGAAGGGTCCAAACAGGAAAGTGACAATGACCGTTGCCATTTTATCTCACCATACATTTTGAACAGTAATGACCTGGCAGATATACAACATATCTGCACCAAATTTCCCGTGCTTGATTATAGTAGTACCCCGAAGGGTCCTGTACGGGTCATTCGCATCAACCCTACAGCACCAACTAGTGACAACAGAAAGTCACTCATTTTACTTATACATGTCCAGTTCCTTTCAGATTGGTCAGTGTAAATACAAGACCTTTTTGTAATATTACATTTCATGTCCACAAATGTCTGTCTGTTGTCATAACAACCCTTTACACGCCACTGTTGTCATAACGACCCTATACACTCCATTAAAAGGAAGTCGATTTCTTCTGAGACTGAGGCAGCTTATAGAGCCATGAAATTTGGCACAATTGGTCGAATTGGCCCATTTTTCAACTGGGTGTGTGAATGTATTTCTCCTCTCACGGTATACAAAAACATTTCTGTCAGCCATGCCCACAACACAAAAGAGGCTCCACACAAATAAAGAGGCGAGTTTCAAGCATATGTAAGTGTCTATCGAGATAACGAGAGGGGGATGATCTGCCACCACCCTGAGCTGCGTGCTGTCCTAGTTGCATGATGTCCGAGTTGCGGCAAACTGCAAGGGCCCGTTCAGTCCTGCTTGCAGGCCTAGTTTAATCTGTTGTGTGTAAGTATAGGTATATGTGGCGATCAGTGATTTATATGGGTTCAGAGTCATTATGGGCCTCCGAAGTAAAGCATAACTACATGATGAGTGGCAAAATTGTGTTTGATGCTACTATTAACATTTCTAACGCCTGGTGATATTTATCAAAATATGACTATTTCAAAGAATAATTATAATCCGGCGAATATAGTTTAAAAAAAAAAAAAAAAAAAAAAGGCATGACACTTTGTTGAAATAGGAGAGCTAAAAAAATGTGGAATAAAACTTTGACAGTCTGACAAAGTATGTACTTTATTAGTTTGTATTTGTTTCCATTGGAAAGTTCCAGATTCCAGCATCCCTGAGAATGTAATAATGTAATAGTTATTCTTGATGGGAACCTAGAGGTGCTCAAATGGACCAGCTAAAAGATAATAATGTCTGAAAAAGGTACACTCCTGGAGAGCCACTAGAGGTCCTGTGTGCTGTTCTGAGAAGATATGCATGGCTGCATGTTCGTATGTGAGAGCTGTCCATGGTAATACATTATATGGGATCATTCAGTTGTTGGAATAATAATCTAACTTTATACTATGGGAAGCTTTTTTTATGCAGACTGGTTGGCACTGTTCCTCTGGAAACACACGGGTGGATATACAGTAAATGAAATATAAGGGTTGAAATAGCACCAAAACAATTTTAAAACACAAACTGCTAACTATCAAGGAAACATGATAAATCCTACGATCATATGAGGTCTGGAAACAGAGAACATTGCTACTTACTACATTTTACCAATAGTACAGCAACTTTGAAAGCCTTATTTGCTCCCAGATAATGCTGACAAAATGAGTAACAATATTCAGAAGCAATGTTCTTTGTGCATTGAAAGCGGTCGGTGAAGATTTTGCAGGTTACTTGCCCTTAAGCGTGACCTGTTGGCCTAGTAGCTTGAGCGGCTTTCAGAGTTCATCTCGAAGCAGCCTCTACGGTGTGTCTGCATGTCTTTCACTCTACGGATGGACTGAATTTGGGGTTGGTGGGCCCCCCACTCATTCCAGTGCTTAAAAGAACCCGTTTCCATGATATACTGGTAACCACGGTAGCCAGGGTATTGGTAAGCCACCCACCTTTAAAGAAGAAGGCATGGACCATAAATATGATACATACAGTAGCTATACTCACCACATACTTCCAAATGCTATACAGAGTTAACACTTACGTTGCACCAGTGACCTGAATGCTAGCGACGCGGTCCTGGAAGCCATATGACCACAGGCTTGGAATATCCTCATCACTCACTTCCATCTTGCGGCCCTCAAAGTTTGTGCATTCATATAGGCAAATTTTGTGGTCCTGGGGGTCCTACAAATGAATAAATCATTTTTGTTTACCATTCTGTGTAATGCTACTATAGGTACCAAATGGATAATCCCCACCAGTTAATTTTGACTGGTATTTCACTTGGGTGAATAAAATTGCCTATTTTTTCCTTATGTATATACAAATTACACTTAACAGATAGTAATTTGTGTTGTCACTAAGGCTAGGTTCGTACCGCAGGTCTTAATGCAGAATTCCAATTTGTTGTCATATCTTTTTCTTTGGCGTGGCCATTCATTGAGCCCATTCAAGTATTACGCATGTGCACTAATTCGCAGTCCAAGATGCGCTGAGCAAGCTGACCCGCATGCACAGGCGCATCAAAAACGACTACACACGTTGGCTCCACGTCATTCTAGGAGGATCATGTTTTGTTTTCCAAAAAAAGGACAAAAATAACAGACATTAATAATCCCCGTTTAGTCTTGTATTCAACGTTTATATGAACTGATAGAACGCATGATCGCGCCGTGCATGCATGATGCACACACTTAAGCCTAATGTGTGTGTGCCAGTTTGCCCCGACTCGGCCATGTAAGCAATACTGAAATAATGCTCATTTGGTTCACAGAAAGAAATCCAAGCATCATCAGGCTTATACTTTTCTTCATTTTAGTTTTTTATGACAGTGATCAAGCCCGTCTACTGCGAGAAAGCCGAGTTCAAGCTAGGCGCTAACGCTAATGCACAGCTACATCGCTGCCATCTTGCCTGCTGCTCTCACTTTTTGCTGACGTAATTGCTGCATGAATTCCGATTCGGGAGACTTGACAGTTCGTTGCCACATTCTGGAAAAATGTGACCCAGATCGGATTCAAACCACATATTAAAGTGACCCATATCGGATTTTAAATGGTCCACTTCTATACGACTTGTCACGTTCAGACCTTCAAGGTAATGCCTCACTCGAGTCGGAAAAACACGACAAATCGGATTCGTGCTTTAATACCTGTGGTCTGAACCTAGCCTTAGACTTCTTTTATAATATTTACATTTCAACGTAATGTACACATTATGTCTGATTGGAATTAGTCGAATGGTAACATGTACATCCCTCCCACCCCACAGTTGGAAAAAAATTCTTCAAGTCTAAGAAAATCATCATCATATTTTCCGTTTGATTCAAGATTTAAATGATTTTAGAATGTTAAAATGATGCTTAAAACCTTGCATATCGTGAAGCCTTTCTCTTGGCTGCAATCAGAAGTCTTATAGATCAGCCTCAGACACAATCATTGTTGGATTGTCACTCCCCCTTGCACTAAACTGACATTGAATATCTATAACACTGAACTTACCATTTTGACTGGCCTGACTGACATTAGACGGTCACACCTGTAGCTGTTGGACCAGGTGTCCCATCTAGGGTATTCTCCCTTCTCCAGCATGAACATCTCACCAGTCAAGTTCTGCTGCTCAAAGCCCACCCAGCTGCCATGATACACAAAAAAGACCCACACACATATTACATACTGAATCTAATTGTGATTGTGATTCTTCCACCAGACTGATTTATGGTACTCTACTACTCATGACTTACGGTCCATTCTCTACACGGATGGAGCCGATTTTCTCCAGCCCCTTGTCACTCAGATTACGGCACTCTGCAAACAGCTCAATTTTACGGCCTTGGAAGTTTTCAAATTCATAGAGGTGAATCTGTGGCGAAGCACAATAGTTTTGTTATGATGGAAATTCTAAATAGTATGGCTGCTCATTCACTCATCTGCATGCATACTCGTACCTTATGACTTCGCAGGCCCATGGCAGAGTGACTGCCAATGCTGCCTTGAGCACCAGAGTGAGACATTGCCAGATCTACATAGAAACAGGATGAAACACACATTAAACATGCAGTGTACAGTGTCCACTTTTACTCCTAAAATCTAAATACAGTAAATCACACTATAATTTGACACAGCAATGTAATATTCAATTAAATCAACACAACGATCTAACAGATTACTGTCATCAAGTTTTATCAGCAGAATTTTTTCTGTGTTAGAAATCTATTCACTGAAAATCTAACAAATGTAAAACATTTAATGTAAAAGATGAGCAAAACTGAGATCAATTTTTTGTCAGTTATACATTCTCAGTGAGCCGCTCAATTGAAAGAATAAATTAATCACACCCTGCTGCACTTTATGTTAATGTTCCATCTGTTCCCTCAAGAATCAGAAAGAAGATTCACACACCGAAAACATCAGTCCCATCCCTCTATCTATTCCAGGTTATACAGTGAGAACTTACTTTCACACAAGCAGCTTGTAATGGATGGCTCTTTAAATAAATACTGAGAAAGCGAGTGAGGATGTATATATACATTTACGTCCAGTGTGATAGTACAGAGGGAGGTTTCTGACTTCTTATTGGCTAGTTGCTGTTTTGGAGGACAGAGCGAGGGTTCAAAAGTCACGTTGCTTTGAAAAGTCGTGCTGACTTGGCTGACTGTTTTGTTGTACAGCCCAGTTGGAATAGGGACATTTACTGTCATCAGCACAATGTTAAACACACACACATACACACAATAATGCATGTTTCAGATACTTGATCAGAGGCTTAGGATTTAGATTAGGGCTTACAAAGCCTCCTCAGAAGAGTGGCAAATTCCACTTTCATCAGTTTCAAATTATTTCATTGACTGTTGTTGCTTTTACTTTCTCTAACAGAAGTTTGCACTGTGCCTACTGTCAAACAGAGAGGACAGTAGGTTATGTTCGAAGGCTGCTTTGTCCTATCTGGTTTTAATCTGTGCAAAGTGCAATGAAATCTAAGTACTGAAAATGAGTAATTTAGTTTAGATTCATTTTAACTAGTGATGCACGATAATACATTTTTCAACCGATGCCGATAACCGATAATTTCCTCCTCATTCCAACCGATAACCGATAATGTCAAGCCGATAATTCTATTAAAAGATTTATGTAAAATTTTAAAGTATACACAAAAGAAAATATTACTGTGCAAAAATATAATTTATTGCTCTTTCTTTCAACATAAAATATGAACAAGTCGTCAATTCCAACATCAAAATAATGACAGATTGTCTGACATTGTGTAATGGTAAACTTTTGGCAACAATTACTTACAGAGTAAATACCTAAGTTGCACAAAAATGCCTTTAAAAGTAAGCCATTCCTAACATATGTAACATTAATACACTGCAAAACACACTTCCTTAAAACTAGTCAGTTTAAAGTGTAAATCTATTGGAAATAAGTGAAATTATCTGCCAGCGCTTCAAGTGTATTTCGCTCAGATTTCTTGGAAGAAAAATAGCTAGCTGAAAATAATCTTAACAGCCTTTTTTTAAGCAATACATTATTATACTTAATCCTAAAAAAAAAAAAAAAAACTTGGAAGGAGAAAAGATTTTGAATAATATTTGTGGCTACAGAATATTATTGTTATTTCATTACAACAGGAATGTGCATATTTAAATTGATAAGTGTTAATAAGTGCCAGTAAGTTTTGATTATCTACTGTGACTGTAATTGAGCAGACAAATAAGTTAAATTAATTTGAAAAGTGTTTGCTAATGTTATATGCTTTGTTGCACACTGTGAAAATGATTAACTCAAAAGAGCGAGATGTCATGAACCCATTCTGCAGCGCTTTGTTTACATTTGTGGCACTCACGACATTTGCTTTACAGCAGCTAAACTGATACACGGCAGTTCTATTTGGATGGAGTTGGCGCTCGCATCTCCTTGCATGTTGTTTTGTGCCTGAGTTTTGTTTAGCCGAAAATAAAGGCAGCGTTACAAAGTCATCTGACCGCTCGTCATTTTACATACTGAATGCATTATTGACTGGCTGACTTCGTTTTCTCCATGTTTAAATTATCATCTAACCACTGTGCCGTCATGATAAGCTTGCTTACTGGACATCACTTTTCCAAATGTACGTGGTGAAAATGTGATTGGCATGTTTTTCATGAAGAATGGTGGTCGTATAAACTGCATTATTTTTTTATCCAGGGCTTTGGCTCTCGGGTCATTTTGGTAGAAAAAAATCGTGTTTCGTCTCGGCGGCGGCTACGTTCGTACCGGATAATCCGCCCGCACCGGCCGGTTTGCCGCGGCGTATTCGGGGCCTGGCTCTGCTCAAACGGCGTGAGGGAACGCTCGAGAAACCGGGGTGTTCGCCGGAGGTCCTGAAGCCGGGGAACCGGGCTCTGCCCGCCCCGCCAACGGCGCGGTGGCGGCGGCCTGCCGGACTGGCCAGTGCGGCGGGCTCCGTCGGAAGACGGCTACTTGCCGACTATCGGTCTCCAGTCGTGCCGGTGTTTAGCCTTAGATGCGAGTTTACCACCCGCCTTGGGCTGCTTTCCCAAACAACCCGACTCTGTATTGTCACAAGCCCCGTAGTTTAACTTAGTGTTTACAATAGCTTTAGCATTCCCGCTAGCAGCAGCCTCGTATTTGTTCCAAAAATGCTGGGTTAGTGGTTTTGAATGAGGACGCTTTCTTTCGGCCTCGTGGAACTTCTGCGGTACATGTTTCGCAGATGGCGAGAGCGTCGGCTTTTTTAGTAACAGCCGCCATAATATTTAACTATTTCTTGTCGTGTAACTCCGCCTCCTCAACCCCTCCTCCCTCAGGGGCTTCAGAGAGGGGAGGGGTTGAGGAGGCGGCGTGCTGAATTCTTCGGTTGTGCACATTTGGAGGCTAAATCAAGTATATAATTATCGGATTGCATTATCGGTTGAATTTTTTTATTATCTGGATTATCTGTGTGACGGCATAATTGCCATTATCGGCCAATAATTATCGGCGACCGATATTATCGTGTATCTTTAATTTTAACAATGATCTAGGAAAATTTGATAAAACACAAGTGTTATATTTAAATATGGATTATTCTGTGATGAAATAAAAAAACGTAAGTGAACACAAAATCTTGAAAATGACTTGCAAATGATTTTTCTCATTTGGAATACAAGCCAGACGCAGTCGAGATATGAACAACTCGCATACTGCAAATACTATAAAATAAAAAAAAAAATAAAAACAAATATAGCATCTAAAGTTGTAAATCTTTGTAAGATCCTGACTAGTTGTATGCAAACCATTTTTGGGGTTGTATTTCTTATTGACTGTGCAATACAAAGTACTGGTAAATGTGCCTGGATCTCGAGATTGTTTGGTGTCCTATAAACCCAATTGTCTGGGCATACAATTGTCATGTTATAATTTTGAGACACTAAAAATTGAGAAACTTGGCTTGAAACACCTGCAGTTGCTGACTGGTAAATACTAGAGTTGGTCGAAAATGACTTTTAAACCGATAACTTATATCCCAATATTTTCTAAGTCCAAAAATATAAAATAAAATATGCGGCTGTGGACTTAACATTCATTAATTCATTTTCCATGCTGCTTTTTCCTCACGAGGGTCGCGGAGGTGCTGGAGCCTATCTCAGCTAACTATGGACACCCTGAACTGGATGCCAGCCAATCGCAGGGCACATGGAGACATACAACCAACAGCACACACTCATACCTATGGACAATTTAGAGTGCTCAATCAGCCTACCATGCATGTTTTTGGGATGTGGGAGGAAACCGGAGTTCCTGGAGGAAACCCACGCAGGCACGGGGAGAACATGCTAACTCCACACAGGAAGGCCGAAGCCTGGGATTGAACCCTTGATCTCAGAACTGTGAGGCGGACATGCTAACCACTCAGCCACCAAGCCGCCTTGGACTTAACATATTATGGCCAAATTTATTGTGATGCCCCACTGGATGCTTTAATAATGATACTGCTCAGATAACAAATCTCAAGCAACTTAATTTGGAGACATCTAATGGTCAATATAAGCATAACTACTGTGCTAAGCTGTGACTAGCCCTTGTACAAAGGCAGAAAGTTTCTATATTCACATTTCACATTTTAAAATGCTTTTCTCGGCTATAATATCGGGCAACTCTTGTAATACCATATCATGTGATCAAAATGTTTGTACAAATACACTATGTCACACTGATTTTTTTTCCCAGTCTATGACAAACTTCAATTCATAGTGGAGTATGTACACGCATTGATATGGCAACTCACTGGTAATGCAATTAGAATATCAAGTTTAAAATGAATTGCCTTCAAACAATTTTCACTTTAATCAGGTATTTTTATTTAATAGTAAGGTATTGCATTGGATCTGTAATTTGCAAAATTAACATTTGAATTTGTATTATTTGCCCTGTATTTATAAATAGAACAAAAAAATCAGGGTTGATGAGTGTGACAATATGCTACCTCAGGAAAGCAAAAAATGTGAGTAATGCATAACACCACAGGCAGAGGGTTTTAAAAGGTCAGTTGTCAGTGAGTGAAAATGGTTGTGTGTTGGTAAGTGTATTTCATGGTGTGCCCAGCATGTGTGATTAAATGCACTTCTGTCAATGGCAGTGTACGCATGTGCATTAACGAGCATATGGGCACAAAGAAGTGAGAGACAAGGTGAAAGCAGATTGAGGTGATGGGGATAGACATGAGCCATGGATTCTGTACAGTAAGTAGCCTACTTTTTTTTTTTTTTTTTTTTAACTCTTTCACTACTAAAGACGTAGAGTATAAACAATGTTAATGATGTTCAACTGCTAATAACTAAAAAACGAAAAAGAGTAAGAATTTTACTTATCATGAAAGATGGGAATCTAACCTTTCTGTGAGTTCTGTGTTCATGTAGACATAGAACACAATAATTTGTGGTGCTTGAAAGAAGGGGAGGTCTTGTGACATGATGTTTGGTAGTGAATGAGATAAAAAGTAAAAATTAAACTCATTAGAATGAAAAGTTCTATATCCAAGGAAATACTAGTACACAATGAAATCTTTAATTAACAGTGTTTTCACTTTCTGTGATGATCATTGCTGTGGTTGATACAGTGTATGATCTGCTGTTCTTCTCCAACTTGTGCTTATCTGCACTGGGCATGTTGCCCTTCATCCAGTTGGACTATGGCACATTAAAGCCCAGTAGCTCAGTGTTGAACAATGGCGTGAGCAGCAATGTGCTGACTGTAGTCGGGACCTACCAGCCCTGTCACTTTTCAGCACTGCTGTGTATAAATAGTCCCCCATGCTGAGGTCAGAACGCCGTAATTGTGGAACAGCCCCCTGTCAACACTGCGCCGCTATTCTTTGGGGTCTGTCAGGTAAGCCATCATTCTATTCAGCCTATGGGAGCGCATTGTCTCTTTACATTTTTGTGTCCCATGCCTTTGCTGTTTCTGCTGAGACACATAAATGTATAAGTGAGGTCTAAGCACACAATGACTAACCATAGGAGGACATACAGGTTAAGCATGTGCAAACCCTCTGTAGATCCAGAGTTATACCAAATATCTGTTGGTAACACTAAATATTTCTAATATTCTGAAAATACAAAGAACCTCTTTTAGTAGGATAAATATGATATACAGTATTGTATTGTCAAGTGAACACCTTCTTCACAGTTTCATTTGATGGAATGCCAAGTTATCTTTTAATTTTTGTAAAGGCAAAATTCTTTTGTGCAGTTCTTCAGTTCGATCTCATATAATGTGCAGAAAGTTATACAATCTTAATATTCTTTCTACAGTACATTACTATCAAAATAAACTTTCTTTCATATAAACATAGAGATAGGTGAATATGGTTATCTCAGTGTGCCTTTCAATGGCATGATTAAAAAAAAATTTTTTTTTTCAATCTCTGCTCTATAGCTAAATCACCCCTACAAGAAACAACAGCATGACTCAGAATAATCCTAACCCAATGGGCCCATGGAAGGTGAGTCTTGGCTCTCTGGATGGAAGGTTATTTACCAAAGTTGATGATTACTAATGCTCGGTCTGATCCTAATTATACCAATGATGTGTCGATCTGTCAATGTGTGTCATATGCATATGCATCGATTTACTTAATGTCCACCCCAGATCACAGTTTATGACCAGGAGAACTTCCAGGGAAAGCGTCTCGAGTTTACCTCCTCCTGCCAGAACATCACTGAGTCTGGCACTGACAACATTCGTTCCCTGAAGGTGGAGTGTGGAGCGTAAGTCATGAATCGTATAGTTGTAATATAAACACACAAATATTATTAATTAATGAACTATCTGTGATCCTGTATCTGTATATATTCCTACCTGTGAAGTAATGGAAGGGACATTTAAAATGTATTTGCTTAGCTGCTGTGCAAGTTCTTTGTTGGAAGTAAGGTGAAAGGCTGTGTTTATTATACAGTACATAACTGTATATTCTATGAAGGTCCCCATGATTCACTGAGCACTTTTTGTCCAATTTCATTCTTTTTTTCTCTCCAGTAGGGCAGGCTCACTTCTCCTTAATGTATCACATCATGATTTAAAGATAAATTCCCAACCGAATTATAATTAAAAGGTTTTTGAGGGGCCAACAGTTGCACTCTGGAGGATTAACAAATTTCAAATTTACTGATGTTTTGCCTGTTTTGCAGCTGCTTTGGTAGCGTTGACATTCAATAATTTCACCACTTATCATAGTGTATTGGAACAGAGGTCACTATTTTTGATCTGCCTCTGTTTCATTTAGAATACTAAAAAAATGAATATTTTTATTTTTGATGTATGATTCAGATACAATGGAATTGGTTAATCGCTTTGCTTTCCCACATGATGATTTTGTCAGTCCCTTAAGTTTATAACAGTTTGACATTGAATGTGGGACAGTTGGGCAGGATATGAACACTCCAGCTTCTGTGGACAGCAGTTTGTGTTGGAGAGAGGGGAGTACCCTAACTGGGAGTCGTGGAGTGGCAGCAATGCCTATCACACTGAGAGGATGATGTCCTTCCGCCCCATCTGTTCTGCTGTAAGTCTTTCTCCAATCTGTGAAAATGAGTCAATTTTTTTATAGCACACAGCCTGATTCACTTGCCATTAGAGCTGAATGACTGACAGAATTACTTCTGGTTAGTGCTAAAAATAACAGGCACCAGTGTTTACTAATCGACACCGGGATTTTTACAGAGCCACAAGGAGTCAAAGATGGTGGTGTTTGAGAAAGAGAACTTTATGGGAAGCCAGTGGGAGATAAATGATGACTACCCATCACTGCAGGCCATGGGCTGGGGAACCAATGAGATTGGATCCATGCAAGTTAAGAGTGGCGCGTAAGTTTGCACATTTAGATGATGATTTATAGGATTTTTAGAGAAAGTCAGAATCACAATTTGCACTAATTAAAAAAATCTAAATTTGCCACCTTTATTCTTGCTACAGCTGGGTGTGCTACCAGTTCCCTGGTTACCGAGGTTACCAGTACATTCTGGAGTGTGATCACCATGGTGGCGAGTACAAACATTACAGAGAATGGGGCTCTCATGCTCAGTCGTTCCAGGTGCAGTCACTGCGTCGCATCCAGCAATGAGCTGTGTCGTCTTCTTGGCTAAAAGCCTCATGGCTTCCTGCTCCCTCTCTTTCATCCATAATCATTCCAGCGTTCCCTTGTTTCGGCACTTCTGCTTTCGTCTGTTGCTAGATGGAAATTTGTGAGGAGAAAAAAAATGTTGATGACTGAATGGGTTCAATGACAAAGAGAGGGATAGGAGAGGCAGCAGCAGATCAACTCTGCTGAGAATGAGATGACAATTGAAAGTGTCTTGAGATGTCTGTGATGCAATGACGTGAGTAGTCCTATCACTGGTGTAAGAGAAAACGAGCAAGTCAAAATAAAGACTAAAACTAGTGTCTGCTGCTAACAATCACCTACTTGTTTGAAATGTATGTTTCAATGCAGTACGTATTCTCATTCATTGGACACATTAGTGTAAGAACACATATATAAATGTGCACTTAAATAAGACCAAATAAAGGCTTTAATTGGATTCCACATCATAATACAGATTGCTTGTATCATTTTGTCTTTTTATTGCTGACAAAATATTTTGACTTTTTCTTTTCAGTGTATGAGCAGAGCAATTCTATACCACTATTAACTACAAACACATGCACAATGACAAACAACACTCTGACATAAATATAGAACTTGATCATGAAAGAATGAATGAATGAAACGAGTAATTATTTTCATTCTGATTTACACTAATTACCGGTAATATTATTGAAAATGAATACCGGTTTCATTTCCCTGAGCAAAAGATACATTATAAGTAGGAATCAGCGACCGAAAATATGTGACATAAAATTGTAAAAAATATAAGCCTTACTGTAATTCATTTCACATGGATTATGCGTGATAATAATAGCTGTCTGTTTTGTAAACGCACATGAAGTAAAAATGGCAAATAACCCACTCGATATGAACATAGAAATGATTTAAAAAAAAATTTTATGAACAAGCATATCAGAAATACTATACGTAGTCATAACAAAATTTATCCTCGAGGAAAATATTTTTGGAATTCACTTTTCGATGAAGTTAATTGGCGTAATGCTTGGTTGTGCCCCTTCGAATTCTGCATTTCAAATAAAATAAAAGAACTCCAAAATACTTCACAATATCTATCCCTGCAATGGCATGATTTCCAAGTTCATGGCCATTGACGATAAATGCACTTTCTGTAAGTTTGAACCAGAGACAATTATACATGTTTTTTTTTTTTTTTACTCCTGTCCTGTGATAACTGCATTTTGGACAGATTTTTTTGCATTTTTTGGTGAATAAACTAAGCATACATTTGTCATTGAACAAAGCGTGATAATTGTAGGATTTAGGTCTGATGAGTAAATATCATACTTTGTAGTTAATCTGATGTTGGTGCTTGGTAAATTTTACTTCCACAAGGGGAGAGTTTCAAGGTCAATGCCATATATTCAACTATTTCTTTTAGAATGTAATTCTTATTTAGGTACATTTAAGCTTACAATGAACAAGAAGAGTACTTGTACACTTCAGTATCTCAGGGATTTGTCTTTGATTGACTCCTTGTGTTGTTTGGATTTTCTTTTGTTCTTGTTTTGTTTTTATAAGTGTGACAATTGAACTGCCCCATACATTATTTAGAAAGAATTCTGCCACGTGTAGTACAGAATGTACAATGTGCCTCTTTTGAATTTTTTCCACCCCATATGTTTTTGTTTCTTTGCACTGCAGTTATGTATTTGTTGTGCTGTTGTTGTGTTATTGTTCGATAAAAAAAAAAAAAAAACATAGAAATCACAGCGATATATATATTGACACCTAGATGCTTATTGTGCGCTGTGAAACAATCGTTAATGCCAATACCGCTTTTCGGCCATTTTGTGTCAGTGCTATTCGATAAATTTAACGTCGTGAATATTTAAATATCTATAAATTGCTCAAATTTCAACAAATTTTCAAATATCTTAGTTTTTCATTTCGCCAGAGACACATTACATTAATTAACTTTAATTGAAAACAATTATATATATTATTTACATTTTTTTCATCCAGCCTGAATCATAGCCACATTATAATAGTAATCCAACTATTTGAAAATCCACCAAGATTTCGCCAAGACTGCTTTACTGGAGAAATCCTACCTTAACCTTATGTTTACTTGCAAAAGAGCCCGACGGACGGAGAAGTCAACTGACTCCGACTTTTCGCATCTAGCTCTTTGTTATATGTGATATCTATGGAGATTGTGGTTCACCTTTAAAAAAAAAAAAAAAAAAACACTTCCTCATTCGAAGCCATGCCCCTTGATGAAACGGAAGTTGGTTCTCTAAGCAGATAGGCCAGAGAAGCTGGTAAAGAAAACACGGCTACTGTAGACTAGCTAAACATAACTTATACATTATTTTTTTCTCCGTTGTGTTTGTCCCAATGGTGCAGAGGTAGAAATACACAGATGGCGCACAGAAGGGAACCGGAGTCTGCCACTGAAAAACTACGGGTGTCACTTTTCGTTTCTTTTGTCTGTCTTGCTATTCATCTCGGCGGCGCTGAAGACTTACGACATCGGACACGAAGCGCCTCAACTGTCGAAACGGTAGAAAACTACGACAAATACTATAATTATGTCGACCTAACCGAGCGCTTGCAGTCCTACGCTCAGAAATACGCTCACATAGCAAACCTGTCGAGCATTGGTCAGTCCGTCCAGGGCAGGGAGCTCTGGGTGATGAGGATCACCAAGGACCCCCATATAGAGGCACCGGGAAAACCAAAGTTCAAATATATCGGCAACATGCACGGCGACGAGACCGTGTCCAGGCAGGTTCTGGTCTATCTTGTGGAATACTTGCTAACTAAATACGAGGAGGAAACAAGGATAGCTGCGTTGGTTAACACCACGGACATCTACATCATGCCCAGTATGAACCCTGATGGCTTTGAGGTGTCCAAAGAAGGGGAATGTTCCGGGCAAAGAAAGGGCCGAAACAATGCCAAAAACAAGGATCTGAACAGGAGCTTTCCTGACCAATTTGGGACGAAAGTAGCCAACCAGCCTGATAGCATTCCTGAAGTCATGGCTGTCATCAGATGGATGCAGGACAAGCAGTGAGTGTACCAAACAGACGTACGCACACACACAGAGAACTCACAACTTATTTTGAGGTCTTGTTATCCCGACGTGGGAATAAACTTTATAGTCTGCCTTGAAGTGATAACTATTAACTATAGTTGATGCAAATTTCTCACACTTAAGAGCTCATGCCATATTGCAATGTTGGATGTATACTGTTACAATCTTAACTGTTTCTAAATTGAGCTTCACATGAGAGATTACTACACAGAAACAAATCCATATAATGGTGCATGAGGTAAGCGTAGGTTCAGAATGAGATGTAGTCATCATTTGAGAGGTCCATTGTTATTTCATGAGTAGTACAGACTCTAGTGATATTCTAATCCTTGGACACAACTGCTATAACATGACTCTTTACACTTTAGGTTTGTTCTGTCTGCAAACCTGCACGGTGGAACTGTGGTTGCCAGCTACCCGTTTGATGACTCAGCCTCTCATGAGGGACAAAGTCATTATAGCCCGTCACCAGACGACAGCCTTTTTCGCTACTTGGCCCTGGTGTACTCCAAGAACCACCCGGTGATGAAGACTGGCAAGCCCAATTGTCCTGATAATCCAGGAGAAACCTTTAAAGATGGTATCACTAATGGGGCACAGTGGTACGATGTGGCAGGTAGGGCTACCAGAACATTTTTATTGTAAACATGAATGATGAAATCTCATAATGTGACAGAAGTTGCCTTGCAATTGGCTGGCAACTAGTTCAGGGCGTACCCAGCCTTCTGCCCGTAGTCAGACCCAACACCTACCGCAACCATTGTGAGGAGAAGCGGTGTAGATAATGAATGAATGAATGTTACAGAAGAGCAATGTGTTAAATACACACCAGCTTTTGTCTACCTTCCTTCTTTTTCCTAATGAGAGCAAAGTCTCTTTTAATGCACGACTACACAGGACTGTGTGTTACTTTAGTCGAGCTATATTTTATATAGGTAAGGTATAATGATAATTGTTTACCAGAATATATGTGAAACATTGATGTGTAGAAAACAGCTATATTTTACCGTATAGAATGTTTAATGTGCATAGCTAGTTTGTCCAAACAAAAACACAACATGTTGCTAAAGGTGTTTTGCAATGACAGCATTGCGTGAAGCCTCATATCACACTTGGCTTCCTCATGTCCTATATGAGTAGAAAATGTTTATTTCCAAACCAAAACTGGTTGATTCACTAATCTGAAGCAGAACATAGATGCATGTACGCTCCCACTTAACTATTAATGGTTTAATTATGTAATTAGCCTTTAATAAATTCCCTGATGGTGTAAAATTTAAAAAATGATTAACGAAAAGAAACAAAACAAGACAGAATTCAAACAACCACTGTTTTAACCTTTGGTTTGTTTAATTAGGCTGTGTCTGTGTCTCGTTTCTTACATTTAGATAGATTTCCTTAATTTTTAAAAATGTTTTTCCTGATGCTTGTTTTGTGAAAAAATGTTTGACTTAAATAAATAGATCAATATTATGAACTGAAACGAAATGTCAGCTGTCCACATTTTTTTTTTGTTAGAGCAGGATTGTAAGGTTATGAGAAAACAGCTTGACAAGTGCTTTGTTGTTCAATAATACTTAAGTGGCACTTCAAAATGTTGTTGCTCTTTAAATAAAATATAAGTAGTCTTTGTTGTGCATTATGGTAATGTGCTACGATTAGTCACTGACTAACTTTCTTGGTCATCCTCATTGCTAAATGGAGCCTGGATTTGAGGTGGAAGCAAACATGGCAGTTATGTGATTAACTCACTACCCACACAATAATTATTTTCAGTGCTAACAGGTTAGTTACAGGGTTTGGAGGGCTTTATCACATTTATTAATTTACTAGTCGACTCCCAAGCTACTTCTGAAAAGTCTGAAGCCAGCATTACTCACCTTTCCTTTGTCTATTTAAAAAAAAAAAGATTTTGTCATGGAAGCTATTTTCATTACGAAAGTTTTATTGTTTATTTTCCTGATATTTAAAAAAAAAATTCTAAGCACATTTAATTATGCATCCACGTTAGACAATGTTTATTCCAGTTTACATAGTAAGATACGTTTTTGTATGTGTTAAAGTACATGTGGATTGAAGTCCATTTTATTTCCTAAAGAGTTCAGTGACTCAGACGCTGACTTCATTGCCACCTGTGGTTTCAAATTAGACCAGTGTGAGAATAGATTCAATTATTCAGGATTTTGATAAAAACATTTTAGTAGTTCACCAAAGCTATTAAATAACCAATTAACATTACAATCAGTTAATTTCCTAAAATAATGCTATCATTTCACATTTATTCATTGAGTGAAATGTTATTATTTTCACATTCTGCTTATTGTACTACATTTATTTAAATTCATGCAATAATGCAGCTCACTGTTAACCTATAAACATTAACGTGCAATTTTTCAAGTTTGCTTAGAGTTAAGCCATGCAAACTTTGGCTTCATTGCCGTTTGTGCAGCATAGTCCAGGGTGTAACTCTGGATCCGGTACAAAAAAAAAAACCCACATAACAATTTAAGATGAAGGCAGTCATACTCGTCATACATCATACAGGAAATTGTTTACCTTGCATATTCTGGTTACATATGTTATGCAATTAAAACCTTTGGCCTAAGAGACAGTTGTTCAAGTAATTTGTCAATCCCGTGACAACCATGGTTGAATTTTTGCCACGTTTTGTAGGTTTATCATTATTATTCTGTTTTTAGCAGATGAATTTGGAGGTTTAGTTTAAATAACATCCTGTTCTATTTGCTGCCACTGCTGGAAGTTAAACTGTTGGCACATTGCTCTTGACACACCCTCTCTATGGTTCACTTTCAGAATTAGCTCAGGGAGCTTTATTCTTAAATGTTGAACTGCTAATTGCCATGCTTGTGATCTGTATTTTACACCTGATTTTAAACCCACTATGGAAAATGTAGAGTTTAGAGTGGGATTAAGCAGTGTTTATTTTTTGCATTGTGCACAGCCCCACTGTCATATCCTACCTCTAGCCTATCTAGAGAACACCTGTGTCAACTGTTCTTCTTGTTGTTGGCTTTTGTGAAGTGATCTGCTGCCGTTTAAATTTATAGACCTTCGTTGGTGAGTAAGTATTATATATGTTTTGCAGGAGGGATGCAGGACTACAACTACATCTATGAAAACTGTCTTGAAATTACCATTGAGCTTAGCTGCTGCAAATATCCCCACGCTTCTCAACTCCACAAGGAATGGGACCTCAACAAAGAGTCTCTTCTGGCCTACATTGAAAAGGTAGACTTTATACTTTCTCATTAGTATCTACAACATATAAATACTGTACACAGTAAGATAGGGGCTCCTCAAATCAAAGTTAAGTGGTCTATTCCTGAAAACCTTTCAGGCTTATGTCTAGAACATGGAGCAAAATTAAAGAATATTAATTTGTCAATCTCACAGAAAACTGGAAGAGAACAAATGAATGTTCAAGGTTGCGGTTAAAACAGGTGTTTTTAACAAGTCAACTTGAGGACATTTTTTTCTGGATAAAACAACCTAACAAGTATGAATATAATTAATTTTCATCATAATCAACTACTATATTGTGGAATCTGGAATTCACACCGACATAAAGTATGTCTATTGAGGACCCCCGCACTCAATAATCATTATTTTGTATCTTACCTAACCGTAACCCTTCTGCAAATGTGTTTTGCCTTTTCTGTCTTTCTCCTTTGCTTAAATTCACATTAAACCTGTAATGATGTTACCTCTTTTTAATAAGAGTGTCTCTATCTAGATTCATATAGGTGTCCGTGGCTATGTAAGAGATCATGTCAGTGGAACAGCCATTACCAATGCCAACTTAGTGGTCGCCGGTATCCCCCACAACCTGACCACTGGAAGGTATGGCGACTACTACAGACTTCTGATCCCAGGAACTTACAACATCACTGCTATGGCCACAGGGTAAGTAAAACCAAAGAATGTTAGCAAATAGTTACTCACTGAAAAACAGTCATAGTTACTCTTAAAAAAAATAACCATACAGTATTAACCAACATGTCGATAAGCATCTTAATCATGGCATTCAGTGGAACCTGAGGTCAAACATGCTGGTTGACCACTAATTTAGTTCCCTGCTCTTAGAGTAATAGAATGGATCTACTCCAGGGTCAAATAAGAAGCATGTTTTCATAGTCTTAATTGTCATACAAGTGACACTAAAACTGACACAAACTGTATTATCTGTTTTATGACGTTATGAGTTTTTCATCATTAATGATTTTTTTTCTTAACAAAAAAAACAAAACTTAACTTTGATGTGGCGGGGTCTTGAATGAGAGATGCTCAACCTTTGCCTGCCATCGTACTGCAATCATACATGGACTAACGTATGATGACCCACATACTACGTATACCCTATGCTCTTTAATCTTCCCAACTGCATTGTTACACAAAATCCGGATTTAATTACAACGTGTATGACTTTAGGGACATTCAAATTTTGAAGTTCCTTCATAAACACAAAACAAAGCTCTAGGTGTTTCATTAAAACCATATTTTTTTATATACTAGTGTGTATATATATATATACATATACTGGACTGTCTCAGGAAATTAGAATACACAATATTCTAATTTTTTGAGACAGTCCTGTGTATATATACAGGACTGTCTCAGGAAATTAGAATACACAATATTCTAATTTCCTGAGACAGTCAGGAAATTAGAATATTGTGTATTCTAATTTCCTGAGACAGTCCTGTATATATACACAGGACTGTCTCAAAAAATTAGAATATTGTGTATTCTAATTTCCTGAGACAGTCCAGTATGTGTGTGTGTGTGTCTACATACAGTGGGGAGAACAAGTATTTGATACACTGCCAATGGGAAAACCCATTGGCAGTGTATCAAATACTTGTTCTCCCCACTGTATATGTGTAGATAGATATTTTGGCACGTTGAGTTAAAAATATTGACCTAAAAATATTTCATCATTTCACAGGTACACTACAGTGACGCGCAGCAATGTACAAGTCTTGGAGGGAGATGCCGTTGAACTTAATTTTGTCTTAGAACCAGTTTCAAACGAGCCAACTTTCAACAGAAGAGTCACTAAGACCACACCCTCTTCACCGTCAATCACTGATATTAACATCTCCTCCTTAAATACCAATACTCATCCCTCCACCCAGTCCCAAGTGGTAACCTCTGTAGGAAGCAAAAGAACACCCACTCCACCACCACCCGAACCACAGCCTGTTCAACCTCAGGAATTTCGTCACCACAACTATACTGATATGGAGAGCTTCTTACGCAAGTACAGCAACGACTTCCCATCTATTGCTCATCTTTACTCTATCGGCCGTTCTGTGAAAGGCAGGGAGCTCTATGTGATTGTTATATCAGACAACCCCACAGTTCATGAACATGGTATACTACTTTCTTTTGGTTGTGTCTCATAACAAGTCATTGTCTTAAAGGAATTTTAATTTGGTTGCTGCCTCTCATATTGCCAACCAGGTGAGCCTGAGTTTAAATATGTGGGCAACATGCATGGCAATGAAGTGGTTGGACGGGAACTACTGCTCAACCTCATTGAGTACCTTTGCCTTAACTATGGCACTGACCGGGAAGTAACAGAGTTGGTCAACAGCACACGCATTCACATTATGCCTTCAATGAACCCTGATGGCTATGAGGCTGCTCATGAAGGTAAACGAAACTGCATGCATAACACTTTATGATATGTCGCAATGGAACACCCATAGTAACATGTCTCTCTTGAACTACATGATTACAGTTGCAACAATAACAACCTGAAATGTGATCATTGTGTGAAAGGTCTTGACTCATATAAAATGATCTTTTTAAAAAAAAAAAAAAAAAAAGTCATGAAAAACTCAGCATGTTGCATTAAATACAATTGTTTACAGGTTATTTCTGTAATATTTTCCTGTTTTTATTTTTTTATTTTTTTATTTTTTTAAGTTTACTTTTTTCTGACATATTTAAACTTCTCTTGGTCTTTTTGTGCTAATGGATACACCAAGCATAATATTCCACACGTTCACAATCTTATGAAATTCAATACAAAGCTGTAAAAAATGTTCTCAAAAGGACTAACGTAAGATTTTTTGAAATTGAGTTAGGCCACATATAATAACTGAGTGCTGCATTTACACATCAGCAATTGTTTTTTCTCTCTGTTTTTGATCTCTGAACATTTTTCTCCCATTTTGTATAGACTGTATCTTATTTATTCTTGGTTGGTTGCAAATGGAAGGTCCATCAGATAGAGATGATTTTTTTCGCCTTGTTAATCCTTTTGTCTGTGAATGAATCACCACTTGCGTTTGTCTTCACACAGGTGATGAGAGAGGCTACAGAGGGCGCAACAACAGCAACAATGTTGACCTGAATCGCAATTTCCCAGACCAGTTTGCCACTATTAAAGAGCCCAGGCAGCCAGAGACTATCGCTGTGATGAACTGGCTTAAAAGCATTCCTTTTGTCCTATCGGCCAATCTCCATGGAGGCATGGGCTACTTATGACATTTTACTAAAAAGTGCTGAGTTGTACTGTTTTTAGGGTACATGCGGTTTTGATTTATTCCTACATCCATTGCTTTTTTTCTATTCTTGTGAATTTAGGTTCTTTGGTGGTCAACTACCCCTTTGATGATAATAAAGAGATGAAAACACATTACAGCAAGTCACCGGATGACAAAGTTTTTCAGCAGGTGGCCCGAGCCTACTCACAGGTGAATTGTACTGTACTTCTTGTAGTTTCGGTTCTTAGTGAGAACTTAGAATAGCACAGTTTATTAATTTTTTTTGTCTGTGTTCTCATGCACTTGTAGGAAAACTTTCTGATGCACAATGGACACCCTTGTGCGAGACTGTACCCTGAAGAATACTTTACAGATGGCATCACCAATGGTGCCAACTGGTACAATGTTGCTGGTGAGTTAATAGACACGCATAAAGTAATTGTAAAACTATCAAATGCAGCAGCTTTATCCCAAAGTCTGCCTTTATTAAAAGAACATATTGTTAAATTAATCATCTTATTACAGGCATTACCATAAAATGCTGTTAAATTCCTCCCAACGAAGTAGATATGTAACAAAAATTTATGGAATACAAACAAAATGGGTATAATTACAATCTGCATGAAAGCACAAAACCAATGATACCAAGATCATTATTCTATGACAAGTAATAACATAGATATTATCGTCAAATGTCTGAAAATTAGTGCTAGTTTTGGCCAGCGAATGAAACAGAAATTCAATGGGTCTCTGGTTCTGACTTTGCAACCCATTTCGCCAGTACTACAGTGTGAGGTAAAGGCGTTAAATTCGCTTTTCTCACCGATTGCAATAAACATGGTATCTTTGGAAACCGGAAAGCTTAGTCTAAGGTAAATATAACTATGGGTGTTTCTTTCTGCAAAAAAATACACTTGTTTTCCACATTATTATGCAGATTAAATTTAAGAAGATTATTGTTAAAAAGACTGTCTTTTGTTTTTCCATTAAACTCATGAGTAGCATTGTGTCTCAAGGTTCTGTAGATCATTGTCATCAATCTCAGGCTATATCTACACTAGGATAATAACTAGATAATTTTCTCCGGGGTATTTTGCAGACTATTTTTATACCTGTCCACACTATGTTTAATGTTTTAACTTAAAAAAAAATCCCCAGGGGGCATGCAAGACTGGAATTACATGAACACCAACTGCTTTGAAGTGACTATTGAGTTGGGTTGTGTGAAGTACCCCTGGGCCAAGGATCTGCCTAAATATTGGGAACAAAATCGTCAATCTTTGCTTCAATTTATCCATCAGGTAATACATGCTAATCAAATTGCCCTATGATATTTTCCTTTTCATTACAGTTTTGAATTCACCATTTGTGTGTTAATCCTTAGGTTCACCATGGAATAAAAGGAACAGTCTCTGACATTAGAGATGGTATGGGAATACCCAATGCCACCATTCAGATTGAGGACATTGACCACAACATCAGCACAGCTCTCACTGGTGACTACTGGAGACTGCTAGTCCCTGGGACGTATTCCATCACTGCCTCCGCCAATGGGTAAGCTTTCATTTTCAAGTCAATTAGGGCAACGTTTACATCGGCACTTAAGATTTTGTTTCTCATTTAAAGATATCAACCTTTGAAGACATATGCCACCGTGTCCAAGAATGGGGTGGAAGTGGTTGATTTCCGGCTGACAAGTCTTCACTCAGAATCTAATGGCCAGTCACCTTCCAAACCCCAGCCAAGCCATAACCCACCGGAGGTGGGGTTTGAGAGCTTAATCAAAGACCTGTCTCTGGGTCTAGGTTTAGAACAGCTGGTCAAGAGCATAGATACAGAGAAGAGTTTCAGATTTCGAGGTTACAAGGACATTTCTGCGTTCCTCCAAGATCTTACCCACAACTATACTAAAATCACATCCTTGCAGAGGTAAGGAGCCTTTCTGTCTCATAACTACTGTTGAATTAATATTGCTGAGAAACATTCTAAAAAATATGCTCCCTCTTTTATTAAGTTTGGGCCACAGTGTTGAGTTTAGAACTATTTGGGCTCTGGAAATTTCCAACAACCCAGGAGTGGCTGAGCCCTCTGAGCCTAAGGTACGCTATGTAGCAGGGATCCATGGTAATGCACCTGTGGGAACTGAGCTGCTTCTCCATTTTGCTGCCTTGTTATGTCACAACTATGGCAAAAGTCCAGACATTACAAAGGTGAGTTTTTGTACAGCTGATTGGTAACATACTTCTCTTGACAAGCTTATCTTTTATGCAAAACCCAGCTTTTTGCAAATATTTCCTTTGTGTCTGTTGACCACAAAATAATTACTCTGAATATTTGTTTTCTTTTTGTTTAACTGTATTTAACCAAAGCTTACTTGCACACAGACAGGAAAATAAAAATCAGGGTAAATAAAAGCAAACACAATACTTATAAAAATAACAATAAATGATAATAATAATGCCACAACAATAACTAGACAATCTTCTTTCCAATCAAAATACATCATGTCCTTCACGTTGGCACGTTTTATCCAGGAGGTGAAGAGTTCCATTCCCCCTTGTTGCACATGTTGCGGGGCTGTTAGCAAATGTAAAACCTTTACTCCTTTACTAATTTGATGATCCAGACTCTGTTTTCCTCCTTTAGCTCATCAATGAAACAACTATTGTAATTGTGCCGTTGATCAACCCAGATGGAAGAGAACAAGCAGTGGAGAAGCAATGCACCTCCACCCGGGGCTTCACCAATACTCACGGCAAAGATCTTGACACAGACTTCTTTGGTCAGTCGTATAGCCTGGTTTGAACACATTTGACATGGACACACATAAAATTCCCATTCATTGCCCCTTGTGTGGTACTTCCCTTTTTAGGCAATGCATCCCAGCATGTGGTGGAACCACAGCCAGAGACCAGAGCAATGATTGACATGATTTTAGATAAAGGCTACACACTGTCTGTGGCACTTGATGGCGGATCTCTTGTGGCAACTTATCCTTATGACAAGCCTGTCCAGTCAGGTACTGTCACTGTACCTTTCACTATTGTATGCGTTTAATCTTTGCCTGTTTCCTTAGAGCAGGGATTCTCATTTGTTACTGCAAATTATTGAGTGATAGTAAATCATTTATCACAGCACACCTGAGGATCAGTTACGGCACACTGATTATACAGTATATAGCAATATAATAGTATATGGCATAAAAAACACTAGGGTGACTTGAAGTTCTGCTCTGAGACCCCCAATTTGGGCAAATTTCAAAATTGCCCTATATGCATGTGTGATACATCATTGGAAAGCTTAAAATCTCAATTTTCTGGGGGAAGAAAAATTTTGAACAGGAGGGCATTTAAATAAAAAAAAAAACAGCAAAACCCTAACACCTGGAGGTGAGAGCATGCGAGAGCATAAAGACGCCACAGTTTTAACGAGATAGCATCGCGTAGTACTTACCTCTTTTTTTTTAATCCAAAAACTCCATGTAGCATGTATCACCGAGTGTCAAGACACAACTGTGAATAGCCACAGCCAGATTTTTGGTGGATTTTATGGGTGAAACATGGTAATATAACAAGGGTCGCGATGAAGAAATCGCAGACATCAAGGAGTGGTCGAGGTGTTCTTTTTCAAATATTTACCATTTGAACGTTTTTTTTTTTCCCTTGTTTGGATCGATTATTTATCATCTAACATATCGGCGAAAATGCGACAGTAACAAAAAAAATACAATTAAGCGATAGTTATGAGGTAGATATCCATGACTTATTTACAGACACAATTTTTTTCATTGTGACGTAATGTTGTGTTTAAAAGTTTAAAATATGCGAGTGAATAATTTTTTTAAATCGTTTTTTTTTTTAAACAAAATATTGGACATCAATCATTCAAAGTTAAAAATGACAGACATTTTGAATAATAAATATAATTCTTTTTATGGCTGGGTTGAAACAAAAGCGGTTGCGCGACGTCTGTAAACGGGGGTTTCCAGGGTAAAACGGACAAATTGAAAATAGTTTGGGGGCTTAATGCGCCATGAATCTGCAATGGCAGCATATAGACATACTGTTCTATCAAACACAGCAGTTCTTTTGGCTTAAAATACAGCCGTTTATTTTAAAGGGGTGCAAGAGCAGAAACATTTTTCAGTCTTGTCTGTGTTTTATGCCATATACATATAAATCCTGATCAGTTTCGGGGTAACGGGACATATCTACAGAAATTTTGACAGATCTGTGAAAACCTTTTAAGGTCTGAAATGGCCTATCACGTACTAGTATGTAGAGGTTTTAGAACTTTGAGTCCATCTCACAAAACAATGGGGGCAAAAACAAGTGTTGCATTTGTGTTTTTATTCAGTATAGTTTTGTGATTTTTTTGTTGTTGTTGAAAATTCCCACAACAACAAACACTGTTGATAATGATTTGCAAAAAGTAATAACATTTGCTATTGCTTTTGGAACAAACTAATACCAATTTTAATTCAGTAACACTATTAATATGTTTATCCTTTCTCAGAACTACATGAATTTAATAGTAAATTCTTTTGATATTTCCTGATGCCATCAGCTGGTCTGTAAACTTTGGAGTTTCATTATTTAATTAGGTCGTCGTGTCCTCAAAGCCACGATTGACTTGACGAGCTAAAAGTAGAAAATTACATAACTGCAAATCTCAGACTTGGATAAAGATATCAACTCAGGCCATGTCTACACGTAGCAGCGTATTTGGCAAAAGGAAAAAAAAAACATTTCAATTGTCTGGCCTATTATCCAAACGCACGCGCACATTTAAACGGGGGTTCTTAAAAACGCCGTCCAAATAGAAGATGGGCGAATTCTGCGTTTGTGGCGCCATCATGTGGACACTGATGTCCAAAGAGAAGATGTGCAAATTCTATGTTTGTGGCGTCATCATGTGGACACTGATAACCGAAGATTTAACTGTATACTGACTGTGACAAACTTTGTTCCTACATCTCACATTAGACCAATGTTTACATTTGGAGTAAATTAGATATGTGTTTTTTTGCTTTAATTCATTTAAAAACTCTTGCAGTGTTTCATATTGAAGAACACATGCGAAGAATGGGGGTATTATGGACAATTATTTTTCGCGCAATGTTATGAATGTACTTAAAAATGAATGAATGCGGTTGCCTGTGGATGCTTTTTTGAATGAATGAATTTGAATGAATGAATTTTATTGTCATTGTCATCATCATCATAATCATTGACAGTTTCAGAGTGTGGAATTTGCCCGAAAGAAAGACGATGACAGACAAAGGAAAGACGGGAAAAAGCAAATGCTTATCGATACCCGTCCCCCAACAGCCCGGGACGCACAGTCAAGCATGTTTGTGTTACAGTCCAGTTATTATCATTTTTTTTTTTTTTTTTTTTCACATATCATTCCCCCCCATAAATGTGCTGGTGTGGACGTAGTGATGTTTTTCCCCCGATGTATTAGGGCAGGATCCTTGGATTTAAAAAACCCTGCTAAGTGTAGACATGGCATCTGCTTCTCAGCACCACTGAATAGTGCTCATCTTATGTATTTATTTATTTTACAGTGGAGAATGAAGGCACTCTGAAGTACTTGGCCAGTGTTTATGCCAAAAACCATCCCACGATGCACCTTGGTAACACAGGATGTGCAATTAATGGACAAGGTATGCTTTTATGTATTCCAATGTTTATAGTGTTTAATGCTCTATTTGTCACAGTGCGGGGTGTTTGTGCATACAGATTTTTGAAATGTGGGAGAGAGTCGATATTTCTAACCAGACCCACATTGGCGCAGAAAGAATACAGAATGACTTGTGCGTTATTTTATGACATTGAAGTACACTTGTGAACACCTTACACAGTGGAATTGTAATTCTGTGACAGTGATGAAATTGAGAGTATGACCTGATGGCACCGTTTTTGTTTCATTCAGCAAGCAACATACCAGACGGAGTTATGAGGGCAGCTGAGAGACAAAGTCACATGGGCAGTATGAAGGTGCGTGTTCCTGTTGTTACATACGAAGAACATTGTGATCAACCTATTGTGCCTTCATGTTTCTTCTAGGACTTCAGCATGGACTTTGGCCAATGTCCAGAAATCACAGTGTATACTGGCTGTTGTGTGTTTCCTCCAACGGAACAGCTTGCCACACTCTGGGCAGAGAACATGAAACCTCTTCTAAGTATGTTGGTGGAGGTACGGGACTTCATTTCCTTTACCACCCGTGTCTTCCAAGTACCTTTGCTCTACTCTTTGGTCATGCATCTTTAACACATCCAGGCTCACAAAGGTGTGCGGGGAGTGGTGAGAGATAAGAGCGGGAAGCCCATTGTTGGTGCCATCATGGTCCTGAATGGGGGTGTTAAAGTCTTTACTGCAGAAGGTGGATACTTCCGTGCTCTACTGGCTCCTGGCAACCATGTGATCGAAGCTGTTGCTGATGGCTACCAGCAACAACGCCAAGAGGTACACATGCCTGTACCTTATCATGTATGCTTAAATTCAATACTCCAATGGCATAAGTAATTGAGGACTTAGAATACATTATTTTGTACGTAATGTATTTTATATGCTTTGGGGATCTCTGCAGCGTAACCTTAGGACGAAAGATTTATAAAAATTAAAAAAAAAAAATACTTGCGAAGTGTTGTGGGGCAATAATAGGGCACATTCTGTGTACCTGCACAATGAGAATTGTGATCCATTCATTTCAATTGTTAAAATAAAAAATACCATATCTATTCAAATTTAAAATATCCCTGGGTAAGATTATCACATGGTAATGTTCATTTAATGTATTTGTGATGTAAACGCTAAACTTTTTTTTTGGCCTGGATGGACCCATTTAACCTCCTAAAACCTGGTGTCTACATACGTGAACATGACATTTTGGGTCATGTCTAACACACCATATCAAAGGTTAATATTGTGGCCTCCAGGACCCAAAATGTGATGTGGACGCACCCATTTTCAACTTAGCAGCAATTAAAGAAAAAAATTGTCTTTTATTATTTTTGAGACCTTGAAAGACTGCTTTATTATTGAACGCTTCCATTACAATCCATATCTATGTTTGGTGTTGTACGCAGTAAACAAAATCGCTCTACCACATTCACAGTTTCTTGTGACTCAAAAATTTCAAGCATTGGGTAAGCCAGCTCTGTAAACAGATGTTCCTTGATGGTGCGACCCAGCTCCAAACTGTAGGAATAGGGCTTCCCAGAAGGACTCAGCAGCAGGGGATCCACTACTAAATGATACAGGTTTTGGTATTCAGATACCGTGAAGCCGTGGATCATTAAAAGTCCAGTTTCTGGTTCGGACTCGCACGTTAAATCACTCTTGGAGCAAATGTCCCCTTGTGCTTTGTCGCCAAAGTTAACATGGAGGTCTGGAAGAATAGCAGCATTCCTTCTGTACCTGTCGTCCAGGCGTCTTTGCACGCACGCTTCTTCATCCTCATTCCACCAATCCAAATTTTTTTTTGGTGCCAACATATAACTCCTTTCCTTTGTTGCATCCCCGTATTTCTTTGGACGCCTAATGTGTGGCCTTAAGCCATAGGAACTCATCTCATATGCAGCATCCCTGCAAATTAAAACAATATGAACTTCAATGGATAGGGCTTGTAAGCAAAAATATGATAATTTAAGATCAAGAGGTGCACTTACTGTTTTAGAAACAATACTTGAAGTGTGTTTTCAGAGGGCATCGCTGAATCGGGACTCGAGAAGCCCTCAATCCACTCAGTGTAGTTAGATTTGACAAATATTTTCTAACCACACTGGATCAATGTTTGACAAAAGGAAACTGACTACAATGAACTTTGTATTTTAAACACAGACCAAAGTAAGAGGTTAAATATTGGAATATTTTTGATGAGCAGGTCCTCAACTCCTGTTTGCCAACCACCAGGCAAGCTGTTGCCGATTATATTGAGTAGTCACACCTGCTGAGGAGGTGGCTCTTTAATGAGGCAGTGTAGTCACTGTCAGGAGTTCAGATAGCACTTTAATTTTAGTTCAAGAGCAATTGAGGGGATATGTTACTGCTTTGTTTGTTGTGGCCCCTGATTTTCCTCTAATGGCTATAAAACCTCTAAAGCAAAGTTTTATAATAATGCACAAAGAAAGTTGTCAATATTGCATCTGTATTTTTGGAGATTTTTTGGTGTCATGTCTTACTTTAAAAGATTAATAGATTTCCATACACCGGATCAGCACATATAGGCTAATAATGTTTTAAGCCATTATTGTCATCTGTCTGTTTTCCCCAACTCAGGTAGTGGTGTCTTCCTATGAAGCAGCGAGACCCATCATCATTGAGTTTGACATGGACCACAGCATATTTGGTCTACCGAGAGAATTTGTGGTTGCCAGTGCAGGTAACTTCATATTATAATGAATTTTTGTTCGTTCGTGTGTAGCAAATGGTCTTGATGATTTAAGGCCAGTATATTTCTAGAGCACCAGTCAAACAGACAGTAAAGCCACAGCATTTTAACTAGGGCAAAGTAATCATAAAGGTTAAATGTGATACAGTCCCATCATCATTTGTTACTCATTTGATAATAGAAACTGAATGCTGCTTCACTTTATTTGAATCGGGAAACATTTAATAAGCCTACACCCATAGACCTAAAGGCTTTGGAAATAAGAAACTAAGTGCTTTTCAATATACAGTGCATAATTGAGGCACTAGACTATTCAGTTTTGTAGACTAACAGTTATGTTTTTAAGTCCATATTTTGACTTGCTGGACACCGGTATAGAATTTTCTGGACTGTTCAAAATGGTCTAGTTTCCATGTAGTTTATAAGAAATGAAACAGCACCCATCCTATTAACTGAATTGATATTCATGCCCGCCTGTATATGTTCTTTCTGCAGCTGCCACCATGACGGCATTGGTGGTGACTGCATGCATCATCTGGTGCGTGTGCGCTGCCAAGTCCAACCGGCAAAAAGACGGCTTTCATCGTTTACGGCAGCACAGAGATGAGTATGACGATGAGATCCGGCTAACGTCGATGGGCTCCAAGAAGTCACTCCTTGCCCATGAGTTTCAGGATGAAAGTGAAAGTGATGAGGATACATTATATGCCAACAAAATCTGAAAGCACTTTACATATATTTTGGATTTTCCCCCTGCAAGATAAAACCTGAGACGGCAAGAGTGTGGTCTTGTTGAACTGAAGTAGTTTTATCTTCCTCTTCATGAATGCACCGAGACTGAGAGACCTTTCAATTGGACTGATAAGTTTTTCTTCCTGTGTCACTTATTTGTCCCGCCTCTGAATAGAGTGCGACAACTTTCTCTGACCACCTTGAAATGTCTAAGGTCCCCAAACACAAACATGCTGAAGGCCAGAGCATGAAAGTGCATACCGGTAGTTATTTTCCTGTTCTCATCATGCAGTGTAAATCCAATGCAAGTTTTGTGATGTTCCAGAACATTTTTTTTGCAACTTTACCACATAAATGTGTCTCTGAACCACTGAAGGACACATTCAATTATGTGCCTTGGCTTCTCTGGAGCTGCAATGTAGGCTGTAGAAAGAAAAATGAGATTTTTCATCCATCCTATTCTCAGGTGGTAGGAAGAGGGATATACAAAAAAATAGGCTCCTCTATTCCCATGTTGCACTATTCACATGGTAAACAATTGTTTTTGTCAATGAGGGAATGTCTCAGAAAGTGTGAGGAATCATCCCAGTCAGTGCAGACTGTTTGGCTCACTTGTACCTTTGAAAGTGAAACAAATAATGTCATATGTTCAAGGAACAACCAAATCTTTTAACAAATCTTGAATGTATATTTTATTTTTTATGTTGTTTTTTTTTTTTTGGGGGGGGGGGGGTAGAATTTTGTGGAAGTGGCTGACACATCTCAAAGAATGCTGTTTGGACATACAGAATTAATGCAACAAATGTGGCTAATTTAGGTTCTTTTCTGTTCAGCCTCCTGTGATTGATAAAAATGAAAACCTGGAGTGGAGATTAAAATGCCAGTGTAAGAACATGCACCTCTTTCTAACAGTGATAAAATGTTCAAACTGGTGTTTTCTGAATAAAATGTCTTGTTCAGGATCACGGTTATAATGCTAAATCCATTCCATATTGTGTCATTGGTTTCTCACCCCAGAGTTTGCTCTTTTAGGGGGGTCCATATCCCACACCTATTCTCTTAAAACTTTAATTTCCTAATTTAAAATGATTTTGGTAGTTTGCAACAGTTTCAGTAATTCTTGTACTGTTGTATGCGACTTTTCTTGCTCGTTTGAATGAGTATATTTTTTTAAATTCTAGAAAGTCATGGATTGATATGAACATTTTATTTAAACATGAATGTAGAAGCCACATGCCCACGGAGGAGTGGTGTGATTCTCACAAGTTTTGTTGACTAATCTGAATTTGCACAATTAATGGAACTCAATTCACAATGGTGAATGTCTTGGATCAATCGATAACTATGTATGGTAAAACAATGCACAAGATCCTATAACAGGAATACTGTTAGGTAGTTTTATTCTTTTACCGTTGAAGTAAGAGAGTGTCGAAATTATTGAGTGGTCTTTTATTGAATTGCAGGCTCAATATTTTACATTGTTTTGATTTCATAGGTGTGTTACACAAGCCTTGAGTACGAGCTATGTGTTTCAAAGCAGGCAATCTCAAATAATGCCAGAGGTGTGTGAAGCGTTCAGTGAAAGACGATTATTTTAAGGTAAAACAAAATTGTAAATTTAAAAGTTATCTTAATATCCACAAAAACAGTTGCACATGAGACCAATGCTCCAGACAATGTGGTGGGTAATATTTATAGTCCGTTTCGTGTTGAAAATAGTCTAAAGCTTTATGAGCCTGAAATTTCTCGTCACACAACAATGTAACTGCCTTATAATTTAAGTGTGTTTAAGTTACTCCCTTAAACCACCAGGCCAATCTTCAACCGTGTTAGTTACCGGCTGGTGTAAAATCAGGAATATGTTGAAGATGGGCCAGATTAAGAAAAACATTATTATTGGGTATAAAGAAAATGTTATGTCAATGCCATCTTTAATGATTACAAACTGGAGTGAAATGAAGATCATGCAATTAGGGGTGTGACAAAATATTGAAATGGTGATATACCCTGATACTTTGTATCCCAAAAGGTTAGCGATATGCACCTGCCAAGAATCGAGATATTGTTTTAAAAAGGTGTCGATGTTAAAAAAAAAAAAAAAAAAAAAAAAAAAAAGGAACCAACAAGTTATTATCAAAATCTTCAACTGTAATAGTGTCTCAGTTAACTCTATAGCTGCCACTGATGGCGCTTGACGCGCAATCCATTTAGACTGGGAGGGTCGAACGAACGTTCATTCGTTCGAAACCAAAGCATTCACAGTCACTCTTTCTGATTTCCAGGCCATTTGCAAGTCAATTTCTGTTCGTTTTAGTGCATTTACAGGTCGCTTCCTGTTGAGTTTGAGTCGCTGCCTATTGATTTGGGAGATTCCTGGGCCACTTCCTGTTCCGTAACCCAAAATCAACAGGAAGTGACTCATAAAATGCACCGAAATCAAGAGGAAGTGACTCAAAATCAATAAAGTGATGAGCTGAAATGCCCTAAAATTACCTTGTTGCCTAGCATTGGCTGCCACTGATGACCATAGACGTTCAATCCGTTTGAAGTGGGAGGGATGGCAGCGAATGAACGAATGTTCATTCACTGCCACCCTCCCAGTTCAAATGGATTGGATGTCTACTAGTGGTAAACTAATTCCAATGCACAACAGAAGATTGTTTTTCTGTTTATTAGTCGTTTTGTAGAATATCTTAGGTTAATTTCCTGACCAATCTATCGATAATCGTATCGCAATATCGAGAGCATATCGTTATCGTAAGCTTTGTATCGCAAATCGTATCGTATCGTGAGGTACCAAGAGGTTCCCACTCCTACATGCAATGCAAATAAGCACTGTTGACCAAAACGTTATTGATCAGTAAAAAACAAACAAGTCTCCTTTAGGAGAAACAAAATGCTCATAGGTAATTTTAGGGTTGAATGAAACAGAATTCTGTGCAAACAATACAAAACAGCAAAGGAATAAACCTGCGCTGTTGGTGAAAATGGTTTAATGATGAGTTAAACTGTTCTGAGAGTAATTTTATTCCACAGAATAAACTGGAGAGGTGGATAAATGGAGTCCATTCTAGCAGGAGCTGAGGTTGAAGTTGCTTTCACTGCAGTAGAATTTACCAGGTTTTGTCCTGTAGATCACTTTTGAACACTTACATTATGAGTGAAACAAGTGGGTGTAACATACGCATTGTCAAATGAAGGGTTCTCATTTTACGAAAATTGTTTGGAGTGAGGCGGTCTGTGTGTGTGTGTATACAGTGATTTCCTTCAGAAATACCTTTAAATGTATTTTTAATGTCTTTATTCTAAATAAATGACTGAAGTATAAATGCTTTTATTATATATAGAAATATATTTTCAGCGGAAATTATCCAGTTTCAACTAATTAGTTTGATATACCTTTACAAAAAAAAAGGTACATCCTTGTTCACTATGACAACGACGTATAATGGGAGTTAGGACAATCTGTTCTCTTCCATAGAATAGTATGTACCCTCAGATTGGGACACATGGGTGCACTACTATAAAAGGCGAACAGAGGGCGCCATAAAATATTTGAGCCGCGATGGTCGATCCTCTGCTGGCGATGCAATCCCGGAAGTTGGTGACGTTTCAGACAAAACAAAGATGGCAGGAATAGGAAACAGCAATTATTGGGAAGGTATTTTAATTCGATTGTCAAAATAGTTTACCCTTTCAATCGCTGAAGTATTAGTCTGTCTTTGTTGGTTTGTGCGCCCGCACTCCAACAAGTCGCGCTTACGTGTCTTGTATCTTGGCCGTCTACGAGCTAGCTAACCAACCGCTGTCTAAGTAACTTCACGTCATCGTCTCAACAGATTTGTTGTTCGGGTTGTCACGCTCTTAAAAGATGCTCATATTTCGGATGCCTGTTGAACACATATTACTCGAAGTCATTGTGATCAACTTGTCTTGGGTTTCTGTTTTACCAGCCGTAGCTAAATAGTGTTGACGTTGAAACGATTTTTGTGCGTGAATGTGTTTTAGATCTACGAAAGCAGGCTAGGCAGTTGGAGAATGAACTGGACCTGAAGTTGGTCTCCTTCAGTAAGCTATGTACCAGCTACAACACTTCAAGGGATGGACGACGAGGAGATACGTAAGATGACAAGGATGCTCCATAGTCGTCTTCTGCCTTAATGATAATAATAATGAAAGAAATGGAAATTGTCAGTGGTACCCAAGCTTTCTATACCAATATATAATTTTGTTGTAGGCAACTTTGAAATTTTCTCAGCACAATCATGCCAGTTAATCATATATGTGTTTCCGTCCTTCAGGTCTGACACCACACCATTGCTAAATAACTCCACTCAGGACAGGATGTTTGACACCATGTCAGTGGAGATTGAGCAGCTGTTGGATAAGGTAAGTAGTAAATACCAATCACCACTCACTTTTATTAAGTTTGGAAATGTACATGGAATCTAAAAAAATGAGTTAACTCCAAATATGCAATAAACATATTTTAAATACTCTCTGGAGAAGAAACACATGTAATGTTATATTATTTTTAAACTAACTGTAATCTTTATTTTTTACTTGGTTGTTTATTTTATAATTGAAAATTTTGTATTGAAGGTGTTGATCCAACGGTATTGAACCGCATGTAAAATACTGTATAAAATAATTATCACAAATCAAAACCTTGAAATTATATACATTAGTCATTCTTTGACCCCACAAAATTGACAATCACTGTACTTGAGATATCCTAGCAGTATGTTGCACATCCTTTGATATGTATTATTAAAAATTGCACATCTACTACTACACAATTTTTAGAATTTCAGTCGAGTTCTTTTGCTTTGTTTGTTTTCAAATGTCTATTTTAATGATACTGCTATGACTTTGTCAGCTGACTTCAGTAAATGACAAGATGGCAGAGTACACCAATTCCCCGGGCACAACTTCTTTAAATGCTGCACTCATGCACACCCTCCAGAGGCACAGAGACATCCTACAGGTTGGCAAACTCGTTCCCGTTTTACAATTAGTTAGGTTGAATAGCTTCACTAAATACATACATGTAAACATGCACACATATTGTAATGATTTTTTTTCTTCTCATCTTTACTCTGATTTTTCAATTTCCATGTCCCAGGATTACACACATGAATTCCACAAAACCAAAGGCAACTTCTTAGCCATTCGAGAGCGTGAAGACCTATTAGGATCTGTCAGAAAGGACATTGAGTAAGTCAATTACCATGAAGCTTTGCTGGTCATGTGCTACTGTTGGAGAGAGTTCATGATCTATCGAAACCGCCTGATTTGATAATTTTACTGGGCCAGTTTTGTCATTTGCACTACTTTGGGCCATGACTGGGCCAAGAAAGAAACGGGGGCTCAATTTAGTACCTTTTAACGTTGCACTGAGCTTAGTGTACTGCGTTGCTGCTGCAATAAGTATAATTACGTCCACAGAACACATGGAACGGACTGCCTGAACCAAAATTGTGCAAAGGTAGTGTGTACTTAACGACACAAACTACAACTCCGGAAAGTTCCCATTAGAAAGAAACCCTGAGGATGTGAGGAAAATGTTAATTCGACTAGATGGTGCCACTTGATCACCTTTTATTACCAGTGGGATCGTTGAACCTTGACATCCACTTGGCCTGGACTTACAACAGTATTCAGTCTCTTTGCATGACGAAAGTGTGTCCTGTTCTATGATTGGCTTAGCTGTTAGTGAGTGTATTGGAACGCTCCATCAGACCATGACTCATGTCATTTGCTTTATAATGGCTTATTGATCTTGCAGCCGCAAGCATACGGTGAGCACTGCAGGATTTGTATTGATTGCCTAAATCCATTGTGTAATGCAGACTTCCTTTAGCTGCCTCATACCTGTGTAAGCCTAATGCCAAAATAATTTCATGTTCTCCTATGGTTTTTGAAAGCACTAATCAGACTTTTAATCTAGCAGTGCCGTGCCAGATTTAATTCAATTTAATTAACTGTGTCAATACACACAAGAAATCGAGTTATCATGCGCCACCTCACGAACAACATGAGGGAGGATAACAAGACTGGAGGCATTTTTAAGAGGTGATGCAGCAGATGAATCGCCAGTGTATCACAAAAGGGAGTACACTTCTCGCATTTCTGCAGATATTTAAGTATATCTTTTCATGGGACAACACTGACAAAATGACACTTAAACACAATGAAAAGTAGTCCGTGTGCAACTTATATAATAGTTAATTTATTTTCCCCTCGAAATAACTCAAAATATAGCCCTGTGTTTCCCACAGGATTTTAGGAGACTGTGGTGGGAGGGTCTCTGACCATAGGATTTTTTGAAACTGTGGTGGTGGGCTGCATCGGAGTCGGACAGCCACACCATGTCGTGCCACGGCGATTTTTTTTTTTTTTTTCATTATTTTTTTCCCCCCAAGAAGAACCATAACAAAGATATATTTGAAATATTTCATTAGCTAGGCTAATGTTATAGCTCTCAGCTACGGTACATGTATGTAAAATGCGTTGCTGATTACAGCTACGTTACCCTATGTAATAATGCGACTTTTTTTCTCGTAGCAATAGTACAACTTACATCTCGTAGTGACTCAGGGTTGGCAACCCAAACTGTTGAAAGAGCCATATTTGACCCCCCCCCCCCAAAAAAACTGATACAGTATGTCTGGAGCAGCAAAAAATTAAAAGCCTTGTACAAGCCTTATAATTATCAATACTAGCTATATTAGCCTATTATAAAAATGACTAAGTTGGCTAGAAATACATAATTAGCCTTCATGATTAAATGTTTATTTTCCCTGCAGTGGATCCTATAGCGCACCACGTGACTACTCTGTTGTACGATGACACCACAAGTTTAACTTCATTACAATATTAATGAATTGAAAGAATGTTTGTATCATGTTTGTCCTCCTAGAAATACTATTAAAACAAAAAATATATTTCCGTCCCCATTTTTTTCCATAAAAAAAAAAAAAAAAAAAAAAGCTCCGAAGCAGCACTAAAGAGCCGCATGCGGCCCAAGAGCCGCGGGTTTCAGACCGCCGTCGTAGCCCTCCTTTTTATTTGACCCTCATAAGTACTACATTACCACAACAATAACAGTCCTTCTGTCAACTGACCCATTTACAGGACTGGGGGAATTCTAATGGCCGTGTAAAGAGTTTTTCTTGATTCGGTGAGAAGGTGAATAGTTTTTTCCCCGTTGTTCGTGAACTAAATTTCCACACAAACGCACATCGAGGCACCATTAACTTAGCAAGGATAGGTATGAGAGTCATTTTTCGAGTGTCCCAGAGCTCTCGAAATTGGGGGGGCGCATTTATCCAACTCCTGTCTGAAGTTGGCGCGTCGGTGTTGTGCCGAAAAATAGCCACTCCACGCGAAATGTCCCCCCGACGGGAGCGCCCACACGTCACTCGTACAAACAGCCTTTTCTTACCAATCGATGGACACGGAAACGACGTTCTTGTACCGTGAATATGTATAATTTTACTCTGCTTGAACTAATAAATACTTTACTGTGACCAACGCTCTGAAAATAGAGCAAGGCTTTATTTTGGGCCCCGCCTCTCCGCGCAAGTTCAATCAAAGTTTGCTTTCCGTCCAAGACGGCCGTCCACCGCTCACTTTCGCCGAAAAGTCCGATCCAAACTATTGTAATGCCCCGGATATGGGGAAGAAGGAGAGAAGTCTGTATCTGCTTACCCACTTGATTGTGGTAACAATAATAAAGAAAAACAATAACAAAATAACAGCGGGCTGCTAAGACATGCGACCGCAATCTCTCGCTATCTCGCTCGTTCTCCCATTCTTCCTACTCGTTCCCCTTGCGTCTCTTAAATAAATAAATAAATAAAATACTACTCTAAAATGCTGCTCTCGCTCGCGCGGGTAGTAGAGTGGAGTGGGCTACAGCTGTGTAATCGGCTGACTGACGCATCTGATTAGTTTTGGGTTTTTTTCCCGGCGTTGGGGGGGCAAACGAGACTGTGGCGGGCCGCCACAGTCTCGTTCATTGGTGAGAAACACTGTAGCCATTAATATCTAAATCCCTGGCAACAAAAGTGAGTACACCCCTTAGTGAAAGGTTGTCAATATTAATCAATACAACATGTCAACTGTCAATATTTTGTGTGGCCACCACTATTATCCAGAACTGTCTTTACTCTCCTGGGCATGGAGTTGACCAGAGCTTCACAGGTTGCCACTGGAGTGCTCTTCCACTCCTCCATGACGATGTTGCGGAGCTGCCGAATATTTGAGACTTTGCGCACCTCCACCTTCTGCCTGAGGAGCCTCCAAAGATGTTCTATTGGGTTCAAGTCTGGAGACAGGCTTGGTCAGTCCATCACTTTTACCCTCAGCCTCTTCAGTAAAGCAGTGGTTATCTTGGAGGTGTGTTTAGGGTCATTGTCATGCTGGAACACTGCCCTGTGACCCAGTTTCTGGAGGGAGGGGATCATGCTCTGCTGCAGTATTTCACAGTACATGTTGGCGTTCATGTTTCCCTCAATGGAATGTAACTCTCCAACACCTGCAGCACTCATGCAGCCCTAGACCATGATATTCCCACCACCATGCTTGACTTTTGGCATGACACACTTATCTTTGTACTCCTCACCTGGTCGCCGCTAGACAACCTTGAGACTATTGGAACCAAACAAATTAATCTTCGTCTCATCAGACCATAGGACATGGTTCCAGTAATCCATGTGCTTTGTTGTCATGTCTTCAGCAAACTGTTTGCGGGCTTTCTTGTGTGCCGTCTTCAGAAGAGGCTGCCCGCTTGGGTGACAGCCATGCACACCAATTTGATGTAGAGTGTGGCGGATGGTCTAAGCACTAACAGGCTGACCCCCCACCTCTTTAATCTCTTCAACAATACTGACAGTACTCCTGCGACGAGCTTTCAAAGAAAGCATTTGGATGTGAGGCTCAGCACGTGCGCTCAGCTTCTTTGGATGACCAACCCGAAGCCTGTCTGAGTGGACCCTGCTCTTTTAAAACACTGGATGATCTTAGCCACTCTGCTGCAGCTCAGTTTCAGGGTGTTGACAATCTTCTTGTAGCCTTGGCCATCTTCATGTAGCGCAACAATACGTCTTTCAAGCTCTTCAGAGAGTTCTTTGCCATGTGGTGCCATGTTGGAACTTTCAGTGATCAGTATGAGAGAGTGTGAGAGCTGTACTACAAATATGAACAAACCTGCTCCCTATGCACACCTGGACCTAGTAACACTAACGAGTCACATGACATTTTGGAGGGAAAATGAAAAGCAGTACTCAATTTGGACATTTAGGGATATAGTTTCTAAGGGGTGTACTCACTTTTGTTGCCTGGGGTTTAGATATTTATGGCTATATTTTGAGTTATTTTGAGGGGAAAACCAATTAACTCTATTATATAAGTTGCACACGGACTATTTTTCATTGTGTCAAAATGTCATTTTGTCAGTGTTGTCCCATGAAAAGATATACTTAAATATCTGCAGAAATGAGAGGGGTGTACTCACTTTTGTTATACAGTGTAATGTAGACAGAAGAGCCTGTGGCTTTAACTAGATGCTTTAACGTTTGATGACTAATGTTGTGGGTGGCTGATAATGGGTAAACTATATATTTGGGAAATCAATTACTCCATAATCATAAGCCTAAGTAAAGCTTATTACATTCTTCATATCTGTATTACAAGGGGGTTTACGATTTGTTTTAACAAGATTCAATTCATGGTACAATTTGGTGTTTCAGGTTTGATCAAATGTATTATTGAACAAAGTGATTCGAAATGATTCAGTGGTTGAAATCGAGTAACCGTCAAGCCAAAACTTTGACCAAAGCCACTGAAATAGTGCGCACTATTGACTTTTTCAGTGCCAACTATAAGAAAACTTACAACTAGTTCAAATGTTGAATTCCGACAACATCCTCTTAACTGCCAATCAAAATGGATTCGACATCAATCAGCAACAACGGTGGCTTATATTGAAAAATAAAATCCAACCAGTATTCCTGAAGGTTGAACTACTGCCCGTAATTTAAATTAAAGAAATTAAGCCATTTTAAAATTTTAATTGTAAGTGGTTAGTCACTTGAATAATAATTCACTTACGATTTTTTTTTTTTTTTTAATCCACGTCAACTGATCAACATGATCTGACTGCAAAGCACTTCTCTGCATGTTCATTGTGTCACCAGCAATTTTGACATGTAACCTGAGAAAGTGATCATGCTATGGTGCTTTTATTCTGACAGTCAGATTACACTCACAAACACGATGGTAGTTTGATTACAATAATTGCTATATTAATCTGCTGGGACAAACTTTTTTGTTTTACGTGAGCTTGCGTGGCATCAGCGGTGGTTCATCCATAGGTCATACATTGGCACATGACGAGTAAAACGGCAAGCAACTTGTATAGTTGGACAAAATAATGAAAACCCCTTAAAAAAATCAACAAAACTAATTTAATATGGTTAGGTCTGCCTTTTGCGAAAATTATAGCCGCAATTCTCCGAGGTATTGATTCATACAACTTGTAAATTGTTTCCAAAGGAATTCTAAGCCATTCTACATTTAGAATACCCTTTTAGAGACGCGGGCGGTGGAAATCAATGCCCTAATTGAATCTCCAAAACTGACCATAAATGCTCAATAATCTTGAGGTGTGGGGATTGTGCCATCCACATGAGATGCTCAACTTCATTAGAGTGTTCCTCATGCCATTCTTTAACAATTATGTTCAATGATTATGATGCAAAAATATTAGGTGTTTCCATTATTTTGTCCACCCCCTGTATCTCAGACTTTGCTAAACAAAGTGTTTGTGACACAAACTAGAGCATAAAACACCTGCTCACCATCTTCTCAAAACAATCCACCAGTCAGTGACGACATGAAGTTGGCCTGCCAATTTAATGGAACAACACCTAGTAAAAATGTATAGTGTATAAATTCATGTAAATGATGGTTGCTCAAAAAATCTAAATATGCAAATCAAGTTCTTATGATTATGATAAAGGAGAACATTTTTAATTGCAAAAATGACACACTTCAAAGGTGCTGCCATTTTGTGACGAATGTGATCTAGGTCTTACCTATGCTCATTTGTGCTCAAAGTAAATTTCGGACTATGAGCCAAGATGTGTCAGAATACCAGACAAGGCTGTGGGCTTATCGGTTTTGTGCTACGAAGCAAAACAAAATGGTGGATGAAATTCCTCACTCAACTCAGATAGTTCTAGTGATGAGTATTTCTTAATTATGTGTTGGAAAGCCAAGAGGGCTGCAGGCTAACAGTTTGAGCTGTGCCAACCCTTGGATTTAGTGTCTTCATTGGGAGAAGAATCAGTGTGTCAGTCAAAACAAAAGATACGAAAACATCAATGTGGGGACAACAAATGGTTTATCATACTTCCACTCTGCGCGATACAACATTAGAAGGCACTGTTGGCGCACATGACGTATGACGCTGATAGACTCGAAAACCAATTAAAAAAAAAAAAAAAAAGGCTCTCTTTTTCAAGTTACCATTACCGGTTAAGGCTGAACCAACTAATTAATTAAATCGATTAATAAATTAGTTGCCAATGAATTTCATAATCGATTTTTGCCGGCTACTGTGAGCAGTACTGTTTGGGTCCTTGTTTGTGTGTAATGCAGTACTTCACAATTATTTACTGTTGCGTCCTCGCAGGAAGTTAATGTCAGTAAATATAAGTAAATATCATTTCTCAATAAAGTTATTATAGCCACACCTCTGCATAACATTGTTTCCTTGTTAACATTAAAGAATACAATAAATTACAATAAAGTATAACTTTATTAACATTGTTTTTGTAACAGAAAAGACTCAAAGCGTATCAATTTGCCAGAGTTAAAAAAAAAAAAAAAAAAAAAAAAAAACACTAAGGCATGTTTTTTGACAATTTGATACTGAAAAATAAAATGAATAAACGATAAATTCAAATTGATCAAGTCAGATACAAGTAGGGTTGGCTCCAGCTCAACCTTGATCCTAAAGCAGGGGTGTCCAAACTCTTTAACATAGGGCTGCAGTGGGCACTGGATTTCATTCCAGCAAAACAGGGCACTTTTGCACCGATCTGTTTCCTTACAAGTGTAATCAGTTGATTGCAGTCAGGTGCTGCTTGTTTTAGCAGAAACTTCATTAGTTAAACTGTCTGTGCTTGATTGGTAGGAAGAAAAACTAGGACCCACAGCTGCCCTTGAAGACCAGTTTGGACACCCCTGTCCTAAAGTGAACATAGTGGTACAATTGTTGGATACATCAGCAGCTATCATTTTGACAGACAGGGGGCAGTAAAATTCCTCAGGATATCTTTTTGGGTTCTGGTACTAACGTTTATAAAATAGCTGTCATCTCATTTTTGTGAAAACACATCAGGTAAGCAAGCACTGCACTGTTTATTTGCACAGCATAGTTAGATTCTTATCATGAAAATTAATTTTGGTGCATGTGTGCTCACAAACATACTGTGAATGTCGTTGTTCCATTTGCAATAGTAAAATGAAATGGGCAAACGGCTCCTGCTTTTAATGTCGCTCCCAAGAAATTACAGCATTGTTGCTCTTTTTAAAAAGTCTTGCTTCATAATTTCTGCTTATAAATGCTCACCACAGTGGGTGCACTATCACACTATTTCTATTCATTACCTTTTGGTGGAGTGTTGGAAAATAAATGGGTACAGTTCCAATACATTGTCTGCATACATGTTTTCGTGCCACCCCTCAAACTATTTCTTCTTCTCTTTTGCTGCGTGAGGGTGGGGCTGACTTAAATGACCAGAAACCGATGAGAGCACAGTAGCAGCTGCTGACAAATGGCTAGCATCACAGAATTGGACGTTTGATGCAACTGGTATTAAAATGCAATTCATGAAGGGGGAAACTGAGCCCTCCTTTTTATTTTATTATGGTAGTGCTATTAAACGTGCACACAACTCACTCACCTATATTTGTCACTGTTTCATGCATAAGGTAAGTGAAAATGAGTGTGCAAGTGAAGCATATTATCATTACATACTTTGAGTGTGGAGCTAGTCCTAAACAAGTTGTATATATTTGTAAATATTCCAGTGTACCCATTTTTAGTAGCTATATTTGGTTTGGTCCTACAATAAAGGAGTGAATCACATTTAAAAGCTTGCACAATTAACATTGTGTATTGTACCGGTTTTCCATCTGTAGGACTCTTTTGAATTTACCATTTGGAATCACTCATTTGTTGTTTTCTAGCCAGTGGCAATGCGGTTGGACATTTCCTCTCACGCCTCTGTCATATTAAAGCCTTCCTACTGGTAGACCACAGGAAGGCTTTTAATGTGAACGCGGTTAAAGGATATTGGCACATGCTGTTATCTCAATATGTTTCCCAGAAGTTCAATATTGATTCTGCAAATCCTTTAAATGTGTACCATATTTTTCGGACTATAAGTCGCAGTTTTTTTTCATAGTTTGACTGGGGTGCGACTTATACTCTGGAGCGACTTATGTGTTAAATTTTAACACATTATTATATTGTTTCACATGTTATTTTGGTGTTTTGGAGTGACACCGATGGTTTGGTAAACTTGTTAGCATGTTCTTTATGCTATAGTTAGCTGAATAACTTTTAATAGCTGTGTTACGTTAACATAACACGTTCGCAATTCGTTGTTCATGCATCATGTAACATTATCATACTGTACACTTATTCAGCATGTTGTTCTCTATTGGATTTTTATTTTAAATTGCTTTTCAAGATGATATATCTGTTCTATGTGTTGGATTTTATCAAGTAAATTTCCCCCCAAAATGCGACTTAAATACTCCGGTGCGACTTATGTTTTTTCCCTCTTCGTTGGGCATTTTATGGTTGGTGCGACTTCTACTCAGGTGCGACTCAGTCCGGAAAACACGGTAGTTACTTCTTGCCAATGAAAGTTAGCTCAAGTAGCATCTGCCATTTAGGCTCAACTTGAAATAATGTGCAATTGTGTAACACAAGTTAAGACACTTGGAAGATGAGGTCGGATAACATTACTCAGCCCTACTGCCAAGCACCATTTAGCATTCAACCAATTGAAGAAAATATTTGAGTGAAACATATTGAGGATGTGCCTTAAAAGATTCACAAAGTCAGATTTTGAATAAGCTTCTTGATCCCACAGTGAATAATTCGCATGCCACCTTCCTTAATAATTTAAAGCATCACCCTGTGGCAACAGGAAATGACTCGGTAGTGCCACAGTCAACCTAATGTCTCTCACTGAGATTGTTTGGGGATTTAAGCATCTGCTCCATGCCTTTCACTTGATAGGCCTAACTCTGGGGCCGTTTACATGGAGATGCTGCTACAACAATCCGCAACATTTGTGTTCTGGATTGGCCTTGCTTTTTGACAGGGACGATTTATCCGGAGAACAAACACTCAAGCTTTCGATTGTGGGCTCCAGAGTGGAATGATTCGATTGCAAGGCTTTCTCTGTAGTCTTATTAACAGAAACCACAAGTGACATTACATACATCATGTCCTTTTGCGTATGCGCAGTTGCCGTTAATGGTGACACTCTCATGCTGTGTATCCTGCAACATTTGATCACATTGTTTTGTTTTTTATACCGGAACCATCATGTTGTCCGTGGAAATTAATTAAAAAATTGTGACAAATATTACTACGTATAAGACAGATACACACAATAGTAGTTTTCGTCTCACAACCACAGTAGGTCGCAGGACTTTTTGTAAACACACTATTGAACACAATGGCTAAGCGTCGACGGGCACGTTCGCTCAGCTTGCCTGGCTCAACATGCTCGGTCCTCTGCCACTGCCCCCCACACTTAAGGCTTGCTTATCCATGCTGCTTCGTCATGCTAAACATTGTCAGTTGTCTGCACTGACAACCTGAGGCTAGGAGGATTTTGTCAAGGGAAGTGTATTTGCAGTCATGTTGCAAAGCTGCACTGTCCCTACTAAATGGCATGAATACTACGTCGTCTTTACGAGGAGTTGCAGCGTCGTTCGAACAGAGATCAAAACTGAGCTCAGAGCTTTGTGTGGACACAAATATCTAATGAAGCGTTTTCTGTTGATTCAGTCGAAGCATTTCTGTATTCGGCCCCTTTCTCATTATCTAAAACAAGCAAACCAGTGTTAAATTGCTCCAAATAGTTTTTTGTCCACATTTAAGGAGTGTCTTTTGCCTTCTCCCCCCTAGAATGTATAAAAGTGGTTCTGGGGTGAACAACAGAAGAACAGAGCTGTTTCTGAAGGAACATGAGCACTTAAGAAAGTAAGTTTCCACCACGTTACCCGTCAATTGTCTTATTTAAGATGAGTTGGTTTGTATTTATCTGCATTGATCAGTTGACCTGACTTCTGCCTTGAGTGGAGACTTGACCTTCCACGTCTTAACAACATGCTGTCTTGACACAATTATTTTAACCATCAATATTGTACAAAAATGCAATGTTATAGCCCTTAACAGTACGTCATCGGGAGCGCTTCGGAATCCATATTTAAAATGAAAATGATAAAAATCATGCAATGGAATACTGTGCATAACACTTACCAGTAGGGATGCAACGATACAGTTAAGTCACGGTTCAGTACGATTTTCGATACGAGGGACACTATTTTCGATTCGATTCAATACATTTAATGCCCTGAAACAAACATTTATTATATATTGTTTTATTTTTTTTATTTTGCTAACAAACAAACAAAAATAACAATGCCATCATATAAACATGCATTTTTGTGCGTTATATTTATGTGCTTAATTCTTACTGATCTGAAGAGATTTTTTATAAAAGTGCTCAGAAGAATCTTCACTGTTGTAAAGTGAGGCGGGGCACACTGTTAATTGCTACTGCTCTTACCACGAGCAAAACCTCCTATTTGTGGTCTGAGTCCATCTGTGTTACGTACTGAATTAGCAATATTTACAGCATTACCTATAGTCACTGGTATGGAGTGATTTGGCCTGCTTAACTTCCATTCAGTCATGGCGTTTTTTAATTCATCGATGTAGTATATGGACAACGCGTCCCATGATCACTCTGGGCTCACGCAGCCAATGGCATGGGACTTGGGAGGATCTAGCGTAGCACAGGTTGCTATTTGATGATATCTAGTTTGTGCGCACGAGTGTTGTCGGGCATTGAAAAAGTTAACAAACTCCACAGCAGTCACATCTGCTCATTACTGCACAACACCAGCATTTGACAATCGACGTTCTTAAACAGGACGAGCGCTCTTAATTTGCCACTCATTGTTCATCATGTAACTGTAGCTCTCAGTGTCGTCCCGGGGTGTCCAACTGTCTATTGTCAAAGCGAGGTTTGACATTGTTATTGTTATAAATATCCGTAAAGACAGTCTTTGTTAAATATGTACGAGTGAGGATAGCATATCCGCTCACCCAAAATGCTGCCAAACAACGGATCTGGACGACATTGAAGCCGGCAAGCTGCCTCAAGTTTCTGTCTTTCCTCACGAGCAATGATTCTCGTGCGCCACAGCTCCCACATTTCAGGCAGTTTGGGGGAGGAGTGGAGCAGGGGGGCTGCTAGCGGCAGAGTTTGTTTTTTCAAGGCAAAGCTGCGCCGGACATTTTAGCGAGAGAGACCACAAAAATAAATTCGGAAAATACATTTTGGGAGCTTTTCATTTTGATCGAATGTTTTTGCGTATTGAATCGAAGAGGGTGTATCCAACGGTTCAATATAAAACCAATTATTGTTGCATCCTTACTTACCAGTGAATTAGTGTAAATTGCTACAAGTGTTTCTTTCTAGTAGAAATTTTGCTTGCTCTGACCAATCGGTCAGAAGACTAACAAATTCTTATATTATTAAAGGCCAGCTCGCTACGGCAAACCTGATATCTGATTGGCTAAAGAAACGGTCCCATTTTTTTATATATGTCGAATGAGTCTGCCTGAACACTACAAATACTTTCTCTTGTATCGTCACAATGATCCTTTTGCAAAAAGAAACGATTTGATTTTCTTCTGCAAATGCTAGTAGAGTACATACAATCACCATTCTGGCAGATGAAATTATCCTTCTAAACCAATACCCATACTCTAGGGCTTCACTTAACTTTAAATGAGAGGAAATAGAAAAGTAAAGCTCGTCGTTTATCAAGTTATACTCGATTGATTGACACTTGATGCTATCACAGCCATTACATAGGAAATCATGTTTGAAGAGATTTCTACCACTTGTTAGTAGTCTGTCTCACTTGTATAGCACAGATTGTGCACTATGAATCGGTGTTTGCATAATATGTCAGTAAGTTTTGTTAATTTACATGAAGTTATCTTGTAGCACCTCACCTTATTTAAAATGTGCATTTAGCTCATACAAGACTAACCTACGCTAAATTTCAATAAGTACGTTGATGTTGCATTAGTTGTTGCAGCATTACATATGCCCTAAGTGCTATTAATCTTTGTCCGTAATCTATGATCCTTATCTGTGGCTCCCATTCATTTGATCCGTTTTTCCATCCGTTTACCATCAAGGTGAGTGTTCATTAATAAACCAAAGGAAAGGAGGTGCAGCTCCATTAAATGTTCATCCTAGAACAGCTAATGGTGGTGGTCACAGTAATAAATACTTCCAATCAAAAATGATAATTTCCTGTCTTTAGTTTCAACATTGTTTTTTTTTTTTTTTTACTTGTAGTAATCTCATCTCACAACAGCTTTTGTATGAATAGCAAATTAACGTGAGCAACCACACAAGTTTTAATACATTCTGGGCATTTTTTAAAATTCATGAGTTAGTATACTGACTCACATTTTAGAACACCTCCGTAGTCTTTTCCCTAATTCTGTTCTACTCACCCTTATTTTCACGACCATAAGGCGCAGCTGAAAGTATAAAAAAATTCTCAAAAATGGACGGTGTGCCTTATAATGTTTTGCGCCTATTGTGTTGACTGAGTACCAAAATGTGTCTGTCTGACTGAGCAATTTTTGAAAAGGCGGACGCAAGTTAGAGCCGCATGAGAACCTTAACCAGCTGTTCAATTCGGATAAAGAAGATGAGGACTTTGTGGTGATTTGTAGATTGCTTAAGGTCGATGTGGGTACTTTGTTAAATTCTTTGTTAAAGTAGAATTTAACTATGTGTTGCTTCCGTTGCCTTTAAAAAAAAAAAAATACTAGTATATGCTAGCGTGCATACAAATAAGCATGCTAGTGTGTTTCTCATGTGCTCAATAATAGGGTGCACCTTGTGTGTGTGTGTGTGTGTTAGAGGTGGGAATCTTGGGGCATCTAACAATTCGATTACTATTCAGAGGCTACGATTCGATTATAAATCAGTTATTGATGCACTCCCCCCAGCTATTAGCTGCTTTTAATGTTTCGTACATTAGTTACAAAATTTGTACAAATATCCTCCCCGGCTTAAATATACTACCACAGCGGTACATCGACATACAATCGCTTGCAGAATTAAGTTCAGTTCACAAGCAGTGCAAATTGTTACATTTTATCAAATAAATCCACAAGTTATTTTTTTCAGTGTACATTACGGTACTAACATTTTTGTGTCTGTCTCAATGTGAAGTAATTAGCTGCGAATTGTGATGATCATGTGATTGAAAAAAAGATGATTTTAAAATCTGGACCTGAACATTAATTAAAGCTTGTCATCACGGGTCACTTAAACTGCTGCAGTGTCAGGTCTGCAGAGAATGCATGATCTGCTGACTGCTTTAGTTTTCCTGCTTTCTAAAGTAATTGTTTCCCTTCAGCAGACAGACATTTATTTATTACTCTGTAAGTTCTCTGCCTTAGGTTTCTATAATGAATATCTTACATGATCATTCAGACAATACAGTATGGTATGTTTCTTATCTTATTCTTATACTCTAATATTTGTATCGACAAAGAGAAGACAAGTTTTCATAAGCATGTTTGTCAGCGCTTGTCTGTGATGAATACAATAGCATAGCTTTAAAAACTGCTCAAACTCACTCCCATAGAAAAGAACTAAGTGAATAATGTGTATTATACAGTGCAATGCTGGAAATGTAATGTTATTTCTGGCGCACTGGTTTGACTGTTGCAAGCTTCAGTAAAACTGCTTTAAAAGGGTAAAAAAAAAACGGGATGGGTACCTCAGTTCCTGGGTAGCTTTTGTACATCATCCTTGTTTGGCCACTTCTTTTTGCAACAACCAATCACGCACAGTCCATTTGTGCAAATATTGGCTGTCGCCCTTGACTTTGCGTGTTAAGAACCCATTTCATCAAATTATTGGGGTGTCTATAAAAATGTTTTCTCTAGTCTGTAACATAACACAGCTGAGAAGAACTTGAATTGACTGCCATGAGAAGAACTTGAATTGTCTGCCAAATTACAATCAGGAAGCCCATCAAAAACTTGGAGTATGAATTTATTGTTGACCTGCTTAACAATTAACTGAGACCACACTTTTTAAAGAGCTTGTTCAGAAATACTTTTGTGTAATTTCTACTGAGAATGAGCCAGGTCCTTGGATATTAAGACACAGACTTAATTCTCATCTTTTTGGGTGTAAACACCACTACAATTACAGTAACTTAAAATGAAACAGACACGATGATGGAGCTGGTTCTCTCTCTTTTTTTAAAAAAAATCTGTTTTCTGAATTGAGGTTGCAGTTACTGATTAAAAAAAGATGATGAATTCAGAAATGTCTCGGGCAATATTTTAAGTCCATGTTCAGTCAGCTGTTTCAGGAGTGATTACATGACACTAAAGTGTAGATGGACAATAAATTAAAGCGTACAGCAAAAGCAACCAAATATCTTTTGAATAGCTAAATTGATCTGCTGTCCTTAATCTCATTGAGCGCGCATTTAATTTGCTGAAGAATGCAACAATACTCGACAGATAGTACTGATGCAAAAGAGTGAGAGACTCAATAGAGTGCAGGACTCCACCACCTAGTTTGACTAAATACTCATGATGTGACATGAAATACAGTTCACTTCCATTCCGATAGTTGGTTTAAATCAACTTACAAATTAGACAGCAATTGCCATAGACCTAGAATGCGATCACCTCGCTCTTGTCGGTGCGGTTTTAAGTTGCAACACATGCAATTTGTAAAAATTCTTAAAGCAACACTGGGTAACTTTTCAGTTATGGTCTATTTTAGCGACTTAGGTGGACAAAAGATAAGGATGAGGTAATGAATCAACTTGTGTCTAAACAAAAAAAAGGTTTCCAATAATTTGGAATAAACATTGACAGACGAGCTTATAATTATAGTCTACACAGACATCACCATCTTCATGTTGATAATACACACTCAGCAGGAAAACTTTACATTAGTAGTATTTCCAAGTAAACCCACCTGGATTCCACCAACTAAGTTAAAAACAAAAAACACAAGTTGCCCTTAGTGTTAAAGATGACGCTTGCCACGCTAAATGGTAATGCGAACGCTATGCTAGCGCTACAAGTTACATTTAGTGTTTGATGATCACTTAGACAGAACTTTAAAGGCTAAAACAACATGGCGTGTTCTTTCTCGCTACGAAAACAAATCTTACCAAACAAGCAAGTCTGGAGCCTAGAGAGGACATCGTTGAGTAAGTGTGTGTGTATGTGAAGGTGGGGGAACATGAGTGACACGACCAAACACTGCTACGATGCAGGCTGACTACAAATATGATAAGAAAATGTCACACATTGTGAACTTATGACTGAAACTATTGCACATGTTCATCACATTCTCGTCCCTTTAAACGAAAACTGAAATTCGTCTAGTTATGTTTCAGTCTCTGAAGACACATTTTTAGCTTGTCATCGTTGACGAAAGCAACACTGGTATGATGTGATAACTAACAGATCCATGTCTTTCTTCATTGTGTAGTTCTGACCGACTGATGGATGACACAATAAGGTAAGCCGCCTGAATGGCATCTACCTAAGGAAATTAACTTATTTTTCTGTTATTCAACTTAACTGTTGCTGTCACATCAGGAAATCAAAAATTGAACAGAACTGTGGTTGTCCTCTGGTGAGAGAGGAAAATACACAAATGGCACAAGAATTATTTGAAACTGATAGAATTGGGGTTTGCTGAAATGCAAATTGACAAGCCCAAAAACTCAAACGCAAACAGGTTAGATAGATGAGGCACCAAAACAACTATGAATGTATCTGACCTTACTTTGACGTGTCGTCTTAAAATGCAGTCGGACTTTAAATGTAGTATAGGCAACAGTTATGCCACACGGCTTGTGCAGAGTGAGTTACAATACAGTGATCCCTCGCTACTTCTTGCTTCAAACTTTGCGCCCTCAGTCCATCGCGGATTTTTTTCCCCAATAAATTAAAAAAAACAACACATTTGTCTAAAAGTACTTTATTCTTGTTTAAAAATAATTTGGTGGGACACTAACATGTTTAAAACTTGGAATTATTACATTTGAAGTGCTTAAAAAACATTTATTTATATATATATATATATATATATATATATATATATATATATATATATATATATATACACATATATAAATATCAACATTTTTTCAAATTATACTTTGTGGAAAAAGTGAAAAACATGTCTTATGTATCCCTTTCCAATGCTTTTTTTGGGGGGGGGGGGGCGCTACTTCGCGGTTTTTCACTTATCGTGGTGGGTTCTGGTCCCCTACTTTTCAGACATTTTGAGGATTCAAGAGCATGTATGGATTTGCATTGTAACTACTAGGGCTGTCCCAAACGACTAATTTTCTCCCGATTAGTCAGCCGACTATTGTTACGATTAGTCGACTAATCTAATAATAATTTTTATTTATTTATTTATTTTTTACTAATTTAGCAATGACATTTTTGTCAACGCTTATCAATTCACAAAAACATATTGGAACACTCGAATTATTTATTAAAGTACAAATAAACACGTAAATAACAATAATAAATCACAAATAAACAATGAGTTCAAATGCTGATAGAATTAACTAGTGTAGCATCCCTATTGAAAAGATGGTCTCTTAAACTGATGGTTTACAACTTTTATTCCATCCTTGATGTAAACACACTGTAAGAGCTACGGTGCACACAAATAAAGCAACACAATTAGAAATTAACAAAAACTTTTCACCTTTTTCCTTTTAAACCTTATTTATATATCAATGAATGGCCTATATGAATTGCCTTTACCTTAATTTATTACCTTATCATTGACAATCTCTCCCTTGAGTGCAATCACTGTATATACTGTATATATTTATGACCTTTTAACTTTATATAATTTTCTATACCATATTATAAACCATAACATGAAATAAACCTTTCAATTAGCATTAAGAACAATACTAATAGCACTTATAGGCCCATTGTCAATGAAACATTATTATTTAGTAAGGCGACAGCACCCTCTGGTGTACAAAAAATGAAAAAAAAAAAATTACAAACTGCGTGAAGGCGCTTGAGGTGTTTATTCACGGCCGACGTGCAGCCAAGCTTGGCATTGAAGAGGCAGGACAGAAGAGTGTACTCTCCTTTGTTTCTTTGAAATAAGGCAATGTTTTGGACACTCTGGTGCGCTTTTTTTGGCTTTGTGCCGCTTTCCCCGCTTGCAAACAGAGCATCCGACATTCTAACTTTCCACGCATATATTTTTTTTAACCCTTCATTAACCGTCGACGGGATGTTGTGCTCGTCGACGGATTTACGTCATCGATGACGTCGACTATGTCGACTAGTCGGGACAGCTCTAGTAACTACACTAGAATACCAAACGTATTTGCTCACCCATCCTAATCATCAGAATCAAGTTTCCTAAACTAGCAGAGAAGCTAAACAGTTTTTTTGCCCATTAAATCTTTGTTCAATGACAAAAAGGCTTTCTATTCTATTCTAATCACTTGGCCAGGCCAAAGGTGTATAAAATCAAGCACCTAGGCATGCAGACTGTTTTTGACAAACATTTGTGAAATAATGGGTCGTTGTCAGGAGCTCAGTGAATTCCACAAATCCAATCGTGAATTTTCCTCACTCCTAAATATTCCACAGTCAACTATGAACTGAAGAGTTTGGGAAAAACAGCAACTCTGCCACAAAGTGGTAGGCCTTGTTACCTAGTGGAGAGGGGTCATTGGATGCGAGGTGCATAGTGCAAAGAGGTCACCGACTTTCTGCACAATGAATTGCTACAGAGTTCCAAACTTCATGTGGCTTTCAGATTAGCCCAAGAACAGTACGCAGAGAGTTTCATGGAATGGGTTTCCATTGCAGAACAGTTGCAACCAAGCCATACATCACCAAGCGCAATGCAAAGCACTGGATGCAGTGGTGTAGTACACCTCCACTGGACTATAGAGTAGCGGAGACAGGTTCTCTGGAGTGATGAATCACGCTTCTCCATCTGGCAATCTGATGTACGAGTTTGGAGGTTGCCAAGAGAGCGGTTCATTTCAGGTTTCATTGTGCCAAGTGTTATATTTGGTGGAAGGGGAATTGTGATGTAGGTTTGTTCAGGAGTTGGGCTTAGACCAGACATGTCCAAAGTCCGACCCGGGGGCCAAATGCGGCCCGTGGTCAGATTTCATCCGGCCCCTGGCCTCTGTCATAAAATCAATAACGTCTGGCCCGCACAAAGACTTAATAAATTGGTCAGCAGTACTGCTACAGGCATATGAAGTAGCTTACACACTAAATGCTGCTCCTCATTTATCCACTAAAAGGGAGCAGCACTCTAAGTAACATTACCACATGTGACCCTTTACTCCCATTTTTCTAAAATGGCGACAACCAACAAAAAAAATAAAGTTGGAACGCGCTACTGAACCTTGTGGACTGCCTTTCCAGGAGAGTTGAAGCTGTAATAGCTGCAAAACATGGACATACATCTTTATTGAGCCCCATGGGTAAGGAATGGGATGGCACTTAAGTTCATATGTGAGTCAAAGCTAGTGAGCAAATACTTATGGTAACAGTGTATTTTCACTACTTAAAATTGGTCAAAATACTGAGTCGCTATGAACAGATTTGTAAAGGTCTAAGGAAATGTGATCCTCTTTTGCCACTCACGTCAACAGGCTGATGTGTAAATCAGGCAGGTTTTGACCTAAAGATGGGTGGGCCAGTCAATTTTTTAAAGGGATTTCTTTTTTTTAATTATTGTTTTTGGTTTTAAGTGGCAACATTTGCAGTATTAGATGGGTCCTTTAAAGAGACGTAGAGATGTATATTATTATACAGATGAGTCTGGAGTCAGGATAGCATCCATGCTCTGAATGCTGGCCACTCAATAATGTCCAGCCTGGTAATAGATTGCACTTTCACCATGATGCAATAAACAATTCCCATCATTTGGTTTTTCTCAGGGTATCATAAATTCCGCCTGAGTCTTTGCTCCTTTCTCCTCCCCTCAGGCTTGCCCAAATTACAAATATATTGGATCTGGTCAACAATGGCTCCTCTGGGACTGGCTGCCCAGCATGTTGATTAGTGGTCTTTGTCACTGAAGTCGCTAACAGCCCTAGCCATTCACGTTAACCATTAAAATATCTGGTGCACATGTACTAGTATGTTTGTTGTTAGATCAAAATAAATATAAATGATACTGGTTTGATGGGAATATTATCTTAGTTAAGGATGTTCTGGATCACATTTCTTTGAATCGGAGTTTAGTTGACTTGATATTTAAATAGTCTTCTGAAACTCTGCAATGATCCGATACAATAAGAAATATAGACTACTCAAATTGCCCCAAATTTTATATGTTGACCATTCTGCCAGATTGCTGCCATTTGCTTGTTGTAGCACGCTCAAAATAACCTTAAAAGTTTTACTTTTTCAACTCAAAATCTCATTATTGATTTCAGGAAAAATTATAATTGTTGAAACGCCTCATTTTAGTGACAAGTAAGGCTTCAACAACTAATCGATTCAATCAGTTAATAACTTAGGTGCCAACTAATTTCATAATCAATAATATTACGAAGTGTTGAGATTTAGATTGTCTTATCTGTTGTTATATCCAGTGTGCCTCTGTCAGAGGGGAGTAAACGAAGCCAACTGTATTGTTCGTGTTCTTTGCTGATAAGACGTTACTACTTAGCATGGAGCGCTAAGCTAGTTAGTGATTATGCTAATCAGTGTCTTGAGTGTCCGTTTGTATTGTGTTTTGGGGAAGCTTGTTAGCACTTCAGTTAGATAGTAAAGTTTTCTCATTTCTTTTAAGAAAGAAACCACAGACAACCCATTCAATAATCGCTTGGTCTCCTTTCAACACAAACTTCCATTCAAACTGCAAATCGTCATATAACAGTGTTTTGAAATTGGATTTGGATTGTATTTATAACAACTGTGTGATTAAAAAAAAATCATTACAGTGTGCCTCCTCCTTATTTTTGTTTTTTTAAAAGAAACTAAATGAGTCATTGACACAATTTATATCAGCGCTTTCTCACAAGAAAAAAAATCAGCAATCAGCAGCACTTTTTTATTTGAATGAACAGGACTTTTGTCTGATCTCTGCACTGAGAAATTCTTTTTATGTATTATACTCAACAACCTTTATTAAAGTTGAACAAGTTTTATGTACTTAAAAACGCACAGTTGTAGACCACAGTTAAGAAGCTGTAATAGAATATTGTTTGTGAAGGGAATAGTCATCCATTTTGTCTTCATTGTTACTTACAACATGCCTAAAACAACTTGAAGTTAAATTGTGGAGGAAATTGAAAAAAGTGACATTTATCCGTTTAATCATCCGATTAATAGATTATAGAAGTAATCATTAGTTGCAGCCCTAGTAACAGGACTAACAGTGGGAATTAGTTAACTGACTAACGTAATCCACACATCTTTTTATGCATTCTTTTTTATTGACACCCTTTGGTATCAAACTGCAGTTGGTGTTTAGAAAATGTAGAGGGAAAAAAGCTTCAGCTCTGATTTCCCTGCGGTCGTACGTATTGAAAGAAAGACTGTAGGAAGTTGCTGCAGTCAGCAAGTGTTTGTACCTGACTGAGGAGAACTTGATCTCCTCCTTCACATTGCTTGGAGGACTTTGCTGTCCCCTCAGCAGCTTCTACCACCAGGGAGATGTGTGGCCTCACATGACACAAACGTGAGGTGCGACATTTCTATGCACGCGTCTCTTGAATTTGTTTTCCACATAGGTAAACAATTGTCATATGTGAAACTATTTCCTCCTGAGAGAGGCTACTGTACCTCGCAGAGATTGTTGTCCTCTGTAGTCAGCGCTTACTGTTCGTCCTCCCAACATTAAAAATTGAGTAAAACCTGGTTTGCTTATATTTGGAAATACTTAAAAAATGATAGCTTTTACAAGATGCTCTATTTTTTCATGCTCATTTATTAACATTTGATTTATGTCGTTTGCCCTTGTCTTCTGTAGCATTGCCATGGCAACCAAGGAGAATATGACATCCCAAAGGGGCATGCTGAAATCCATACAGAGCCGGGTGAACACGCTAGCCAGTATCCTTCTTACCTCCACCAGGCTTGAAAGCCAAAGGTTTTGTTTGTTATGTGTAAACGAATGGAAAATGTGTGAATGAATAGATTTTTTTCTCATTGCCCTTTGTTGTCATGAGAATTTCATAACACTACCTTGAGTGAATTTTCATAATTACTTCACCTTTACTTTCCTACATGTAACATTGTGAATGTAATTCCTTTAAAATATTTAAGGCAGACCACACTCTTCCCACTTTGTTGGTTTTGTTCCATAGGGACTCAAATCTTAATCTGTCAGTTCCAATCCAATTCTTCAACTCACTTACTGGCACCTTACCTGAATTGTTTCAGAGCAGGTGTGCCCACCCTTTTTTTTTTTTTTTTTTGCCTCAGGAGCTACTTTTCAAACAACAAACAATATACTTTATGTGTAATGGGGCATAAAAGTATTTAGTCAGCCACCAAATGTGCTTGTTCTCATACTTAAAAACATGAGAGAGGCCTGGAATGTTTTACCAACCAAATTTGGCGTGTGTATTTTTATTAGTGTTGCACCGATACCATTTTTTGGGCCCGATACAGATACCTGGCTGTGCAGTATCGGCCGATACCGATACCATTCCGATACCAAAATATTTGACGCAATTAACGCACATGTCCCGCTCAGACAGTATTCTGCCTTTTGGTAAGTTTTACAGCAAGGCTTTTTGTGCTGTCTAACAGCGAACTCTTGTGGTCGCTTTGCGCCATGGTTTATTGTTGTCTTGCCAGTTCAATATGGCTTCAGGACGTCTCGGGCTGACACCTACGTTGTAATGTTGTGCTTATATGATCCTTGGACAAGATTTGTCCGTAAGTATGGTTGTTGTAAATAATGCACATATTATGATAGTAAGCGAAATGTTATATTTTTTGTATGAGACGCTTTTTGTTTATGTTTTGCGAACCTGTATAGCGTGCTAAGCTAACGTTGTTGCTAATGCAATGCTTGTGTACTTTTTTTTTGTAGTTTTACGACGGTCTAAAGAGGACAATGGTTTGAGGCCATTTTATTAATAAATCAGATGAAAAAGAAAGAAATCTGATTATTATGGCGTCGTTCACTAGCTGTCTAGCTTTGGAAACAGTAGACGCTTCGGAGTGAGGACAGCATAGACAGATTTAAATGACAGTAGAGTGAAATGCCCACTACAGTTCTTATGTACCGTATGTTGAATGTATATATCCATCTTGTGTCTTATCTTTCCATTCCAACAATTTATTTTACAGAATATATATATAATTTACAGAAAAATATGGCATATTTTATAAATGGTTTGAATTGGGATTAATTACGATTAATTAATTTTTAAGCTGTAATTAACTCGATTAAAAATTTTAATCGTTTGACAGCCCTAATACATATATATATATATATATATATACAGTGCCTTGCAAAAGTATTCGGCCCCCTTGAATCTTGCAACCTTTCGCCACATTTCAGGCTCCAAACATAAAGATATCAAATTTAATTTTTTTGTCAAGAATCAACAACAAGTGGGACACAATCGTGAAGTGGAACAACATTTATTGGATAATTTAAACTTTTTTAACAAATAAAAAACTGAAAAGTGGGGCGTGCAATATTATTCGGCCCCTTTACTTTCAGTGCAGCAAACTCACTCCAGAAGTTCAGTGAGGATCTCTGAATGATCCAATGTTGTCCTAAATGACCGATGATGATAAATAGAATCCACCCGTGTGTAATCAAGTCTCCGTATAAATGCACCTGCTCTGTGATAGTCTCAGGGTTCTGTTTAAAGTGCAGAGAGCATTATGAAAACCAAGGAACACACCAGGCAGGTCCGAGATACTGTTGTGGAGAAGTTTAAAGCCGGATTTGGATACAAAAAGATTTCCCAAGCTTTAAACATCTCAAGGAGCACTGTGCAAGCCATCATATTGAAATGGAAGGAGCATCAGACAACTGCAAATCTACCAAGACCCGGCCGTCCTTCCAAACTTTCTTCTCAAACAAGGAGAAAACTGATCAGAGATGCAGCCAAGAGGCCCATGATCACTCTGGATGAACTGCAGAGATCTACAGCTGAGGTGGGAGAGTCTGTCCATAGGACAACAATCAGTCGTACACTGCACAAATCTGGCCTTTATGGAAGAGTGGCAAGAAGAAAGCCATTTCTCAAAGATATCTATAAAAGGTCTCGTTTAAAGTTTGCCACAAGCCACCTGGGAGACACACCAAACATGTGGAAGAAGGTGCTCTGGTCAGATGAAACCAAAATTGAACTTTTTGGCCACAATGCAAAACGATATGTTTGGCGTAAAAGCAACACAGCTCATCACCCTGAACACACCATCCCCACTGTCAAACATGGTGGTGGCAGCATCATGGTTTGGGCCTGCTTTTCTTCAGCAGGGACAGGGAAGATGGTTAAAATTGACGGGAAGATGGATGCAGCCAAATACAGGAACATTCTGGAAGAAAACCTGTTGGTATCTGCACAAGACCTGAGACTGGGACGGAGATTTATCTTCCAACAGGACAATAATCCAAAACATAAAGCCAAATCTACAATGGAATGGTTAAAAAATAAACGTATCCAGGTGTTAGAATGGCCAAGTCAAAGTCCAGACCTGAATCCAATCGAGAATCTGTGGAAAGAGCTGAAGACTGCCGTTCACAAAAACTCTCCATCCAACCTCACTGAGCTCGAGCTGTTTTGCAAGGAAGAATGGGCAAGAATGTCAGTCTCTCGATGTGCAACACTGATAGAAACATACCCCAAGCGACTTGCAGCTGTAATTGGAGCAAAAGGTGGCGCTACAAAGTATTAACGCAAGGGGGCCGAATAATATTGCACGCCCCACTTTTCAGTTTTTTATTTGTTAAAAAACTTTAAATTATCCAATAAATTTTGTTCCACTTCACGATTGTGTCCCACTTGTTGTTGATTCTTGACAAAAAATTAAAATTTTATGTCTTTATGTTTGAAGCCTGAAATGTGGCGAAAGGTTGCAAGGTTCAAGGGGGCCGAATACTTTTGCAAGGCACTGTATATATATATATATATGTATATATATATATATATATATATATATATATATATATATACACACACACACACACATACGTACGTATAAGGGATGCAACGATACAGTTAAGTCACGGTTCGGTACGATTTTCGATACAATTCAATACATTTAATGCTCTGAAACAGAAAATACAACAGTTATAATTTATTTATTTATTTTTGCTAACAAGCAAAAATAACAGTGCTATCATATAAACAAGCATTTTAGTGCATAATATTTATGTGCTTGCTTCTTACTGATCTGAAGAAATTTTGTATATAAGTGCTGAGAACAATCTTTACTGTTTGTAAAGTGGGGCACACTGTTGATTGCTGCAGCTCTCTTAGCAGCTACAGTATATTTACTATATAAGCAAAACATCCTATTTGTGGTCCGAGTCCATCTGTAACATGTGCTGAATTAACAGTATTTGCAGCATTATCTATAGTCACTGGTATGGATTGATTTGGCCTGCTTAACTTCCATTCAGTCATGGCTGTTTCTAATTCATCAATGTAGTATATGGACTACGCATCGCTCTGGGCTCACGCAGCTAATGGCATGGGATTTGATGTAGCACATCTAGGTTGCTATTTGATGATATCTAGTGTGTGCGCGCGAGAGTTGGCATGGGATCTAACATGGGACATCTAGGTTGCTATTTGATGATATCTAGTGTGCGCGCTGCGCCGCTTGAGTGTTTTCTGGCCAAAGAAGTCACTTCTGCTCATTACTGCACAATACCAGCATATGACAATCGACTTTCATAAACAGGACGAGTTTGAAGTACGGCGCTCTTAATTTGCCACTCATTGTTCATCATGAAACCATAAGTTTGCTTAGTCTCCACGGTCTTAACCTTTCTGATCCAATCGGCGCTACAACAGCAGGCGTTAGCTTACGCATGCTAATCGTTTGTTAAAGTCATATTAGAAAAGCAGCGCATATACGTTGTAGTGAACATCCTTAATGTTGATGACGAAGGTGTGAATTTCGTTTGTTAAATTCGAGACAAAGACATACAGATGTCATGCATCAGGATTTAGGAAGTTAGCTCACGTGGGGAGGACAGTATATTTGCGTCCAAGTGATGCCAGTAGATGGTATCGGCGCCCTAAATGTTGGTACTCGTCGATACCGATACCACCAATTCGGGCCGGATCGGCGCCCCCTGCCGATACTGGTATCGGTGCAACTTTAATTTTTATATATACATACATAAACATACACGTTTTTTTGTTGAAGCAAGTTGAATAAGATCAGTGTTGGTATTGTTACTTTAAAAAAGTAATTAGTCACAAATTACTTCTCCCACAAAGTAATTGAGTTAGTAACTCGGTTACCTCATTGTAAGCGTAATTAGTTACTCCGCAAAGTAACTGACGTTACTTTTCATCTTCTACACATTATTACATTATACATTCTAACCATAACATCTTTCACATCAAAGATGCTTATATGGTGTTGGCCAAAAGTATTGGCACCCCTGCATTTCTGTCTGATAATGCCCAGAAAATGATTGCAATTACAACTGCTTTGGTAGTAATGTCTTCATTTATTTTGCTTGCAATGAAAAACACAAAGGAGAATGGGGGAAAAAATAAAATAAAAAATTATCATTTTACACCAAATTTCAGAAATGGGTCAGACAAAAGTATTGGCACCCTCAGCCTATTACTTGGTAGCACAACCTTTAGACAAAATAACTGCGAATAACCGCTTCCGGTATCCATCAACGAGATTCTTGCAATGCTCTGCTGGAGTTTTAGACCATTCTTCTTTGGCCAACTGCTCCAGGTCTCTGAGATTTGATGGGTGCCTTCTCCAAACTGCCATTTTCAGACTTCTCCACAGGTGTTCTATGGGATTGAGGTCTGGACTCATTGCTGGCCACTTTAGAAGTCTCAGGTGCTTTCTCTCAAACCACTTTCTAGTGCTTTTTGAAGTGTGTTTTGGGTCATTGAACTGCTGGAAGACCCATGACCTATGAGGGAGACCCAGCCTTCTCACACTGGGTGCTACATTATGCTGCAAAATTTGTTGGTATTCATCAGACTTCATAATGCAATGCACACGGTCAAGCAGTCCAGTGCCTGAGGGAGCAAAGCAACCCCAAACATCAGGGAACCTCTGCCATGTTTGACTGCGGGGACCGTGTTGTTTTCTTTAAAGGCCTCGTTATTTTTCCTGTAAGCTCTGTTGATGCCTTTTCTCAAAAAGCTCTACTTTTGTCTCATCTGACCAGAGAACATTCTTCCAAAACGTTTTTGGCTTTCTCGGGTAAGTTTTGGCAAACTCAGCCTGGCTTTATGTCTCTGGGTCAGAAGTGGGGTCTTTCTGGGTATCCTACCATAGAGTCCCTTTTCATTCAGACTAGGGATGTCCCGATCCAGGTTTTTGCACTTCCGATCCGATACCGATATTGTTTTGCACTTCCGATCCGATACCGATACTGGCTGATACTGATACCGACCTATCTGAGCATGTGTTAAAGTTTAAAGTTATTTAGCCTCCTTACTTAGTTGTCAGACTCATGTTGAAAAAGGTTTTAGCACCTTGATAACAACTAGCCAGCTGAATTAGGTGAGTTTGAATAACACACAACGGTTGGTAACAAGAAACTGACCTGTTTATTCAGTGACAAACACAAAACATAAATAACAAACAGAAATGGCATAGTCAGTCAGTAAAACGTGCAAATAATATTGTAAACTGTCTTGAAAAAGCTAAACACACCAACAACCTCAGTGGAAAATCCCACAAATCCCCCAAGCTATTAGATGCTTTTAATGTTTCTTGCATTAGTTACAAAAATTGTATAAAATGCCTCTCAGGTTTAAATAAACGACTGTTTCAGTATCAAGTTAACATTTTAAAACAGTAAATAAAATACTCAAGTCCCCATTGTGTATCAGCAGCTTTAAACTACATTCAATTCATTTAATTTTGCGAATCAACTGTTAAAGTTGTTAAAATTGCTCCCGTTATTCCATAATTTCCCTTCTGTCTACTTTCGATATGTGAAAGTTTTAAAACTGTTTTGAAGAACGATTCAAGTCAAGATTTTGCCGATTTAGGAGTATTGTAGATAAAAAGTTAATTAGGTTCGCTTGGGAGGTTCACAACAGCCTACTAGGGAAGTCCTCTGCTTTAAGATGGCGGCTGTTTACTACCGCATCTGGTTTTCAATACTTTAATGTTGCTAACGCAGAGTCTGTTGTGTAGAATCTAGTTCTATATACATATGATATCTATTATCTCCAGTAAAACGACGTTGACGTAGTTTGTTGCGACTGTCAGCAGAAGTCAGGTATTCTTGTGTTTTTTTATCCAGCGGCATGAGTTGAGTGAAAGCCGTGAGTTAAGCACTGGCATTACCCGGGTCTAAGACAAGTTATGTTCACTTTCGGGACGCAATGCGGTCAGTTTCTCATTGCGTCCCGAAGAGTATTAGTTCCGCTTTACTTGACATATTTCAATAATCGGAATTTGGATGTTTGTGAATCGTTCTCAAATCTTTAGCGGCCGAATCGCGTGTTGGATGGTGCGTCTTTACTCACGTGAGATAATGGCTCGTCATCCAGAATGAATTCTTCGGCAATGACTCTTGTTATTCCCTGGGCTTTGGGACTGTCGAGTGCCAGTTTGTCACGCATAGCAAAAGTTTCTGCCAGTGTTAGTTGCGTAGGACCTTTCTTTTTGTCTTCGGTTTTCTTAACATACTCCTCATATTGTTTGTGGTGGTATTTCGCTAAATGCTTGATTAGGTTGGTTGTATTAAAACTTCTTACAGCTTTACCACTACGCTTGACTTTATTGTGGCGTATGTTGCTCTCGGCCTCTTCGTCTTTATAGTCCTTTAAGGTGAAATGATCCCACACAGCTGACATTTTTACCGATAAAGTCTCTCGGTAAACTGGGAGACGGTAATGTAAATGTAGTGTGTTGAAGGTGTGCCGTAAAATGCGGACTGGATTTTAGGGAAACCGAAGCAAAAACTGGAATGAATTATGTAAATCGGTGCGCTGGAAAACCAGGACCGGACTTTAATTTAAAAAAAAAAAAAAAAAAAAAAAAAAAACTGGATCGGAATTTTTCCTGTGTTCCGATCCGATACCGATGCGCATTTTTTTGCCCATATCGGCGTCCGATCCGATCCAAATATCGGATCGGGACATCTCTAATTCAGACGCCAACGGATAGTACGGGTTGACACTGTTGTACCCTCGGACTGCGGACAGCTTGAACTTGTTTGGATGTTAGATGAGGTTCTTTATCCACCATCCGCACAATCTTTAATTGAAATCTCTCATCAATTTTTGGTTTCCGACCACATCTAGCGAGGTTAGCCACAGTGCCATGGGCTTTACACTTATTGATGACACTGCACACGGTAGACACAGGAACATTCAAGTCTTTGTAAATGGACTTGTAGCCTTGAGATTGCATATGCTTCCTCACAATTTTGCTTCTCGAGTCCTCAGACAGTTCTTTGGTCTTTCTTTTCTCCATGCTCAATGTGGTAGACTCAAGGACACAGGACAGAGGTTGGGTCAGCTTTAATCCATTTTAACTGTCTCCAAGTGGGATTTAGTTATTGCCACGGGTTAATGACACAAATTAGAGAAGCATCACATGATTTTTCACAGGGTGCCAATACTTTTGTCTGGCCCATTTTTTTGGAGTTTTGTGTAAAATGATTAAAAAAAAAAAAAAAAATCCATTCTCTTTTTTGTTTTGTCATTACAAGCAAAATAAATTAACATATCACCACCAAATTTGTAATTGCAATCATTCTCTGGGAGAAATTGAGCATTATCTGACAGAATCGCAGGGGTGCCAATACTTTTGGCCTGCAGTGTATTAACTGATTAAATTAAAGAAAAAAAGCACTAAATACAGTATTTTAGAGCATTTTTTATTTATTTGGATCAAATATATTAGTCTTTTAAGACACAAATGTTAACTGACTATTAACCAGTGCAAATCTCTGAAATTATGTTAGGCCAACTGCACAATAAGCAGAACACTTATCCTTAAATATTCTATAAAGTAATAATATTAAATGAAGTTTGAGAACACTATCTTTGAAATTCCCTGGCCCATCGCCATTATTGCTGTCTTGTTGTGTTTGCTAGATTGTGCAGTGAAACCGGGCATGATCCACCCAACTCGATGATAATCATCACGTTAGCAACGTCCCCCTCCCTCTGTGCTCTCTCCAGGCAGGCAGCTGATGTTTGACACAGTCAGACAACTCTCGCTTCATTCAAACAAATTGTAGTTACTCGCCCCGGTTCACAGCCTCCGTTAACGGGAACTGCGTTGCAAAGATGGGAAAAGTAATTAGATTACTCAGTGGTGGAAAAAAATGCAGTTTAAAACGCTGTTATACTCTAACGCTGTTATTAACAACATTGAATAGGATGCACAGGCTGTATTAGTGATGTAGAGGCAGTAGCTCACAATGAATGGGTTTGGCTATCCTTATATAGAGTCTTATATAGCATAGCATCAGTTGAATCAAACTGCGATAGTTTTTTCCATTCTAATTAAGGGGTCGTGAAATTGTTTATTTAATATCGTTGTAAATAGAAAAATGTACAGTGCATGGAAATGCTGATCTTGTTTTTTATTTTTGTTTTGTTTTTTTTTGTCTCCCCAATTGGATCATTTTGTATTGTCCTTAATCGTTTGCTCTTCAAGACCGTTTCCCAGCCATCAACAGTCTCATCCAGCGAATTAACCTCAGAAAGAGACGGGACTCCCTCATCCTTGGCACTGTGATTGGCATCTGCACCGTTCTTCTCTTGCTCTATGCTTTTCACTGAATGTTTAAAAGGAGCGGATAGATGGGCTCATTGTAGTATAAGACTCCCTGGAAAGTGATTCAGTGATTGAGGATCATTGGGACTCCTTAACACGAGGATGGAAGGTCTGTCCAACAAGATCTGCTGAACTTCTATCACGCTGTAGGACAGATGGACAATTTTTGAATGGGTGGATTATTTACCCTAATGAGGAAGATAAAATTGTAATACTGTATGTAAAACGTGTTTCATAATAACTCCCTTGAAGAGACAACATGCAAATATCGGAACATGCTTTTTACACATTGAGGAGATTTTTATTTGAACGGTTCTTATATTTGGAAGCTTGAAATGGGCTTTAATGTGAGTCAATAAATTATTCATTTTCATTTCATGTAAAGATTAAGTTGGGCTCAAATTTATGTCTGTGAATTTCCCAAAATAAATTATTTGAAATGACATTGACAGGCTTGAGCAATTTGGAGTTTAACATTTTTAAGGAATTATCTAAAATCACAAAACTGATAAATTACCGGGCCAATTATACACAAATGAAATTTATCATCAGAGTTTGTCAGCAAATTGCCCTTTTTTTCTTTCAAATCACTAAAGTGAGCATTTGTGTCATCACTTGTTATCAAAGTGAAGTATAAGTGGATGTTTTTTTCCCCCTCTAAAATAGTGAAATGCATGAGGGCCACTTGTGCAATGATTATTCTTTTAAGTTTCTAACTTTCAATTAAGTTTCAAATGAGTGTTTTGTTTTTGAATGTCTCAATATTACACATTAAATTTTCACGCTTTTGTGACTGTTCATAATATGAAATGGTCATTTTAAACAGCCAGGCACACTGCAAAAACACACCTCCTTAAAACTAGTTAAATTCCCTTCTTATCTGTGTAATTCTACGAGAAATCAGTGAAATTATCTGCCAATGCTTCAATTAAATTTCTTGAAATAAGAAAAATAGCTAGCAGAAAATAGGTTTAAGAGACTTATTTTAAGCAATATATTTAATCTTCAAAAAGTTCAAAACATTATTTGAAAGCAAATTCTTGAATCAGGTGAAAAATTACCAATTTTTAGATGTATGGGTTTACTGTAATTTTTGGGCTATAAGGCGCACCGGACTATAAGCTGCCACCCACCAAGTTTGATGCGAAAACGGCATTTGTTCATAGATAAGCCGCACTGGACTATAAGCCGCAGCTGTCCTCACTGTATTTTGGGATATTTACACCAAAAGATATTAACCAATAACACTTTATTTGACAGCGGCATCATAAGACTCATAAGAACAAATGAACCACCATGAAGCTTTAAACCAGTTGTCTCCAAACTATTCCACTTAGGGCCGCAGTGGGTGCAGGATTTCACTCCAACAAAACAAGACCACACTTTTTCACCAATCTGGTGTTTTATAAGTGTAATCAGTTGATTGCAGTCAGGTGCTGCTTGTTTTAGTAGAAACCACATTGGTTAAAAGATCTGTGCTTGATAGGTATGAAGGAAAACCAGGACCCACAGCGGCCCTCGAGGACAGGTTTGGAGACCCCTGCTTTAAACTATTTGGCTGCAAAGCTTCATTGTTGCAAGAAGCTTCATTTGGCCATCACTGCTCCCTTGGGAGAGAAAGTCAACCAACCTCTGCTGCCACCTGCTGTCAACACTTGCTGTCCAAAATGCATTCCAGCATGCATTGCAGTGCTGCAGACGTAAAGAACAATCAAAATTCATGTTCTGTGCTAATTATTTCTTCAGTTACTGTTCCAGTTGTTTCAGTAAATACAAGTTACGGTATTTAGTACAACTTTGACAGTGGCGTCACTATGAGACTGTCGTAAGATCTTCATAATTATGACGCAGCCATGAGAATTGATGAATGCTTATGACGGATGTCATTTTGTGTCATCCAGAAAATTATCTTACTTTTGAATGGAATTAAAGTGTTGCTTATTAACCCAAATAAACAAGTCGCACTAGACTATAAGCCGCAGGATTCAAGGGGGAAAACTTGCTTCTTATAGTCTGAAAATTACGGTAATAAGAAAAAATAGTAATATTAAGTGGAATAATCTGACGCTTTAATCTGTTAACTAGTCTTCAACACTCTAAAAAAAGATAGAGAAAATTATTTGACTAGAATTTTTTTAAAAAAATTATTACGATGTTATAAATTTGCAATGTAGGTTTTATGATAGAGATCGTTTACGCACTCAGGATAAGGTTGTTTAACCATACAGGTTCCACTCTATTTGGTTCTTTTCAGTATGTATATTTGATGGGGAGGGCAGGAAGCAATTTTAACCCAAATCCCAGCACTATGATTCAAATTACCACTGCACTTCATCTGCACCACTCCTTCCCTTTTTCATTTCAATGCAGTCACATTTGATAATTCTACGAATTTAGACTGACAATAAAAGTAACAATTGCCTGCACCAAATGTCCCCAGTATTTGCAGATCAGACCGATGGGAATTTAGGATTTTTACACCTCACAGGACTGTTTCAATCAGCAATATTCTTGAGTTGTCTGATGAGTATTGCTCTCTTGAGGGCATGCCACAGAAACTCATTTAGACATGCATATTTTTTGCAACTGTAAATGTATTGCTATATGAATTATACAAAATGCCTTTTCTTTATGAAAAAATGGGGAAAAAAATAGCAATTGGCACTTTAGAAAAATAACTAAATTCATGAACACAAATGCATAAACTATTAGAATATTTCTCCCAACTGCTTCATGTCTGTTTCGTGGTGACATCGGGCATGTCCGAATTGCTTTTCATCCAAATATGATTGGACTGTATTCCTCAATGTTCTAATTCTTATTTTCACAACTGTAGTGGAGTCACATTTGTGGATTGGACTGGCTATGTCGTAAGTAACCCCAAAGTACAGTATGATCCTGCTTTTCATCAGTCCAAAGCTCAAAGTCTGAATTCTAATAAATTGTGTACTATTGATCCACAAAGTACAAAACAGAAATGCTGCTGAACACAAAAACCTACTGACAAGTAAGTAACCTAGTAATGAAGTAAAAATAAAGTACAAATGATAACAAAACAAAGAAGGTGTGAAGCAAAGAGTGTGAAGCAAAGAGGAATATTGGAAAGATCCCAGAATTTCTACTGAAAAATGACTTCACAAACTAAATAGGAGCTGAATCCATCAAAAGGGAGCAACAATAAAGACAAGGGAGCAATCTAGCATCTTTCTAGTGTGGCAGCAGAGACTCGAAGCTGATTACTAATAGCTCCCAACTCCATGTCTTATTCATCTTTTTGAGCTGCCTAGCCCAAACAAAGAAATAGGAACCACCTGACATAAAAAAGGCGTCATGATTATAAAATAAAAAATTGTGATCCCTAATTTTCTTTTACGTATTATCCCAGTGATTCTCAACCTGGGTTCGATTGAACCTTAGGGGTTAGGTGAAGGTAATGAAACACAGAGCCGTTTTCTTACGCTGATTAAATCTAGACAAAATGGCTTTTTAGACCTGGTTTTGGACTGTTTTGCTCCCAATTTACAGGCTTAATTCATTTCTTTTAACTGCTAGTCCTCGATCTAATGGGAGGAGGAACTGGTTTGCTCAGTGGAAGATTGACTCTCACTTGGTATGAGGGAATACAACAGACCAATGGGCAGCGTGGTCACAAATTTTGACCTATTTATAAAACATGCTGTCTAAATGAGAAGAATTTTGAATAGGAATTTGCGAAATTATTAGCTTGCTAGCTCAGATGTATTGGTTTTGGATTGGGGAAAAAAAATTGCTTTATTATTATATTGTTATGCTAATTCTGAAGGTCTCTGTGAATCCTCATGTGAAACCTGTGGGGTTCGGTACCTTTATCAAGGTAAAGAACCACGTATTATCCAGTGAGCAACCTGGATGCACAAAAGGAGTGCGCGTTTTCTAGAAATGGCAACTATTATTTCCCATTTATAGAGCCAGTCCACTTGATTTGCTTCACCAACTCTCCTAAGAATTACTGATTGTGTACTTTGTATACAGATAATAATTGTTTTGTAGCCAAATTGTAGTGGATAATTGCATTGTATTCATGTTGTGTTTACAATTAAGAACATTTAGAACATGAAACCTCAGGTCATGTCTGTGTCTATATAATACTAAATGTAAAATACCCCTCACCTGGGAGGGGGAAAAAAGCACAGTACCTTGTACAGTGACATGCAAAATCTGAAAACATGCCATTGTAATGAGTACATTTCTTGTTCTGAGGAAAAAAATGTGAAAAGTACAGTTGCAAATATGAAATACGTCAAATAGTATAAGTGCACCCTAAACTGGAAAAATAATTTTACTGTGCCGTGTAGTGACAAAACTTTTTGAATCAATTTCAACAATTTATAATCCTTCAATTCTCTTATTTAAAATTTTAAAACGGATTTTAGGCTATTTTTTTTGACCAATCGCTTAAAAATACAGCGTATCACAAAAGTTAGTACACCCCTCTCATTTCTGCAGATATTTAACTATATCTTTTCATATCAACACTGACAAAATGACACTTTGACACAATGAAAAGTAGTCTGTGTGCAGCTTATATAATAGTTAATTTATTTCCCCTCAAAATAACTCAAACTATAGCCATTAATATCTAAACCCCTGGCAACAAAAGTGAGTACACCCCTTAGAAACTACATACATCCCTAAATGTCCAGATTGAGTACTGCTTGTCATTTTCCCTCCAAAATGTCATGTGACTCGTTACAGGAGTGCTGTCAGCATTGCTGAAGAGATTGAAGAGGTGGGGAGTCAGCCTGTTAGTGCTCAGACCATACGCCGCACTCTACATCAAATTGGTGTGGATGGCTGTCACCCCAGGGGGAAGCCTCTTCTGAAGACGGTACACAAGAAAGCCCGCAAACAGTTTGCTGAAAACATGTCAACAAAGCACATGGATTACTGGAACCATGTCCTATGGTCTGATGAGACCATAGGATTGACCCCCATGACCCACATGACATTTTGAGATTTAATTTTGAGAATCTGCCGATAGTTCCGATCTGATACCGAAAAAAAAAAGACAAAAGTTTCAAACACGTTACAGTATTGTACTTTTTATAGTACTTCCTCTTCCGCTTTTTCCGGTAGTAATGCGGAGTATTAAACTTATATTTTTGCATCTTTTGGCAATGTCATTGTATTTCTGGATTATTTTTGTTACTTTTTAGCCCTTAAAAAGTTAAAAAAAAAAAAACATGTAAATTAGGCCTGAATGATACTGGAAAAAATGAACATTGCGATATATATTGCCATGGCTCTACACTTATTTTTTGCATTGGTTGAACCTAACTTTTTTCATCGGGTGCACCAACACAAAATGTAGGTGCACAGAACTGCGAGGTGGACGTGCTAACAACTGTCCCACTCTGCTGCATTAATAATATGAAATATTTTTGAACAAGAATAATGTAGAAAAATGTTTGTCTTTATTAAATGCTTCATTGAGTGAGTTCACTCAAATTTACTCGCGCTTTGACGCTCACGCTGCTGAGAACAGCCTGTGACTTGAACGAGTTGACAGAGACTGGTGTGTAACAAACTAAACGATGTTTGATTCATTTGAAGCCTTTCATCGTAGAGCTACCAAGCCTTCTCTCGCTAGATTCAAGCTACAAACCTGTTAATCATCCAGAAAAACAAATAATATTTTTTAAGTTAAAAATTTGATCGTTTTCACCCGATTCCAATCCTCTGAAAAATGGCGCAATCGGCCCGATTTCCGATCACGTGAACGGATCAGGACTTCCCTAGCAAAAACATCTCTATAATCACTTCAATACTATTAGAGTGAGGGTGTGTTTAAATTTATTAGCATGTAAACTTGCACCACAAGACGCAAAACGTTAGCCATGCATGGTAACATTTATTCCAAACATGCAGAATGTACACCACAAAGATGAAAACGGAGGGATTTGTTACACCAGGACGGAAATAGTAATACATACAAAAAAAAGTAGACCACCAGTTTAACAGATTTAGTGCCATCTTAATGCTTTTTGTTTCAATCTTAATGCTTTGTACGTTTGGTTCTACATGAAGGTATTCACCAATGGAAATAAGGCTCCTTATGGATGTTTGTTCATGTAGCAGGTAGTAATGAAGCCAGTAAGTGAATAAGTGGACTTGGCAGGTTTAGCATTGCTGTCTCTGGAATTAGTTGCATAGTTTTATAAATATGATTTGTAAGCATCTGACATTTTTATTCCTGTAGAGAATTGGAGTGAACAAGATGTGTACCGAACTTTCAGCCTATGATTGTTTTTGTTAAATAAGAGAATGGCAGCCATATGCCTGTGTGTATCCCCGTAGTGCATTGCACAGTGTCTGTCAAATTTGAATTTTTCAATGTAAATCAACCAGCTTACAAAAATGCATAAAACATGCATAAATATTGCATATGTTTCCCATTATAAATACATTTAATACTTATACAAGGAGAAGAAAAAAACATTCATTCAACAAGTGGAACAATATCACAATTTAGCAGTGATGATGGAAGACAAGTAGAAAGGTCGTAAACCGATTAAGGGCACAAGGTGAAGAACAGGAGCACAAAATTCAAAATGGTTACAACCAATGTGTGCTAGAGGATTGATGCTTTTGCAAGTATAAAGCAGCATAATGTCATTTTGGATTATATTTTGGAAATATTAAGGTGGATGGTTCAGGGTTACAATTCAGTTTTCACACCTTTTGAACTTTCATTCTTTCCAAGTGGAAAACAGTCAGAGGCATAATTATCCACGTCCACATTCAGGCATGCAATTACACTCACCGTTTTTAAAAAATGCGGAAAGAAAAAAAGCGCTCCAAATGTGTTCCCTCCCTATTTCATCTGGATGTTTTACTGTCCCAGTTTGAAACATGGTATAAAATATCCATCTTTACTTTATCCATGTTTCAGCTGTATAGACTTTGAATGCAGCAGGAATACATGACGATTACATAGGTGCTGTCCAAATGTCGGAAGTCTGAACAGCAAAAGTGTTTAAGCTTCCCGTCGTGGATGGCGAAAAGATCTTCTGTGCTCACTCATCTGCTCCATTTAAGAGTTTCATGTCAGAAATCTTCTTTGCTCACATTTTTTTCTCCCCTTAAAAGTGTTGCAAATTTTTATATATATTTTTTTTTTGGTGGGTCAAGCAAATGTTAGTGGAGTGTAATACATGCATTTCAGATTTCAGTCTCAGGAGTTTTTATGAGCTCCTAATTACACTATGGGTGAAGCAAAGAGGTATCTTTTATGTAGATATTTCTTTTTTTCTGGGGTTGGGGTGCAGGCTTCTTTGATATTGGTGCATTGGTGGTCCTTCAGGCCATCCCGTGTCAGTTGATTGCTGCCAAAGACACAAGTGGGAGAACAATCAGACCGAGAGGACAAGATTCAACTCGGTTATTTGTTGGCAGCTGCACATTCAGCCCATAGTACTTTGCTGAATCCAATAACAATGTGCACTCAAGCACACTCACACATATAAGCAAGCCTTAGAAATGTGCTGAGTTTGGACAAAGAGAAACATGCTTCTGCTTGTAAGCTGGTCGTATATCACCGTGTTGTTCTAAAGCAGCCACTGTCGTTTGTTGTTCTACACTTGCTGTGTGTGCGAGCGGTCTGTGAAAAATGACACACTCTACATCACATTCATGTGACTCCTCATACATATTCTAAATCCAGCAATTGAATTATTCTTAGGGATAACATGTATAGTCGTATGAAAAAGAATCTGAACCTTTTCTAATTTCTCACATTTCTGCATAAAATCGCCATCAAATGTGATCTGATCTTTGTCAAAATCACACAGATGAAAAAACAGTGTCTGGTTTAACAAAATCCACCGAAACATTTTTAGGTTTTCATATTTTAATGAAGATAGTATGCAAACAATGACAAAAGGGGAAAAATAAGTGAGCCATCACATTTAATATTTTGTAACACCCTCCCCTTGGCTGCAACAAGTTCAACCAGATGCTTCCTGTAGCTGCAGATCAGTCTGGCACATCGATCAGGACTAATCCTGGCCCATTCTTCTCTACAAAACTGCTGTAGTTCAGTCAGATTCCTGGGATGTCTGGCATGACTCGCTGTCTTTGGGTCATGCCACAGCATCTCAATGGGGTTTAAGTCTGGACTTTGACTTGGCCACTCCAGAACGTGTATTTTGTTCTTCTGAAACCATTCTAAAATGGATTTACTTCTGTGTTTTGGATCATTGTCTTGTTGCAGCATCCATCCTCTTTTTGGCTTCAACTGTCTGACAGACGGCCTCAGGTTTTCCTGTAAAATTTTTGAATTCATCTTCCATTAAAGAGCATACGACAGGAGAAAAAAAGTCTTATATAGCATTATTATGTGAATTAGAATCATATTTTGAGACGATTCGACTATAAACAAAAATTGAGCAAAGCGCAGATGGCGAGAAATGCCTACCATTATAGGGCTCTAGCGTCCCCAACAGGTGGATGATGTCAGCGGGTGAATGGGCTCATCGGTTTTACTATTCAGCCCATTGAGGGGGAATTATTCAGAACGAGGAAAACGCGACGAAGAGAGCCGCAAAATTTCATTGTTTCAGTCTCTCTACTCCAATATTTTTACAGGATATTCTTTTTATCCAAGTATTTTTCCCCAATAGCTAAATAAATGGCTTGAGAAGGAACAGTCAGCCCGTCGAGGGGGAACTATTCACAACAAGGAAAACGCGACGAAGAGAGCTGCAAAATGTCATTGTTTCTGTTTCTTTGCTTCAATATTTTTTAAAGGATATTATTTTTATCCAAGTATTTTCCCCAATTGCTAAATAAATGGCATGGTCATAACAAATAAGTCTTGTGCTAAATGGAATATGAAATATTAAAATGCACTTATTCAGGACGACATGGCAAAATTACTCCATAATGGTCAAAACTGTCGACTTCACCTTTACTGTCGCACCTCCCGAACGATATTTTATGACACCTAAATCGGACATATGTCATTTCCCTTCCCTGGCTTCGGAGAATGTAAACAAACCAAGAGGTGTGACAGCTAGCCGACATGCTAACCCAAACCGAGTGATGTTACAAAGTCTTCGAAGCGGATAATCACACATAACTAGCCCGGATTATTTGACATGACGACTGGGTTGTCGATTGTCTTTGTGGATTGGCAAACCCCCAGCGGAGAGCAATTTACAGTTCGTTCCCCGGAGGAGGGCGGCTGCAGTTGTTGTTCAGCTAACGTGCAGCTAATGCACGAGGAGAGCTTTTTATATGCCTATCAATGATCAAACGTAAGTAGTCCTTTATTTTAAAAAAGTTTGTAGTGTTTACTTTGTAATCGCTGTATTAATATTTGACATAATAAGAAACAAGATGTTTAGTCACTTCCTTGTAAGTCCAATGGTCCCACAGTAGTAGGGCTTGTTTTGGCCAATATCCACGGTGAATGGGAACCTTTTGAAACTCCAAAAAGGCGCACACGCCTCTCTTCCTTAATAAAGCAAGATTTTTCTGCAGCCGTTTGGCTGGCGTGATAAACTAAGATTTTTCTGCAGCCGTTTGGCTGGCGTGATGCAAAAAATAAACGTATTAATCCGCAAAATCAGCTGAATCCTTAGTCCTCATACACAACAGTACCGCTGTTTAGTGAAGAGGACGCCTTCACCCGTACACGTCACAGCGCCCTCCTCCTCAATGCAAGACAAAAACCGGAAGTCACTCATTTTCATGACGCGGGATTCAAAAAACTAAATAAATATAGCAATCGCTTCCACACACATCCAAGCAGTCCATATCATTCAGGAGCATAAAATGTGTGTATTATGAAATAAACATGCTTTTTCGTGTCACATGCACTTTAATAAGTGCAAGTTGTCCAGGCCCCGAGGAAGCAAAGCAGCCCCAAATCATGCTCCCTCCACCATGCTTCACGGTGGGGATGAGGTGTTGATGTTGGTGAGCTGTTCCATTTTTCCTCCACGCATGACGTTGTGTGTTACTCCTGAAAAATCCAACTTTGGTTTCATCAGTCCATTAAATATTTTGCCAAAATTTCTGTGGCGTGCCTAACTGCCTGTTTGCGAACATTAAACGAGCAAAAACAGTTTTTTTTAGACAGCAGTGGCTTCCTCCGTGGAGTCCTCCCATGAACACCGTTCTTGGCTTTAGTTTTACATATAGTTGATATGTGCACAGAGATATTGGACTGTGCCAGTGATTTGTGTAAGTCTTTAGCAGACACTCTTGGGTTCTTTTTGACCTCTGAGTATTCTGCGCTGAACTCTTGGCGTCATCCTTGGTGGACGGCCACTCCTTGGGAGAGAACCAACAGTGCCAAACTCTCACCATTTGTAGACAACTTCTCTGACTGTCGAATGATAAACATCCAGACTTTTAGAGATGGTTTTGTATCCTTTCCCAGCTTTATACAAGTCAACAATCCATGATCGCAGGTCTTCAGACAGCTTTTTTGACCGAGCGATAATGCACATCAGACAATGCTTCTCATCAAGACAATTCTGAACAGGTGTGTGTTTTATAATGGGCAGGGTAGCTTTAAACCACTCATCAGTGATTTGGCACACACCTGACTTAAATTGTTTGGTTAAAATTGGTTTCAATTGCTCTGTATGTCTCTTTAGGCAGAGGGTTCACTTATTTTCCCCCTTCTTTCATTGTTTGCATTCTATCCTCATTAAAATATGAAAACCTATAAATGTTTGGGTGGTTTTAGTTAAAGCAGACAGTTTTTACATCTGTGTGAGTTTGACGAAGATCAGATCACATTTGATGGTGATTTTATGCAGAAATGTGAGAAATTTCAAAAGGTTCAGATACCTTTTCATCCACAGTAACTCAAGAAGTCTTGTACAGTAAAAACCGTCTTAAGTTGAATTCTGGCGACCCTAATGAAGATGAGCAGTACAGAACTGGATAGATAGATATTTGGGGGTTGTGTTACTTTAACACTTGTTCGCGGATGTTTTTATTCTGCTTTCATTACATTTAATAAGGAAAATGGTTTCCAAAGTCTAAAGTGATCTAGCAGATTGTGATTTCCCTGGGAGCATTTCTAATGTTGGTTGATTCGTTTTACCTGAAAGCGAAACAAAGACGATGATTGCAACCACGCCCAGCACAATGGAGACGATGCTCAGTAGGCGCGCAAGTCGACCCAGTCTTCTGGCTCCGTCCACGTCCCCTGCCTGCAGACTGTTTCTAGACTGGTAATGACACACAAAAGCAAAAGCATACAAATAAACATTGCAAGCAATCCAGTGTACTTGTATCTATATTATTTAGTAAGTGAGATGTAAATGACAACCAAACTTTCCGTGCAAGTTTTTTGCCTAAGCTATTGATATTGACAATGACTGAAGAACTGTCCGTGGTGCTTAATATTTAAACATAAGGGCTTGCTCGAACACACACAAAAAAAACGTCTCCCTTCGTCTATGTTAGATGCATTTAGTAGGATTACGATTGTCCTTACATAATGAAGGTACTTTCAGCAATACTTAACACATGAAATACAGTGTGTGTACACAAAAGTGAGTACACCCCTCGCATTTCTGCAGATATTTAAGTATATCTTTTCATGGGACAACACTGACAAAATGACACTTTGACACAATGAAAAGTAGTCTGTGTGCAGCTTATATAATAGAGTTACTTTATTTTTCCCCTCAAAATAACTCAAAATATAGCCATTAATATCTAAACCCCTGGCAACAAAAGTGAGTACACCCCTTAGTGAAAGTTGTCAATATTACCATACAACATGTCAACTGCCAATATTTTGTGTGGCCACCACTATTATCCAGAACTTCCTTTACTTTCCTGGGCATGGAGTTGACCAGAGGTTCACAGGTTGCCACTGGAATGCTCTTCCACTCCTCCATGACAACGTTGCAGAGCTGCCGGATATTTGAGACTTTGCGCACCTCCACCTTCCGCCTGAGGATCCCCCAAAGATGTTCTCTTGGGTTCAAGTCTGGAGACATGATTGGCCAGTCCATCACCTTTACCCTCAGCCTCTTCAGTAAAGCAGTGGTCATCTTGGAGGTGTGTTTGGGGTCATTATCATGCTGGAACACTGCCCTGCGGCCCAGTTTCTGGAGGGAGGGGATCATACTCTGCTGCAGTATTTCGCAGTACATGTTGGCATTCATGTTTCCCTCAATGGAATGTAACTCTCCAACACCTGCAGTACTCATGCAGCCCCAGACCATGACATTCCCACCACCGGGCTTGACTGTAGGCATGACACACTTATCTTTGTACTCCTCACCTGGTCACCGCCGCACATGCTTGAGACCATCAGAACCAAACAAATTAATCTTTGTCTCATCAGACAATAGGACATGGTTCCACTAATCCATGTGCTTTGTTGACATGTTTTCTGCAAACTGTTTGCCGGCTTTCTTGTGTACCGTCTTCAGAAGAGGCTTCCTCTTGGGGTGACAGCCATGCACACCAATTTGATGTAGAGTACAGCGTTATGGTCTGAGCACTAACAGGCTGAACCTCCACCTCTTCAAACTCTGCAGCAATGCTGTTAGCACTCCTGCGACGATTTCAAAGAAAGCATTTGGATGTGACGCTCAGCACGTGCGCTTAGCTTCTTTGGACGACCAGCCCAAGACCTGTTCTGAGTGGACCATGCTCTTTTAAAACACTGGATGATCTTAGCCACTGTGCTGCGGCTCAGTTTCAGGGTGTTGCCAATCTTCTTGTAGCCTTGGCCATCTTCATGTCGTTCATATGCCTTTTAAGATCCTCAGAGAGTTCTTTGCCATGTGGTGCCATGTTGAAACTTTCAGTGACCGGTATGAGAGAGTGTGAGAGCTGCACTACAAATTTGAACACACCTGCTCCCTATGCACACCTGGACCTAGTAACACTAACGAGTCACATGACATTTTGGAGGGAAAATGACAAGCAGTACTCAATTTGGACATTAAGGGATGTAGTTTCTAAGGGGTACACTCACTTTAGTTGCCAGGGGTTTAGATATTAATGGCTATATTTTGAGTTATTTTGAGGGGAAAATAAATTAACTCAGTTATATAAGCTGCACACAGACTATTTTTCATTGTGCCAAAGTGTCATTTTGTCAGTGTTGTCCCATGAAAAGATATACTTAAACATCTGCAGAAATGCAAGGGGTGTACTCACTTTTGTGTTATACTGTATATACAGTGGGGATGGGTTTTCCCATTGGCAGTGTATCAAATACTTGTTCTCCCCACTGTACTTTTTGAGACACACACCCATTCAAATTCATGACTCATTTCTAAATTAAGCAAATAATTTACATGTGGGGCAATAACCTAACACGTGTGGTGGGATTTAATCAATGAAAAGATTTCCTCACCATCTAACCTCTGTTTTTACTGTCTAAAATAACACTAGACAACTGTTTGGGGGAATTTTTATTTTTATTTTTTAGGTCTGACACTTTGTGACTAGTTTTTTGGGAGAGGAATAAAAAACTGATGTCATTTTTTGTAGTTTTTTAACGTCACGTTTTATTCACCACAGCTAGTCTACTGTACTTACAATGTTGTTACTTCATGCACAAAATAGACAGTTCTTTTAATAACAAGTATGTGTTCAAACAGCGTTTTTCTTATTTAGTACAGCATTTTTCATAGATCTTTTTTTGAAACAGCAACTATAGCTAAAAATTTTGACCTGATGGGGAAACACTGAGGTTAGCTTTGTCTAACCTCAGTCTGCACCCAAAAAGTAGTTTAAAACAGCTGCCAGATCTAAAACAACAACAACATATGTTTTCCAGTGTAATTTGGATTTATAGTATTCTATGTTTGTCAACATTTATTCCAATATGCTTCATTGCTGGTACTTCTTCCAGTTGTACAAGTCGATAAAAAAAAATCTGACACTTTTTGGTACTTAGGATGGTAATTACAATTTGGTTTGCTCCCTGGGACACAAAATTATTAATTGAACAGAGTTACCAAGATAGACAGAAATAGATATTAGTCACAATAACAATATCACAAAAAGTTATTTTCCCTCCAATGAGATGGCTACTACTCTCCCTATTTGAATGTGACCTTGCTGTGTAGTCAAACAACAAAACACCCAAAACAAAAAAAAATGTGAGTCATGACCCCACTTATTCATACTTTTCGAAAATATCCAGGTCAGTCAAATATGACATATTTTTTCATAGACACACATATTGCACTCTCTCACCTTCATCACTGTAAAGTGAATGGGGCAAAGACAGTCCCAAGAGAGTGTCTATTGATCCAGACTCAGCACACACACCCTTGCTGCACACATTCTTGTGGCTGCAGCAAAGGAAGGCAGCTAAGTGAGTAAATGTTCCTCTCCTCGCTTGTCATTAATAATGGACGAGCAGCAGCCTGACTAGAGGGGAGGGACGCAGCAAAGAGCTGGTGTGCATCTAAAATTGTCGCTCTTGACTTTCAATTATATTTTAAATTCTTCACGATTTGTTTTTTCTTCTTCATTTTACTCCATGAAAACATCGCAAAATCTGTGCAGAAACTATACGTACTTTGCTAAAAAAAAAAATAAAAAAAAAAATTCAGGCAATATTCACACATACTCTTATGTCTATAGTCATGGAGGTGCGCCAAAAGTTGGTTATCTCACTTTGCTGTGACTGGGTGTTGAGCCGCCTTGAGAGGCCTCTGGCAGTGCTTTTAGACTCACTGCTGTTACATTAAAACCTCCATTAAAATTGCAAAGCACTCAATGCGGCCGGATGATCAAATCCACTCGACGTACGATGGCACCGCTCTGGTTCCTGGAGCGATAAAATGCATTGGTGCTCATAAATTATTGGACCGAGTTTTCTGTAGTGTAAGGATGGGACTGAATCAGCTCCAGAAAAAAAGACTCAAATTAAATTTTCCTGCTTCGAGTATTCGTTTAATTAAAGTGGTGCTGTAATGGTTTGTTTTGAAAGTGTTTGCATTTAGTTTTATTGATTTGGGTGGTTACACTGCCCTCTAGTCTGCCTCATTTCACGTGGCTGAATCCAGCGTCATTAAGGAATAGACCGACATTAGCCAAGTTTTGTTTGAGCTAATGTTTTTTTTATTTTTTTTTAAATGTATTCGTAAAGTAGTTTATAGGTATATTTAGCCTTTTTTGTGGGAATATGTGTCTGAACCATTTTTTAAGAGCATTGTAAAAAAAAGAACAGCGTTTTATAGCATTTAGGCTAGCGGAGTTTTGCTATGTAAGTTAGCCAGTTGTTCTTTTGTTGTACATAGATCCTCATTTTTTGTTTTTTTTATACCGTTTGAGGCTCAGCTCACGTACAGTATTGTAATTTTTTTATGTCCCTTATCCAATTACTCGATTATTCGCACTAACTAGTTTTATCGATTAATTGACTACTAAAATAATTGATAGCTGCAGCCCTAAAACAAAGGTTTGAATTGAACGGTGTAGGCTGAACCAATACACAAAAAAATTAGTATGAGTCAATACAGATTTATTTTGCACTGATCATTAAGAATGTCCCGTCCCCAGCAAAAAGTGTACATGCAGGTTATGTCATATCATCCCTACCAATGTTGAGACCAAACCTACGCCCTTGCATGACTCCATAATACAAACCAGACGTAAGCTTGCCATTCTATGATCACGCCAGCCTGTTCAATCACGTGGCGTCTTTAAAGCACCGTAAAAAAATGAAGTATTTGACATAAGAGTGCTGCCCTCAACATGACTCGAAAGTGCGGATTTAAACCTCTCTCCCAGATTTGATTTGGCGCCGACTGACCACGGAAAAACAAATATGATCTTTTTAATGTCATAATAGTACATTCATACTCTTTGGATGAATAATGCTTCATTTTTGTCATTTTTTTCTCTCCGTGAAATTCAGTGATTTTTAAAAATTTTTATTTCTTTAGCTTCATGTAGTTATGTAATGGGTTATTGTACAGTATCATTATAACAACAGTTCATATAGATAGCTTTGTGTGGAGAAAAAAATACCATGGTTTAAAAAAAAATGTAAGCAGTTACTCGCAATGTTACTCATTACTTGAGTATTCTTTTCACCAAATACTTTTTAATTGTACTTAAGTACATTTTTTGGATGACTACTTTTACTTGAGTAATATTATTTTGAAGTAACGCTACTCTTACTTGAGTAAAATTTTACTACTACTGCTGCTACTGCTTGTTATTCGTTAGCACTGCTTGCCCACTCACCCTGCCCGGTCATAACCGATTACAATCGGCTACAAAAAATCTGTCGGTTATGAATCATCTTTTCTATTTTCCCCATTCCTCTCCTATCGGTTAGTAGGTGTAAACCCTTGTAATGAACTTGTAATGCTACTTATAACTAGGTAGCATGTATTTTCAATCATGTTTATGTATCACTCATTCCACTTGTTTTCTTTCTATCTGTCTCCTTAAACCATCTTCCGACCTGACCGTACAAGTGCCTTGACTTTTTGTCTTGAAATACAAGTAAACATTGGAAATATGAGTGCGCTTCACACCTCAACAACTGCATGACAAGTTCAAGTTTAACAAAATCTGGCCACCATCTATCCACTTTGGTTTCCTATCAGGTAAAAGGAAAACATCAGTTGATGGCTGGCCGGCTGACCGCTAGAGAAGAATAACTGTTTTGATGTTTTGGGTTCGGATGGTATTTCATTAATTTCTTATTTTATTGTGTTCTGAGCAGTGTTGGGCACGTTACTTTAAAAAAGTAATTACTTACATTACTCACTACTTCTTCCAAAAAGTAACTGAGTTAGTAACTGAATTAATCTATAGTAATAGTAACTAGTTACCAGGGAAAGTAACTATTTCCGTTACTTTATAAAGAACGTGTTGTATGTCAAAGAATTTGAAATTTTCTGAGCAGTAGTCGAGTCAGTGGAATAGAGAAGAACAGACTGGTAGTTAACTTGTTAGGTGCTTCAGCAGATTTGAATTGCTTACCACAGATGTCGACAAAAGCTTTGCCCTGGGACATAAATTACACATTACATGCAGGTTCTTTCCTTTAATTTCGACAAACTTGAAATAGTGTCTATATCTCCACCTCTTAAGGGACAATTTTTCTTCTGAATGCTCTGCCATCCTGACCCAGTGCATCTGTTTTGCGTGTGTGTTTGCCGCACACGCTGTTCCGGTTTGCTTGTGAAATCACTGGCTCTGATTGGCTTACCACGACACATGGCTCTAACCCTCAGCCAATCACAATCACTTCCATCGCATCTCTCGAGGGGATGTATTCAGGTAGGCTCGTTTCCCGACAATTCACTTCACCTTCAAAGCGTCTGCCGTCCTCAAGATGGAAGCAGAATTATTGCTGGCTGACAGTGGGAGATGGGAACGAGGGTGTGTCATCAGGTGTAGCAAACACAGAAACGTTACCAAACTTTGGAAAGCATTGTCTAATTGAATGAGCAGGGACAAACAGCTTGGAGTCAGAAGTACGTGCGCTATTCTTGAACCTGAACGCACCCCAAGTCTTGGATGACAAATCAACAGAGCAGAGAGTCGACTCGACACGGCTGGTAGTTTCTTCAATTTATTCAGAGTAAGTAACGCACCGCTTTTGACCGTCAGTAACAGTGACGGCGTTGTAACGGCGGAAAAAGTTTAATTAGTTAGATTACCCCATTACTGAAAAAATAACGCCGTTACGTAACGGCGTTATTTATAACGGCGTTACTCCCAACACTGGTTCTTAGGTAATTAGCAGAACAAAACTACATTATTATGACAAATTCTTCAACCTTAGCAGAAGGTCTATACTCCACTGATTACTCACTGTTTGCTTTTGCCCAACATCTAGTATTTAAGACCAGCAAGCTGCACTTAAACTCACCATCCGGTGATACCTAATGATTACAACTCCCCTCTCTATGTTTTTCGGACATTTGAGCCCCTTCCATGTAAATCACATCATTTTTCAATCACATAGTCACTCACACTGTTGTAAACCTGTTTTTCTCTCCCTGGCTCACTTGATCTTACATGATCTGATTCAATTCCCATGATCGGAAGTGCATCCGATCCATTTGCTGCTCCTCTCACGCCCTTCGTCCTTGCTAAGAACGCAGATTTAGCCGCAGCACAGGGAGCAGATGTTTATTGCCGCCACTCTGAATGCTGCAAACTGCCGCAATCTGCCCTCTGCAGCAGAGAAACTAAATTGACTCCTCTCACTAGCTATTGAATTAGTGGACAGATCTAGTTTCCCTCTCCTTCACTTTGCGTCTCACGGCTCCCTGTCAATGCCTCATTCGTTTCCTCTCACACATAAAGATACACCCACCCACCCATATACACTCTACACTATTAGTAAGCACCTGACTAGTGAATGTCACTAGGTTTATGATTAAGGCTCAGGGTATGTCTGTTAGATCTTGCCTCATATTCCCTAAGGTGTATGTGCACAACAAAGAAGTGATTTTACAGAACTAATGGATTCAGTGAATTGCCTTCACTTTGTTTTCAAAGTACATCTTAATTTACACTGCTGTTCTGAGTGAAGTAAAATGCTGCAGGACAAAAAAAGAAATTAGTTAATACTTGGCTTAACATTGAGCAAGCGGTTAGCTCTGTTGACTCACAACATGTTAACTGTTGGTGCCTTTCTGTGTAAGAGTGAAAGTTAAGCATCTTCCAACCTCGCCGAAATCACAATACAGGAGCTTGTGCTGTAGATAAAGTTCACTAAAGATATGAAATGTCCTGCAGGTGGTCTTCTGCCATGATATGTCCGTTCAATGATGGACAGGTGAACATTGCGGGACGTACTGCCTGCCACTTTTGATCTAGGATATTCTCCAGATCAACAACACCCAGCCTCCTGCAGCAAAACAAAATCAACCTCTCCACAACCCAAAAAAGGATAGCCAGTGGAGAAAATTAACTGACAGATCTGCCACCCCCTGAAGGTTTTCTGTGTAGCAGAAATCAATGCTGGCAAGGAAGTCTCTTTCATCAGGTTCTCGAAAGCGCAATCATTACAAATTCAACATTTTCAAAAGAAAATATCCGTTCCCTATCCATTGTCTGTTGAGATTGCCCCCCATTTGGATTGCAAATGAGCTAAAGCCTTTTCCATCAGACTTTATGGCCATTATTTGTGGTATTTGAATGAAAAAATGTATGTGTTCATCCTAACTTTAGCTTGCAACTGGTTCAAGCTGCACCCCGCCTACTGCCCATAGTTAGCTGGGATTGGCTCCAGCACCAACGCGAACTTTGTGAGGAAACGCGCCATGGAAAATTGATGGATGGAAAAAACATTGTTTTCTATAGTTAATTTTATTTCCTATTGTTTTTAAAATCTTTGTATGGTTTATATATTTAAAGATTTTCTAATTAGCTATATTTTTCAATTTAATTTTCCATTATAGCATTTTTTATCTATACTATTTTTCTGTACTTATGTACTCCTCCAATGCTTTGTAAGTTTGTTCTATTTAAGTTCAGGTATCAAGAGATTAAAAGTTTAGCTTACACTTTATTTAAATGTGGGTAAGTAAGACTATCATAATTATGACATGACACCTGCCATGAACATGAATGAAATGAATACCGTATTTTTCGGGCTACAAGTCGCACCTGAGTATAAGTCGCACCAGCCATAAAATGACCAACGAAGAAGGAAAAAAAAACATATAAGTCGCACCGGAGTATAAGTCGCATTTGGGGGGAAAATTTACTAGATAAAAACCAACACATAGAACAGATACAGTATGTCATCTTGAAAGGCAATTTAATATAAAAATACAATAGAGAACAACGAAATGCGAATATACTGTCCTCATCAGGACGCTACGGTTCGGTCCTGGCCATACAGCGAGCTAAACTCCCAAATGACAATGCTGGACGTCCATATAATTTGCTGAATCAATTTCATCCTCGATACCAAACAGGTTTGCATCAACGTAAATAAATGATAATTAGGTGCCATTACAGCAATGACACAAACGGTTAGCATGCGTTTGCTTGCATCAGCACATCGTTCAAACAACCACACAACTGGCTCAAGTGTCCAATTGCGGGTGGAAAACACACAACAACAACAGAAAAGATGATATAAACAGGCATTGCCTCTGTAGAGATATTTTACAAGCATAAACAATGAACGTAGGTTCTCTCTCTCTCTCTCTCTCTCTCTCTCTCTCTCTCTCTCTCTCTCTCTCTCTCTCTCTCTCTCTCTCTCTCTCTCCTCTCTTTCTCTCGCCCACTCGCTCAGAGGCGCTGCCTAGCTGTCCGTCTTCTTCTGGCGTGTGAGCGCTCTTCTTCACATAAACAAGTGCGAGTGCGCCCCCATGTGGGCGTGAAAGCGCCCCAAACTAAAAGCATGCATTTCAATATAAAAAAGTCAATAATACAACACATATTGCCAAAGGCAGAATGCGAACTTGGCCATAGCTATTAAGTTATTCAGATAACTATAGCATTAAGAAACATGCTAACAAGTTTACCAAACCATCACTATCACTCCAAAACACCAAAATAAAATGTGAAATGATATCATAATGTGTTAATAATTTCACACATAAGTCGCTCCTGAGTATAAGTCTCACCCCCAGCCAAACATTGAAAAAAACTGCGATTTATAGTCCGAAAAATACAGTACCTATGACGGATGTCATGAAATGGCTTTCAGTATGTTATGTCACTTTTGCTGCACAGTTGACAAGAACAGCTTCATTTGTATCAGAATGGACACTGCTCCGAATATTTTTGATTTCTTGATCAGTGACGTGATGATTGAAATATTAGGAACAGCCTCCATTCAGATACAAGTGAAGCTGTTTCTACCAAATTTTCATTTAAAAAAATGACATAATTTACTCGGCTTTGATGATTATAACTAGGAGTGGGAACCTCTTGGTACCTCACGATACGATACGGTTTGCGATACAAAGCTCACGATAACGATGATCTGACGATATGGCGATACAACGATTATCGATACATTGGCCATGAAATCATTCAAGGATATTCTAAAAACAACTAATAAACAGAAAAACAAGCTTCTGCTGTGAATTGCAATGAGTTTACCACGGGTAGACGTCCAATCCATTTGAACTGGGAGGGTGGCAGCAATATTGAACGTCTATGGCCGTCAGTGGCAGCCAATGCCAGGCAATGAGGTAATTTTGGGCCATTTAAGGTCATTTACCTGTTGATTTTCAGTTACTTCCTGTTGATTTTGGGGTATTTTATGGGTCACTTCCTGTTCTGTAACTCAAAATGAACAGGAAGTGACCTGGGAAACACCCAAATGAATAGGCAGTGACTCAAACTCAACAGGAAATGACCTAGAAATGCCCTAAAAAGTGACCTAAAAATGCCCTGAAAATCTGACAGAATGACTGCGAATGCTCCGGTTTCGAATGAACGAACGTTCCCAGTCTAAATGGATTAACAAGGCAGCCTTAGAGTTAACTGAGACACTATTATGGTGGAAGATTTTGGTAGCAACTTGTTGGTTCCCTTTTTTTTATTTTTATTTTTTTTTTTAATCATTGACACCTTTTTAAAACGATATCTCGATTCTTGCAGGAGCATATCGATAACCTTATGGGATACAAAGATATATCACCACTTCGATATTTTGTCAGACCCCTAATTAAAACTGACATCTAATGAAAATTCCAAATTCAGTATGTTAGAAAATTTGAATTTTTACTTTTGACTGATTCTAGAAATGTTGGCCAACTGAAAGGTATAAACAAGAAAAGTATGCGCATGTACAGCACTCAATAATTGGCCTGGCCTGAATTATGGCAGCACTGGAGTTGATCAGCCTTTGGCACTTCTTAGGTGCCATGAGGGCCCAGGTAGCTCTGATTGTGGCCTTCAGCTCCTCTGCACGTTGGGTCTGGAAAATCGCTTTTTCCTCTTCATAATATGTCTTAGATTTTAATTATGGTTGAAGTCTGGTGAATTTGCTGGCCAATCAAGAACAGGAATACCATGGACCATAAAGGGGCGGCGACGGTGGTGGTTGGGTTTCACCTATTTTTCAGGCATATGGTATCATTACTCAGAACATTCAAGTAACAATTTTGAGTTGATTTGTGAAAGCTAAATATTTAATACACGACGCAATATAAACTTGTCTATGCATCATGGCTGTCTCAAACGACTGGAAACGGGACTCTCTCCTTAAGAAACGTTCGTTTTAGAGTCAACCAATTTATGAGGAAGTGCATTGTCCTTTGGAAGTGTGAAAAGAGGAAACTCATTTGCGTAAAAAATACATTTTACATAGCGTACCAGAAATTATTCGATTAAAAAAGCTCCTACTTGTAGTCTGCCCATGTGCTAAGTGTTAGCCAAGCTGTAGCATAACATTCAAACTTGTCATGAAGGGGAGGGAGGGTGGGGCGCAAGGGAGGAGAGCATTGCGGCACACATTAGAACAGAAGAGGTAGTAGGGGAAAGAGGCAGATAGGTACTGTACCTCCGAACATTACAGCAGCCCCCATTAGCAGACAGGAGACACTCAACAATTTCTCAAACACATAAGAATAGGTCAGAAAAACAATCCAACTGTGTTTTTTTTAACCACGGATTGACCATATGTACAGTGGGGCAAAAAAGTATTTAGTCAGCCACTAATTGTGCAAAGTCTCCCACTTAAAAAGATGAGAGAGGCCTGTAATTTTCATCATAGGTATACCTCAACTATGAGAGACAGAATGAGAAAAAAAATCCTGAAAATCACATTGTTTGATTTTTAAAGAATTTATTTGCAAATCATGGTGGAAAATAAGTATTTGGTTAATACCAACAGTTCATCTCAATACTTTGTCATGTACTGTTGTCACTGTTGCTGGTATTTTGGCCCATTCCTCCACGCAGATCTCCTTTAGAGCAGTGATGTTTTGGGGCTGTCGTTGGGCGGCACGAACTTTCAACTCCCTCCAAAGATTTTGTATGGGGTTGAGATCTGGTGAGCGGCTAGGCCACTCCAGGACCTTGAAATGCTTCTTACGAAGCCAGTCTTTGTTACCCGGGCAATGTATTTGGGACTAATGTCATGCTGAAAAACCCAGCCATGTTTCATCTTCAATGACCTTGGTGATAGAAGGAGGTTTTCACTCAAAATCTCACAATACATTGCCCCATTCATCCTTCCCTTTTCGCAAAACCTGGTCCTGTCCTAGTCCCTTTGCAGAAAAAATTCCGTTAAGCATGATGTTGCCACCCCCATGCTTCACATTAGGTATGGTGTTCTTTGGATACAATTCAGCATTCTTTCTCCTTAGAGCACGACAAGTTTCTCCCTAAAATGTCCTATTTTTTGTTTCATCTGACTATATGACACTCTCCCAGTCGTCTTCTGGATCATCCAAATGCTTTCTAGCAAACTTCAGACGGGCCTGGACGTGTACTGGTTTAAGCAGGGGGACACTTCTGGCACTGCAGGATTTGAGTCCCGTGGCAGAGTGTGTTATTGATAGTATAGTTTGTTACTTTGGTCCCAGCTCTCCCCAGGTCACTCACGAGGTTCCCCTTTGTGGTTCTGGGATTTTTGCTCACCGTTTTTGTGATCATTTTGACCCTGCAGGGTGAGATCTTGCGTGGAGCCCCAGATTGAGGGAGATTATCAGTGGTTTTGTATGTTTTCCATTTTGTATTAATTACTCCCACAGTTGATTATTCACACCGAACTGCTTACCTATTTCAGATTAAGTCTTCCCAATGAGGTTCAGATCTACAATTTTATTTGTGGTGTGTCCTTTAACAGTTCTTTGGTCTTTGCCATGGTGGGATTTGGAGTGTGACTGTTTGAGGTTGTGGACAGGTGTATTTTATATCGTGTGCTATTAGTACAGGTAACGAGTGGAGGACAGAGGAGCCTCTTAAAGAAGTTACAGCTCTGTGAGAGCCAGAAATATCGCCTGTTTGTTGGTGACCAAATACTTATTTTCCACCATGATTTGCTGATAAATTCTTTAAAAATCAGACCAAGTGATTTTCTGGATTGTGTCCCCTTATTCTGTCTCTCATAGTTGATTTACACCTATGAATATAATTACAGGCCTCTCTCATCTTTTTAAGTCGGAGAACTTAAACAATCGGTGGCTGACTAAATACTTTTTGCCCCACTGTATAAATGCTCATGAAAATGGAATTCACCTGTGACTCCCCCTCCCCCCAAAATCTGGTAACTTTGACAGTGTTTGCAGGTGCTAAGTCCTGTTGAATGAAATGAAATCTACATTTCCATAAAATTAAGTTCTAGAAAACCTCCTGTTAGACTACTGTGTTGGCCTCGGACCTGAGAAAACACAATGGAACAACACCAACAGATGACATTGCACCCCAAACCATTGCTGACTGTGCAAACTATACACTTGACCTCAAGCAATGTGAAATTTGTGCCTCTCCATTTCAAGATACTGGGAACTGGATTTCTAAAGGACATGCAAAACTTGCTTTCCTCTGAGAACATAACTTTAAATCCAGTACTCTTTGTCTTTGGCCCAGCCAAGATACTTAAGACCCTGTTTTTTGGTCAAGAGCGGCTTCACAAAAGCAATACGACAATTAAAAACCATGATTTGCATACGTCTGTGCGTGGTTCACGAAGCACTGACTCTTTGTGAATGTCTTACACATTTTTGAATGGGCATTGTTTCACAATACCCTGCAGGTTTCCACTTACTGTTGTTTTTATTGTTGTTATTATTGTTGTTCTTGGTTAAGACACTACGATTGACACTCCTCCGTTATTAGATAGCTGACTTTGGGTGAGAGGGAAGACATGCCTTGGACTATATTCAGAATAATATTATTTGGATCACTGGTGGTGTAGTGTGGTGCACTACTCACTGTGACTATGAGAGCGCAAATCCCCCTAAATGTATCAATCCATATACCATACAGCTCTGGTTTTTTTTTTTGTTTGTTTGTATTTTTTTTTTATCGGTATTTTAGCCATCATTCATTTACTCCAAATAAATGCTAAAAAAATGACAGTATTTGAATTTCAGACTTGCGCTATCATAATTACATATTGCACACTAAATGTATACACTATATGTAACAAAATCTCAGAAATTACTTTTGCACAAATCTGTTTATTATTATATTATTATAATTATTTCCACAAAATAAGCAGTTTTAAAGAAATAAACTAAATTCTCACAATATGCAGTAATGTGACATCGGTGAAGCCAGAGTAGGTATAGAGCAGGGGTCCTCAAATACAAATCTTGAAGGTCCACAATTATTTTTTTTCATACAAGCATGGGTCCATTTATTAATGTCGGTCAAGTATTAGGCAGGTCGAAGGAGGTTTTCTTTTGACCAAACAAAAACACAATGTACATTCTGATTAAATAAAAATTAACAAAACTTTTTACTTAAAAAAAAGAAAAAACAACAAAACAAAACAAAAAAACACATGCAAGTACCTTATTGACCCGAATATAAGACGGCCCTGATTATAAGACGACCCCCTCTTCTTCAAGACTCAAGTTTGGAAAAAAAGACTTTTTGAAAACCAAATTAATTTTTATACAGAAAGAAACAAATGATTATCACAATATATTTGAGAGAAAAAGCATGTTATTTTGCCTCATTCAAATCTTAATATCTGAACATTTAAATATGTAAACTAAAGTGCGATCACATTCGTAAATGAATGGCTTCTGGTTTTTTAAATGTAAATAAACCAATCTCTTGCTACAAAACAACAAAACTGCAATAACTGCATGAACCATCAAAGTGAAGTCTAACTGTAGTCTTGAACGAAATCTGAATAAGGAAAAACATTGCAATAAAATAATGCAAACTGGTTAAACTTGAGAGTAGCTGAGATCTGTCATGACAGAACATCGCTTCAATGATATCTGGCGCCATCTAGCGTCGTGAATGCGGAGAGTAGCTGAGATCTGTCATGACAGAACATCGCTTCAATGATATCTGGCGCCATCTAGCGTCGTGAATGGGTATAATGTCTGGACCGCGAATATAAGACGACCCCTTCTTTTTCAGTCTTATTTCAATGCATAAAACACTGTATTATATTCGGGCCAATACGGTACAATGTTTACACATGTACACTAAATAATTGACAACATTTGTCATCAAGGTGCAAACAGTAACTATTGACAGTAGATTTTGTAACTGTAAAACACTGCTGGACAAAAAAGAAAATGTGCAAATAGTACAGTACGTGTTCACTTGTTCAGAACATAAATGACAAGCTCTGTTATTAAGGTGCAAACATAACAATTATTGACAGTAACTTTAACTGTAAAACACTGCTCAATGAGAGAAATGGCATTTGGGGGTCACAAAGCTCTTTACTCACATCATCAGGCAGTACTTCAGTGCGTCTTTAGGTTGATGAATCTGGGAGTGAGATTTGTTTGATTTTTGTTGTCATTTTCTCATTTTCTTTTCCTTCGAACATTGCTGCCATCACTACTGTCATACACTTTATTTTGGCCAACACCAACTGAGTGAGCACTCCGTTGCAATATGTTGTTGTGTCATAGATTTAAAAATAACCTTGCTTGACTCTTGATACAACTCCTTCAACCTGTTAATTTCTTGCCTTCTCAATTCTGATTTAAGAGGAAACTTCTCTTCAAAAGAGCTGTGCTCTTTAAAATAATGATGTTTCACATTTTCACTTTTTCTCACTGCCACTGTCTTTAAGCATATTAAGCTCATAGGTTTGGTTCTTGCAGTTGGTAAAACGGACGCATATTTGTCATTCCATTCCTCACTGAAACGGCGATTTTCGTTGTCCTCTTTTCTTCTCTTGATCAACTTTGAGCATGCCATTTTGTGAGATTCGGTCTTCTACTGGTGGCATGTGTGGTGTTAGTGAACGTTGCTTATCATTGTGATCTTGAACGTTGCCCACATGCAGCGAGAGTGCCGGGGTAACACGGGGAAATAAATAAATAAATCACTTTTTCTCATAGTATGACTCACGTTCTTGAATGAAAAATAAAGTACACGACAGCATGTACAAACAAATTGCAAAGTGCCGGGTGCGACTCGTGTTAGAGGTTGCTGACACTGCTGCGGTCCGTCCACGCTAGCTAGTAGTATGCAGGCAGGCTCTCTCAGCCAATCAGCGCATCCATGCAGGTTTTGTCAGCCAATCAGGGCATCGTTGTCATAGAGGTGACAACAGAAGTGAGAACATGGAAGATATTTGACTAAAAATGTAACTGAATTTAGCGATAGAATACTAGCGCATAGTGATAGATACAAATGATATATGTTGAAAAAAAGTATATATATATATATTTTCCTTTTTGTTTTTTCGTTCGTCCATGGGTCCGCAGAGAGGTGTGCCGTGGTCCGGTCGTGGACCGCGGTCCGCTAATTGAGGACCACAGGTATAGAGTAAGTTATGACCTGGGGTCCACAGTATCTCTTTAGCCCTCTCAGGGACAGTGGTCACGACAGGACATATATTCAAAACTTATCATTACTTTAACTCATTCATTGCCAGCCCAGGTAACAGAGTATGTGTTGTGGTAGTTAGTAATAAAGGGGAAACTGATGTTAAAAACGCATATTGATGGCAACAGCAGCCAAAGAATTAAGCTATGTGATGTAACAAGAGATTCATAAAACAAAACAAACAAAAATAAATATAATTCCCAGAGCAAACTACACACAGGCCACACTTATTTGAATGTATGTCTTTCTTCTGCTTCTTTTTTCCAAATGTAATAATTAAAAAATATTTTTTTTCAAGTTTTGATTATTTAAATGGTTGTCAGTCTCATTGTGCCCTGCGATTGGCTGGCAAGCAATTCAGGGTGTACCCTGCCTACTGCATGTAGCTGGGAAAGGCTACAGCACCTCCACGACCCTCGTGAGGAAGAGGCATGGAAAATGAATGAGTGAATGTGTTTAGAATTATTGATATATTATTTTAATTGCTCGTCGCTTTTTTATTTGCGACCAATTTTTTGCTCTGTAATGGATCCTTCAATACAAAATCGTTTTTTTTTATATCCCATCCCAAAATATGTGCAGGAAACACTAATACTATTTCGAAGTCAAATGAGGGCCGCAAAATATTGTGCCATGGGCCACAAGTTTTAAACTACTTTCATATATATTAAAGTAATTAAAAATACATACATTAAAAAAGTGAATAAATAAATAAAATCATAATTTGTGCATGAAAGGGTTAACTACCTGTGAGATATACTATTAAAAGTAACATTTACACGGCTGACTTTAACAGAAAAAAAGTAGACATTGTAAAAAGTGTGCACACTTTTCACATTTTTTTTTTACAACCTTTGAATAAATTATAATTATTTTTAAATTGGAGTTACTTTTCAAATACTCTGTATATTGTTTGTGCATTTAAAAACGTTTAGTTGTTCACTTCTTTTGTCATGTACACTGTATTCAGTAAAGGGTTTATGTGTATTTAAAGTACTAAAAGTACACTTTTCGTTTACATCTGCATCACACTTGAAGTGAATAGCTTACAATGTCTAGGACGTTTGTAATAGTTTTGCTCTGCACTTTTATTTTGTCATTCTTCAGTGAGTTTTGAAATACATTTTTTCAAATGAAACTGGAATTGCCATGTGTAATTTATTCTGACTTTAGAGAAATAAGTAACTAACACTCTCCTGGTGCTGCGTCACCAGTAGGTTGATGGCGATGTAGTGTAAAGCGCTTTGAGCGCCTTGAAAGGTGGAAAAGCGCTATATAAGTATAACACCATTTACCATTTACTAAATCAATCGCAGTACCATTTTGCATCAACTTTTGAGTTGAAGGACACAAAAATAAAGGAGTTATAGCAACCTAAATGAAATAATTTGACCTAGACCTCTTATTAATGCTAAAACTTTGACATTAAAAATGAGTTGGTTCTACACAGTGAAGCTTGTAAAGGACAATAAATCATGTTGGTTCTACTATAGTTATTGAGTTTTGTCCAGCAATAAAATTCAAAAGGGAAATACTTAATATTGGCTTAGCTGAAATAAGTTAAAAAGTTAAATGCAAATTGTTACGTGCATTTAAAGTATAGAACCAGTATATTTATTTATTGAACGATTTATTTTGGTGGGGCGGGGGGGGGGGGGGGGGGGGGGTGTCGAAAAGAGGGTAGGTTGCATACACACGTTTTGTGCTATCACAGCTCTAAACTAAAATTAATAATTGGGTTACTTAAGGGACTGGACCTGAATTCAGCATTCTTTTTCCCCTCGTGTGTGATCTCCAGGTGCGGGGAAAAGTTATCACTTACCATTATGGAGTAAACGAGAGCAACGATGCTGACGGGCCACACGGGGAAGAAGCAGGAAACGATGACCAGGATCAGGTAGTCGCGTGGTTTGGGGCTCTCATGCACGGTGGCGTTGCCGGTGGACGATCGGCTCAGGCTGACTTTGGACGGCGAAAGGGGCGCGGCGGCGGCCAGCTGCCCTGCGGAGCCCGACCTCATCCCGTGGCCGTTGTGGTCCGCCTCCGATCCTTTGGACTGGTGGTGGTCCATGTTGACGGAGAAGGACGAGGACATCTTGATCCCATGTCCGGCGGGCTCGCTGGTGACGGCCAGCAGCTTCTCGGTCTCGTGGAAGTCAGCCAGCTGGGCGCCTCCTCCTCCTCCTCCACCGCCACCGCCACCGCCACCGCCGACCTCGCCCAGGTTGGACTTGAGGAAGTCGGTGTCCGTGTTGATGGCCATGCTCACCTCGATCACGTTATTAACCAAATCGATTCTCTAGCTTTGTTCGTTTCCAAGTTCAATTTTGAGAAGAGGCCATTTGAAAGTTTTACAACCCGGTTTGATTGTGAGAGGAATCTTCATTGATTAGGAAAAAAAAAAAAAAAAGCAATTAAACCTCTTGATGAAAAATATTTCAAATCCTCCCCACTCGAGTCAGTTTGAGTCATCCACTTGAGTTATTTCCACAAAAGTGTGCTGGATCCAGTTAGGAGCAAACAAAGATGAGCTCCATCCAGTCCTGCTACTTCTTTTAAGTATGTCTCATCTCATTTTTCATTTAAAATTAACAAGACGAGAACAAGATGTAGATACTCTCTTACTTTACTAAAAAGCTGCCCCGTTCTTCTTGTCCTGCATCCTCCTCATGCTGCTGCTGGGCAGACTGGAAACCCCTGTCAAGTTACCACACACGGGTAGTTTCTTTTTCCGGTCAAGAGACATGTTTGAAGATAGGGCTCATCTATACTTAACCCTTTATGGTGCAAGTGACTATTTTTGATCTTCATTTTTTAAAAAGCAACCTCGGACTTAAAAACTTGTAGGCTCTAATAAGCCACAATTGCTCTCTTTTACTAAAATATGTGATTAGAAACACATACAATATTGCCATCGATTTAAAAATCTGTAATATATAGTCCATGTTTTGACCAGGTTTGTTAATCTTCCTTTAAAAAGTTAAATAATTACAAATTACTTCTCCGAAAAAGTAATTGAGTTAGTAACTCAGTGACCTCAATGCAAGAGTACCGTATTTTCCGCACTATAAGGCGCACCGGATTATAAGGTGCACCTTCAATGAATGACATATTTTAAAACTTTTTCCATATACCGTATTGGCCCGACTATAAGACGGCCTTGATTGTAAGACGACCCCCTCTTTTACAAGACTCAAGTTTGAAAAAAAACTTTTTGAACACCAAATTAATTTTTATACAGTAAATAATGACAGTACACCCAAAACAAATGATTATAACAATATATTTGAGAGAAAAAGCATGTTATTTTGCCTCATTCAAATCTTAATATCTGAACATATAAATATGTAAACTAAAGTGCAATCACATTCGTAAATGAATGGCTTCTGGTTTTTGAAATGTAAATAAACCAATCTATTGTGATAAAACAACAAAATTGCATTAACCATCAAAGCGAAGTCTAACTGTAACTGTAGTCTTGAAACAAATCTGAATAATGAAAAACATTGCAATAAATTAATGCAAACTGGTTGAACTTGAGAGTAGCTGAGATCTGTCATGACAGAACATCGCTTCAATGATATCTGGCGCCATCTAGCGTCGCGAATGGGTATAATGTCTAGACCGCGAATATAAGACGACCCCCTCTTTTTCAGTCTTATGTCAATGCAAAAAAACACCGTCTTATATTCGGGCCAATACGGTATAAGGCGCACCGCATCATAAGGCGCATAGAATAAACGCTGTAGTAGAGGCTGGGGTTATTTTATGCATCCATTAGACGGTGATGCGGTAAAGGGAATGTCAACAAAACAGCAACACAACAGCAAGGTAGGCAAAACATGTAGTGCAACATTTATATCACATAGTAGTGGAGTGGAACTTTTTTCTTTTCCACAGTCACCCTTTCTGTGTTAGATGGGTTATAATTTTTCCACTGTTTTGCAATGTATGCACTGTATTTGACCAGAGCATGTGGCAGAAAACACTCAGGTGACTTAAAGTTCGGCTCTGAGACCCCCAATTTGGCCAACTGACAAAATTGTCGGTATGCATGTGTGATAGATCACTGGAAAGCTTAAAATCTCGATTTTCTGAAGCAAAACCCTATCTGGAGGTGAGAGCCCGCGAGAGCAGAATTAAAGACGCCATGACTTTAATGAGATATTACCGCGTACTTACCTTGTTTTGATCCAAAAACTCCATGCAGCATGTATAACTGAGTGTCAAGACACAGCTGTGAATGGCCGCAGCTGGATTTTTGGGGGATTTTAGAAGGTTGCAAGAGCAGAAACTGCTTTTTCACATTTGTCTGTGTTTTCCGCCATGTATAAAGACCAAAAACGCCTATGACTATACCTGCTGCTTATGTTGAATTATCAAATATAAAACTATTTATATAAATTTTGGGGGGAATTTTCTTTTTGGTTTTGGGTCTTTTTGGTCCCATAATGTAGATTTATAATTGGTCAGTGAAGAAGATAACAATTTGGGCATGAAGTTTAAGGTGTCCTGGAGTGTTATTTGTGGTTTTCTTATTATAATGGTGCAATTTTGTAAGCCTGTTTTTGTTTGCAAATTTGTATAAATCTGTCAAAAAAAAACAAAAAAAAAAACAAACAAAAAAAAAAAACTGTTGCAGCTCAATATTGTTTCATATATAAGGCGCACCAGATTATAAGGCGCACTGTCAGCTTTTGAGAAAGTCTAAGGTTTTTAGGTGTGCCTTTTAGTGCGGAAAATAGGGTAATTAGTTACTTGACAAAGTAACTGGTTTTACTTTTAATATTTTACTAGGGTTGTTCCGATCATGTTTTTTTGCTCCCGATCCGATCCCGATATTTCCCGATCCGATTGCTTTTTTTTTTGCTCCCGATTCAATTCCAATCATTCCCGATAATTTTTCCCGATCATATACATTTTGGCAATGCATTAAGAAAAAAATGAATAAAACTCGGTCGAATGTATACATTCAACATACAGTACATAAGTACTGTATTTGTTTATTATGACAATAAATCCTCAAGATGGCATTTACATTATTAACATTCTTTCTGTGAGAGGGATCCACGGATAGAAAGACTTGTAATTCTTAAAGGATAAATGTGACTTTGTATATTGTGACTAAATATTGCCATCTAGTGTATTTGTTGAGCTTTCAGTAAATGATACTGCAGCCATTTAACTTCTGCCCAAATGCATGATGGGAAGTGCAACCATGACTGTGCGTAGTGCTACCAATTTATAAATCATCTCTGTGTTGGCAAATAACATAGGGTGTTAAGAAAAAGATCAATTACTAACTTATTTCCCCACATTGCTTCCCACGATATTTCTAATTGTAGGGAGAGGGATTGTAAGGCTTTAGCCAATTAAAAAAAGGCTCCAAAGGCTGCCAAAATTCACTCTACTCATTTTGCTCTGCCAATTAGCTCTCTATATAGGTAAAGCGGCGCCATTACAGATTGAACGCGACAATCTGTGAGTGGGTCGTGCAGCGCATGCATTAATTGCGTTTCAACGTGATGCATTTTTAAAAATATTAATTACCGCCGTTATCTGGATAAATTTGATAACCCTACCTTAAGCCTAAACTAAAGACTCTGGATGAGTGTAACATATTATGTCTGTAACGTTAAATACAATTAGAAAACGATTTAATTAAAAAAAAAAAAAAAAAAAAAAAAAAAAAATATATATATATATATATATATATATATATATATATATATATATATATATATATATATATATATATATTTATTTAAAAAATCCATGTCCGATATTTATTTGCCGATTCCGATACTTTGAAAATGACGTGATCGGACCCGATCGATTGAGATGCCAATTGATTGGGACATCTCTACATTATTACATTCTATAACATCAACGTTACATTCTATAACGTCTATCACATCAAATATGTTTATATTAATTGAACTGTTTTTTTTTTTTTTTTTTTTCATTAAAAAAAAACAAAAACAAAAAACAACACTATGTGAAGTTCAAAGGGCTTTTGGGAGAATAGGCTCTAGCCCAATTCTTTACCCCAAACTTAACTAGACACAGGGGTATTGCTGATATTACGATAACTAGATTGTAACCTTTGCTATGTTTGGAAGTCATTTAATGTTGTAAATCAACCGTTAAAGTTGATAAAATTGCTCCCGTTATTGCATTAGCTCTCTTCTTTCTACTTTCGACATGTAAAAGTTTTAAAAGTGTTTCATCATTTAAAGATATATTCAAGTCAAGATTTTGCCGAATTAGGAGTATTTTAGATAAAAAGTTACTTAGGTTTGCTAGGAAGGTTTGCTATAACAGAGCCTTCCTGAGAAGTCTGCCACTTTAAGATGGCGGCTGTTTACTAACGCCACCGAGTCAGTCATTTCGCATCTAGTTCTATATACATGTGATATCTACCGTAGCATCATGTGGGTGTAGTTTGTAGCCTGTCGGTGTCGGCTGCAGTCAGATATTATTGGAGCCACCTAGCATCGCGTTTGCAACGGCGTCACAACTCCCTTTCCTCCTCCCCACTTGCGCCCTGCTTTAGTAACGCATAGTAACGCACTCCTTTACATCCTCAGTAACGTTAACGGCGTTGCAAATATGAGAAAAGTAATTAAGTAGATTACTCACTACTGAAAAAAATAACTCGGTTATACTATAACGCCGTTATTACCAACGTTGGTTTTGACCGACAGAGGGCACCATGTTCTAAGCACTCAATGGACGCTCGGGGGTGATGACGTAGAAATTCACTGTCACTCAACAAATACTAACGGGTTACTGCAATTCCTTCTACGTGGTGAGACGTCCAATACATGAGCTCATCAGCTAAAAGCGGCGAGTTTTTCTATTTGTGTTTTTATTGAGTCTTTTATTACCTTTTCATTGCCTCAAAATGCTTTATGTATGTGTTTCCCTCTCGTACTTTTAAGCATTTTGTTTTCTTGTGGGAGCTTTAAAGCAGATTGTAGATCTGTTGACCACATTACACATGAGTTACGTAGCATATTTAAACCACCCTTATTTGATATTATTACGTTTAGGTATTTTCTTAAGGCGTCTTTAGTATGTTCGGTCTGTATGCATCTAAACAAAACAAGCTGAAAGCGCATGGTAGTACTTTGGGTGTCAAATTCGCCTCTTGTCGGACATTTTGCCAGTGTAGAACATTTTGGCAGAACACTGTCATCTCATCCCGTCTTTCCTGTTCATTTTGCTTTTGCGTTTCATTTTGTGGAATATCAACAACGCTGTCATGCTCATTTAAGTTCCTCTCGGGTTCAAATTGAAAGGGTTGAACAGCATGTTTATGTCATTAAAGTCTCTCTGAGTCACTCTGGAAGCCCGGCAGCGTAACCATGTGATGTCACCGCCATGCAACGTCAACAACAATGGCGACCTACTAGTTAAACTAATTTGTCATAATAACGCTTATCTTTTAACAACTACAAGTTTTTCAGTCCATGGATCCCTTTAAAACTTGACCTCAAAAAGACCTGGCACAATATTAACATTTGGTGCCCTACATGACCTAAAATGATGGACACCAGCTATAATTTATTATTATTATTATTATTAATCATTTAAAAAACAGCAACATCTTTTAAATGAATAAATAAACTTATGAATTAATAAAATGTGAAGAACAATCAAAATGAATAAAAACAGAAATGCGCTCTGGTTTTTGGAAGCTATTGCATAATGTGAATTGATCCGCAAGGTAAACACATTCACCACGCCCCCTTTTCAATTTTATTTTTATTTTATTTTTTTAAATACAGTATACTCATACTTAATTTCCATATTTTGATTTTGTTTTTGAGTTTTTTTTGTCAGCAATAGAAATGTGGATCATCAAACATGAAAAAATGACAGAAAAAGATAAATAAAATGAATAAGTGATATACAGAAAAGAAATAGCCTTGAGATTCCATGTTTTTTCTTGACTTGTATTTTTTCATACAAATCATGATAGACAAAAGACACAAAGGTTGAGTGAATTGTATCTTTTGTTTCTGTATCCATTTGGCGAACTTCTGCCTAAAGAAGCAATTGTACTATATATTCCACCGCCCTGTTTTATTTTGAAGGCAATACTTCCTTACATCTGCCATGACTTTTTTGTGTCTAACTTGATGCTGCTGATGTTGATTGAACAGAGCAAGGAGCTCCTGCTATCCTTCCCTCCTTCCCCTCCCTTCCTCAACATCAGCATCAGTGTTTTATGGAAGGAAGCCAGCAGTGCTTTGTGCTGCTATGCAGAAATTTAGTTTCCGTCCATGTTCCAGTGGCACAATCTTCCGACGTCATAAATCATACAGACATTCTGCTTTGATGGACTTTACAGAGCTGCATACAATGCTTGTTTGAATTGTGAAACACAACATAATTTTAGGCAAACTGCATACTCAGCAAATCATTCTAACACGCATGAAGAGAATAGTGGCAAAAATATACTGGTCGTGATCCACTCCCATTGATTTTCATCAACATTATACCTCTGCGTATTGAGCCTAATCACCCTGAGTGACACTACCGACCACTGTGGTCAGCTAGGTGGGAATTCCCTTTAAATCCTTTTTAGGCCACCTATTTAACTCATTGGCTGCCATTGACAGAGCTAGACGTCCAAGTGGATTGGACATAGTGCTTTTAATGGCACTGAAAAAAATGAGCATTCACCACCAGTCCTCACAATTTAAATGGCGAGCTCAGAGTTAAGAGTTAAATACTATATAAATTATATAAATAATAATAATACTATTACTAATAATAATGATACAAAAAAACCCATAGATTGTTATTGGGGACCATAAACAGAGTGTATTTCTGTTTTTATTCAGTTTCACTTTTATCAATTTAGTTTGTATTCAAATTTTTAATAATTTGTAATTTCCATCATTCATGAAAAAAATATTTTTTAAATGATATAATACATACAATAATCATTCATGATTTAAAAATAACATAAGTGAACTGGACATCATATTTTGTGTCATGTAAGCCAGACCTGTATAAAAAAATGTTAATACGTATTGTGGCTTAAATAACACAAAATGTGGTTTTGTGCACATCAGGTGTTTATACAGTTTACTTTTATTTTTTAACCAGCAAAAATAGTCACTAATGGTTCAATATGAGCGAAAGATTTCACAAAGATAATCATGATACATTTTATTTTATTTTTATTTTTAAATCGATTCATTGAAAAAACATTTTCATTATTGTAGGTTGCAGTTGCGTATATGGAGCTGCCATGCAATTTAAATGGAATAAAAAATGCGTCGGAAACTCCGCAAACTACAAGAATAAATACTCGTGATTGTTTAACTATATCGACCAGCAGGATCTTGCAAACAGTGGTGAGTAGACCGAGACAAACAATAGCTACAGCCAACATGATTCCATTTTACGAGCCTCTGGACTCCTCATGAAGTTGTGCTGCAGCCTGCATTTACTATTCCTGCGGGAAGGAGGATAGGAAGAAGGGAGGGAGCCTGCCTGCCCTGCTGCACCCGAAACGCAATAAAACACGAGCATAGGGTACATGTGTATCGAGTGACACCTCGTGTTAAGAGGCAGGACTACTTTTTTTGTCTTACCAGGTGTTGAAAACAACAGGAAAACAACATTACTGTAAATCACAGCACCAAACAAATGACTAACAAACACAGAGAAAGCAACTGAACTAATGAGCTAAATCCTTCTTAATAAATGGGTAATTCTGTCCCCTGGATACAATTGCCAATATACATATTTATTTAATAATAAATAGCTCATCTATTATAAAAAGCTTTTATTATAGTTAAAGGTCTTTATGAATGGAATCCAACACAAAAAAAAATGTATGCAAAATATGTGTATTTTACTTTCAACCCCCCCCCCCCTTTTTTTTTTTCCAATTTAACACACACTTGTACGGCATGTTAGATTTCAGTTTTAATGATATGTGTTTGCAAAATAATAATAACAATAATAATAATAATAATAATATACAGTATAAATACCGACAGTGTTTGACTATAAAGTGCTATAAATAAGTTAAAATGTATCAACATAAAAATACATATCAATCAAGGGCGTAGGTTTGCATAGGGACGGTATAGGGACATAACACTAGAAACTTTTCAGCATGCTCAAATTGTCCCCACCAACTTTTGCGCAACCTTATTTCATTATATAAAGAGTTCAGATATATAGGTAATTAAGATTGGCTTAAAATATGTTGTAAGGATAGACTTCATAATGATATTAACGGGACACACTCCCGAGACACGGTGCCACGCCTTCAAGTAGGAGGCCGTCCCACAGTCAGTAGCAGTTATTCTCAAACACATGCAACGATCCAATGTCGGATTTAGGTTCAAAAAGTACGAAAGCTGTACGGCATTCAAACAGGAAGAATTGTCTCAGGAGTGATTTGTTTGAGGATTCAAGGTAATTATTATAATTTTCAGACCATGCATGCATTTTGAAACGTGAAAAAAAAAAGCAATAGGGTAAATTAACCGCTACGGCATTGGCATCATAATTCACAATATTTACGTATAATAAATGCTAACTGCCCGTTTTTTTGCTTTTAACCAAGAATGAAGACTGTTTTACGTTCATATCTATAAAGAATTCAGGGATTTAAGCATTTATTCACAAGAATTTTCAACGTAAAAAGCTCTTTGTGGTGATAAGGGGGCGCCACAGTGGCTTAAAGATTAGCAGCACAGTCGACATACGTATTTACATAAAATAAATGCTAACTGCCTGTTTTTTTTTTTTTTGCTTTTAACCAAGAATCAAGACTGTTTCACATTCATATCTATAAAGAATTAAGGGATTTAAGCATTTAATCACAATACTTTTCAACGTAAAAAGCTCTTTGTCTGGGTTTCCACTCGGTCAGCTTTGACGGAGATAGGCTCCCTATTAATCGGCCCTGCTCCCCATCAATATATTTTGTAGTCTATGTGATACAATAGACTCTAACATTATTAAGTGAATTATTTTCATTTTGTTCCGACTTCCATTTTTCCCCCTCAAACAAACATTTGGTTGGCTTATGACTTGAAGCCCCCCTTCCCGCCACAGACACACACACGGACATACTCACACAACACCAACAGATTCATGTCGACAACATGCCACCTCCTCTGAACCCTTCTGAGAGGAGGGGTATATTTTTTCGGCCAGTAGCAGCAGCCACGAAAAGCCATGTAAAAAGACGTCAATGTTGTGGAGGTGGGGGAAACACCACTAATTAGCATAACATTAAACTTGCTGACCGTCAAAAGTACTGCGGTCAGGCCAGCCTTCACAAGGAACAACGAAGTCAAGCTAGTTTTCCCTTAGTTGGATCATTGTTTACATTATGTGCTTTAAGGTAATATCATCCCTACCAATGTTGAGACCAAACCTACGCACTTGATATATATATATATATATATATATATATATATATATATATATATATATATATATATATATATATATATATATATATATATATATAATTTAAAAAAGTTATTTGTTTATTTATTTATCTTATGGAGTAACCTTGAAAGCATATTTATCCACTGCAAATTTATAACATCCTAATAAGATTATTTATCTTAAATCTAGTCAAATAATTTTCTCCTTTTTTGAGTATTAAAAACTAGTTAACAGATTATTATGTCAGATTATTCAATTTACTTCAAGTAAATATTACCATATGTACTTATTAAGACCAAACATCTCAAAGTGGGTATAATTTACTTATTTACTTATTTAAATTTTTCTCCTAAATCAAGAAAAATTGCTTTCATATAATTTTTTGTTTAACAATATCTATTCTTAAATTAATAATGATTCTGACATTTACTTCCCCTCTTAAAATAAGAAACACTCCAATAAAACCTGAACAAATCAATTTTATTGATTGAATATACTTGATTTGTTGCTTGATTTAAGTGAATATTTTAACAAATATTTATTTATCCTCAATTTGCTGCTTAGAATAAGTGATTATGCTTATTACTATTATAATTATTATTATTTTTAAAGTATTAAATATATTAATTGCTTGAAATAAGCAAGTTAAGATTATTTTCAATTTAATGAAAGTCTAGCTATTTTTCTTATTTCCAGAAATCTAAACGAGTAAAATCTATTGGAAGCACTTATTTCTAGTAGAGTTACAATGAAACAAGGGTATTTAACTAGTTTTAAGGAGGAGTGTTCTTGCAGTGTATTATTCGTACTCCCTTTTAGTTAGATATGTTTCACTATGCAAACTTTCTAATGATGCTATATATTCAGGAAATGCAATCACTTTTACAAAAAGATGGGAAAAAAAAAAAAAAAAAAAAAAAAAAAAGCAAAGAAACTTTTTTTTTTTTTAATTATGTAAACCTGGATGCTTTACTCATAACTTTCCACCCTGTTGTACTAGATTGTGAAGAAACAAAGCAACATTTTACATTATATCAATGGTCATGTAATAAGTATGCAAAACAAAACAAAATAGAGTTTGTGTCCAGAGTTAATTGCCTTAAGATATCTGCAGATATAAGCAGAGCTTTGATTGTGATTATTATTTTTATTTAAATCCATCCTTGTAGGTTTCATCCTGTTAGGCATATTGGTAATTATTTAGAATTCAAAATTCAATTATCTAATTCAATAATCTGAATGCTTGAGCTCTATCAACATAAATTTATTTTCAAAGTATCGGAATCGGCAAAAAAATATCGGCCCATGCCTTTTTAAAATATATATATATATATTTTTTAAATAAATCGTTTTCTAATTGTATTTAACGTTACAAACATAATATGTTACACTCATCCAGTCTTTAGTTTAGGCTTAAGGTAGGGTTATCAAATTTATCCTGATAACTGCGGTAATGAATTTTTAAAATAATGTATCACGTTTAAATATTTAACGCAATTAATGCATGCGCTGCACGACCCACTCACGCATTGTTGCGCTCAATCTGTAATGGCGCCGTTTTACCTATATAGAGAGATAAAAGGCAGCGTTAAATGAGTAGAGTTAATTTTGGCAGCCTTTGGAGCCTTTTCATAATTGGCTAAAGCCTTACAATCCCTCTCCCTACGATTAGAAATATCATGGGAAGCAATGTGGTGAAGAAAGGTAGCAATCGATCTTTTTCTTAACACCTTGTGTTACTTCCCAACGCAGAGAAGATATATCAATTGGTAGCACTACGCACAGTCATGGTTCCACTTCCCATCATGCATTTGGGTATGGCTACAGTGTCATTTACTGAAAGCTCAACAAATACACTAGATGGCAATATTTAGTCACAATATACAAAGTCACAAGTCTTTCTATCTGTGGATCCCTCTCACAGAAAGAATGTTTGATCATTGACCGATTTTTTAAAACGGTGACGGAAAAACTGAAGTCCACCTGTCATTTTGACAGGTTGCAATTCACACCCCAGACCACAGGGTGGCGAGTGAGCATATTAATTAGCTATTGTCTCTCTTGATGCATGACGTCGTTGGCCTTACTCTGAAAAATGTCAAGGCAACTGAGTGTCCGAAGTTTCTTCAAAAAACCCCAAAACGGCGATGGTGTTGATAAAAGAGGTGAAAAAAACAGGGACTGCACAAGCGGGCATGCAATTCAAGTCCATGCGCACCAGGAGGAACGTGTAAGACTCCGTTCAGGCCACAGCAGGTGAACTGTTAATTTCATTGTTCCATAATGTAGCCTACCTACTGGGGCCACAGTCAGCTGTTTTTGTCACTGCGGAGAAAAAGTTACATATTCATCTGCTTGATGTGTGATGGCACGGTGTGGATTCTCTGTTAAGCTTGTTCGGACAGAATATTAATTTAAAATGAATGAAAACTCAATACTATTGAATATGTTGAAGCGGTATGCAATGTTAACAGTCTTGTTAGCTCGAATTGCTGTGTCCAGCCGCTGTAGTTCTGCTGTCTCTGTGAACTCTCTATTCAAGGCGGAACGCGTGCGGCTCTTAAGTGTCTCTGTCATGTGACTGTGTCGTAGCCAGTAACGCGCTCGGCCAAATGGACACACAAATACGGAAGGTGAATTATGCCAAACAAAGGGTCACCACAATGTCATTATCATTTTAAAAATTTAAGGGACGGGTAAAAATAGATTATGACCGGATTTTTATGACCCTGTCAGTCAAAATGAGAGACAATGAAAAAATCTAGCGCAACCTCTGGTTGAATGTATATATTTGTCCGAGTAATGCATTGCCAAAATGTATATGATCGGGAAAAATTATGGGGAATGATTGGAATTGAATCGGGAGCAAAAAAAAAGCAATCGAATCGGGAAATATCAGGATCGGCAGATACTCAAACTAAAACGATCGAGATCGGATCGGGAGCAAAAAAACATGATCGGAACAACCCTAATTATTATATCATTATTTACCTGATAAAGACACCAATAGCCTGTAATGGGCCAAATGAATGTTTTATTGACACAATGAAGTCAACTTAAAACATGCCCTTGTACTTGTTCCTGTCTTCCCTATTCTTTTCCTCCATGCGCATATTCAGCACCGCCAGCTCCTTCTTCACAGCCTTCTTCATTCCTGGGTCCAGATCTAAAACCTTGCTTAAGTCCTGCCTGGCCTCTGCCTCATTCCACACCTCGAGATGGGCCTTCCCACGCAGATAGAAGGCCTTCATGACGCCTAGGGGACCAACAGAAACTGCTTTTGTAGGTTCCATTGCGCCTTATAAAAGGCAGTACTTTTTCAACTTTAATCCTGCAAACACATCCCTTTATTTTACAACAAAGCTATGTGCATTTATTGCAACCGCGCTGCTTTATGAGGGGTCATTACTCACAGTCATAATGTCAACTAAATTCATCTTTAATGGCCAATTTTTGAATAAATACATTTTTGTATGATTACGAGTTCATTCCAAGGGCTTTTTTACGAGTTGTATCAGTGACACACAGGAAGGAGGCTACATACAAGGAAATCTAGCCGCAATGTAGTATAAGAGTAACTTCAAAGATACGTAATTGTAGGCTATGTTAATTAAGCATACAGTGGTGCCCAAAATACAAACTTAATTCAATCTGAAATAGTTTTTTTTATCATAATTTTTTGCATAATGAATCACATTTTACAAGTATATCGCCTAATTAATTCCAAGCTATACTAACACACCATACTAAATTTGTTGTAATGTCCTGTGATTGTCTGTCTTTATTTGTAATGCTTTGTCGTCCCCTAGTGGCACTTAATTGTAACTACTGTAGTTTTTTTAGGTTCCGGGTCATTCTACACAGACGTTATCGCAAGACTACTTGAGTTTACAGCAAACAAGGAATGCTAAAAGACGAGCTAATTTCAGCAGCCATTGCTTGGTAACTATTTCATCTAGCTGTTTGTTGCTTGATAACGCATCTTGTAAGCAGCTTGTTAGTTATATTTGTCTTATGTTTCATATCCATGAGCACTGTGTTGCACATTATGGTCTGTCTATTTATGATGAATAAATTTTCGTAATATGAAGTTAAAAAAAAAAAAAAAAAAGCGTCGAAAAACGTTGTTAAAAAAATTTCATATACAGAAGCTTTCGTATCTCAAAGTAGCACTGGAATACTTTTTCAAAACATTAATTTGCAAATCATTACAACCAAACGTGGAGATTAAGGGGGGGCGGGTCAAAATCATTGCATATAATAGACTTTCCAAAAGGCTTTATGAATTTAAAATTAAGCCTTTGCCGGTAAAATATTGTCTATCAAAGTTGTAAAGCAACAAAACAAACAAGAATAATGAATGAAATGAAATGATTTTTTATTTTATTTTATTTTTTTATAAAATGTCAAAATTATTTCTCAAACAGATCATGTGACTAGCACCTTAGAGATGGTCATCTGCTTTGCCTAGCCTCCCCCCCCCCCCCCCCAAAAAAAAAAAACACACCTGAGGACAGAAGAGGCAAGATGGATATACTGTACCTAATTTTTTCAAAGCTAAGCTTTCAAAAGCGACAACAACGACTGAGCGAGAACCTAGGATTGAAGATGTGGACCTTAAAATGCCGGAAGAGCAACGCCAAAATGGTGAGCAGAATTTTGGTTTGCTCCACTACAGACGTTAACCCTAAAAAATGATGGGGAAAAAATATAAAAAACCCACAAATTTCCAACGTATTATTATAAATGTTCCTGGCTGGAATATTCATTCAAAAACGATGCGGCCTCTACTTCTCCACTAGGTAAGACAGAAAAACGCACACGCTCACACACGCACGCACACACCCACAGCTGGGATGCCTGTATGTACAAGCATGGGAGAAGCTACTATCCGAGCCTATATCATGTAAGTTAATTTTATTGCTGACACTGCGTTTCGGGGTCATTAACATTTTTGCCCTCCCTGCCACAAAAGTCAAACTCCGCCTATAATTATAACCAAATTGGGTAACACAATTTGAACATGGTTCATAATACTGTCAAAAGACATTTCATAATTGTGGCATGACACCTGTCGCGGACATGAATGAACGCTTATGACAGGTGTCATTAAATGCCATTCAGTAAATTATGTCACTTTTGATGCAAATTTGACAGGAACAGCTTCGGTTGTATCTGAAGGGAAGCTCTTGCTAATATTTTGACCATAACGTCACAGATCAAGGGAGCCAAAATATGAGGCAGACAAACAATTTAAACAAAGTGTTACCTAAAATTACCTAAAAGTCAAATTCGTTCCCAGTGAGGATTGGACTCCGCCAAGGCTGCCCTTTGTCACCGATTCTGTTCATAATTTTTATGGACAGAATTTCTAGGCGCAGCCGAAGCGTTGAGGGTGTCCGGTTTGGTGGCCTCAGCATTGCATCTCTGCTTTTTGCAGATGATGTGGTGCTGTTGGCTTCATCAAGCCGTGACCTCCAACTCTCACTGGGGCGGTTCGCGGCCGAGTGTGAAGCGGTTGGGATGAAGATCAGCACCTCCAAATCCGAGACCATGGTCCTCAGCCGGAAAAGGGTGGAGTGCCCTCTCCGGGTCGGGGATGATATCCTGCCCCAAGTGGAGGAGTTCAAGTATCTTGGGGTCTTGTTCACGAGTGAGGGTAGGAGGGAGCGGGAGATTGACAGGCGGATCGGTGCAGCGTCTGCAGTGATGCGGACTCTGCACCGGTCCGTTGTGGTGAAGAAGGAGCTGAGCCAAAAGGCGAAGCTCTCGATTTACCGGTCGATCTACGTTCCTACCGAGTCACGAGCTGTGGGTCGTGACCGAAAGAACAAGATCCCGGATACAAGCGGCCGAAATGAGTTTCCTCCGCAGGGTGTCCGGGCTCTCCCTTAGAGATAGGGTGAGAAGCTCGGTCATCTGGGAGGGGCTTGGTGTCGAGCCGCTACTCCTCCACGTTGAGAGGAGCCAGTTGAGGTGGCTCGGGCATTTGGTTCGGATGCCTCCTGGACGCCTCCCTGGAGAGGTGTTCCGGGCATGTCCCACCGGCAGGAGGCCCCGGGGTCGACCCAGGACACGCTGGAGAGACTATGTCGCTCGGCTGGCCTGGGAACGCCTTGGAATCCCGCCGGAGGAGCTGGCTGAAGTGGCTGGGGAGAGGGAAGTCTGGGCTTCCCTGCTAAAGCTGCTGCCCCCGCGACCCGACCCCGGACTAGGCGGAAGATAATGGATGGATGGATGGATGGGTTACCTAAAATATACAGCACTTTATTGTCATCAATTTTTTTTTTTTTTTTTTTTAAATATATATACCGTATTGGCCCGAATATAAACGGCCCTGATTATAAGACGACCCCCTTTTTTTCAAGATTCAAGTTTGAAAAAAGACTTTTTGAGCACCAGATTAATTTTTATAGAGAAAATAATTATTATAATTATTAATTATTAATAATTATTATAATATTAATAATTAATAATCTGAAACAAATGATTATAGCAATATATTTGAGAGAAAAAGCATGTTATTTTGCCTCGTTCAAATCTTAATATCTGAACATTTAAATATGTAAACTAAAGTGCAATCACATTCGTAAATGAATGGCTTCTGGTTTTTGAAATGTAAATAAACCAATCTATTGTGATAAAACAACAACATTGCAATAACTGCATTAACCATCAAAGTGAGGTCTAACTGTAACTGTAGTCTTGAAACAAATCTGAATAAGGAAAAACATTGCAATAAAATAATGCAAACTGGTTAAACTTGAGAGTAGCTGAGATCTGTCATGACAGAACATTACTTCTCAAGTTCAGCATTCGCTTCAATGATATCTGGCACCATCTAGTGTTGTGAATGGGTATAATGTCTAGAACTCGAATATAAGACGACCCTCACTTTTTCAGTCTTATTTCAATGCAAAAAACACCGTCCTATATCCGGGCCAATACTGTACTCTATTTTGGATCTCAACAATTGGAGTTTGTCCAGCCCCTCAAAATGCATTGTGCTTAGCTTTCAGAGGTTTTACTGTACTTACAAGTTGCAACTAATCCCAAACAGCATGTACAACTTCAAAATTCATTCCACAACAGAAGTGTGTTTCTCAGGAGCAGACAAATTAAGTGGATGATATTAAAATCATTGTGCCACAGTTTTGATTTTGGCAGACCTTTACAGAAGCGTGAAAAAAAAAATCCCTTTGGTCCCTTACAAAAAAGTAGATGTCACACTCTATGAAATCCTTCCCAGCATGTAAAGAGCGCAGTAAACGCTCATAAACCGCAGAAGTCTTTATTACATCACATGCATCGAATGTGAGTAATGGAGCTAAATGTTTCATTCTCTCTCGTTCATGTGTGTTTGCTTCTAACCTGGGTGTTGGTTAATGATGTCACTGGTGTGCTCGATGACCTCATAATACTCCTCCATGCGTAGGAGACACTGGCAGTAGTTGAGCGTTAACGTGTGGGCCAGCTTTTCCAGCCTCAGCCATGGAGCTTCCCATGCTTTTTCCTTTAACAAAACATGTCATGTCTTAATCTAATCATACGAGTGAGGGTTAACTCTCACAGTCGTGTGTGAGAGCATTTCACCTCGACAGTATGTTAAGTGAGAATAATTCAGTAAGTTAGGGTAAAATCAGTTGGTGGGAGAGCCATTGTGTGGTGTGTTAAAGTCCCACTGTCATCATTTTTCACACTAATTAAATACAGGTAGTCCCCGGATTACGAATGAGTTCCGTTCCAGTGCTGGCGATGTAAATCGGATTCAACCCCTTATATACCTCTAAATCCTCTAAAAAAAAAAAATCCAAAAACATGTATTATACGTCATTGTACTGTCCTCGCCAAGACGTTGGAGCTAAGTCCTGCCTAGACAGCGAACTAAGCTCCGAAATGACGATGTCAGACATGACATGACATCAAGTCTTGCAGAATTAAACTAAAATGAAATGAAATTAAATCAGTCTCATCTTCAATAACAGCAATTCAAATTTGCGTTTACAAGTAGCTGCTAATACAGCAATAACAAACAATTAGCATGTATAAGTTAGCATCCGCACATCATCAAAAACAATCGCATAAATTCGCCCCAAGTATTTGACCACAATTGAAAACGCACAATAAAAAGGACAAAAGGGGTTATATACAGTCGTCGTCCCTGGATGCTTCACAAGCAACAAATGTGCGCGCAGGCTGTCACCTATTCACTCGCTGCGCTCTTCCTCATATGTGCGTGACACTCCGTCAGGGGTCAATTTGTGCCGGATCCTGCCGGAACAAGATCCAGCACCTCTTCATTTTGGCCCCCCTGTGTTCTGGGACTTATTTGGGCAGATCCAGCACCTCTCGTGTATAGAAAATAATAATAATATGAAAACATTTTTTAAAAAATTATTAAATAAAATAAGAATATAAATAAAACATTTTTACAGAACAAATCCCAAGATTTGCATGTTCTTTATAAAAATTTTACGTCATTTGAAAGAGTCGGAGATTTGTGATGCACTGAAAAGCTGGACCAACAAATCACACCCCTGACATGAAATGATCAAATAAACTTTGGAAATTTGCGGCATCTAGGGAGCAAGCAGTCAGGTTCAAATGGTATTTCAACATGCCAAAAAAACAGTTGCATTTACCGTCTTGGTGGTCAAGATGGTTCAAACGAGTCAGAAAAGCAACAACCGGCGATGAGGGCAGCTGCAGCGATCATGCTAACGGGCAGGACCGGGTGCAGCAGGAGGCTAGCGCTGCAGCAGCTAGCCAGGTTCACGGACAGTCAGCCGAGCCAGGGCAGGAGGCTGCTACTTTGGCAGCAGCTGGTCAGGTTCAACGCCACCCGGAATGGTGGCCAGCTACAGCGCCAGCAGTCAGCCAGTTGGACCACCAACAGCCGGAGCAACAGGCCAGTACCTTTATGGGAAATTTGGGTTTGGTCTGCACAATTTGTAAGGCGGTGAGAACTTTGGGGTCAGAGAAGACAGGGGGGATGAAACTCGCAAAAGAAAGGCTTTGTGTTATTTATTGTAATCTCTGATTTTTTTCTTTTAATGTTTTACAAGTTAGACCTGTTGAAAAACTAATTGCTGACTGTGTACTGTAAGTCCCACCGATGGTTATGTGGACAATTGCCCGTGCTGTGCAGAGTATAGCCTAAATAATTATAAATTGTTGTCATAACATTTATACTATGGATATTATCTGAAATTGAGGCTTGTAAGTCCCACAGCACGGCAAGTGGGCATTTGCATGTTGTTTCCAGTACCATTTTCTGCGTATATTCCGGGACCTGTGCCCGTCTCGTCATCCCTGCGCTCTCATACAGTGCCTTGCAAAAGTATTCGGCCCCCTTGAACCTTGCAACCTTTCGCCACATTTCAGGCTTCAAACATAAAGATATAAAATTTTAATTTTTTGTCAAGAATCAACAACAAGTGGGACACAATTGTGAAGTGGAACAAAATTTATTGGATAATTTAAACTTTTTTAACAAATAAAAAACTGAAAAGTGGGGCATGCAATATTATTCGGCCCCCTTGCGTTAATACTTTGTAGCGCCACCTTTTGCTCCAATTACAGCTGCAAGTCGCTTGGGGTATGTTTCTATCAGTTTTGCACATCGAGAGACTGACATTCTTGCCCATTCTTCCTTGCAAAACAGCTCGAGCTCAGTGAGTGTTAGGTTTTGTGTTTGTTTTCTCCTAGTGTGACTTGTCCCTGTGATTGCCCATTGATTTCACCTGATGTGCCTTCTCCTAGACTATCCTCCTGTGCTCACCTGTTCCTTGTTGTCTCGTTACCCCTTGTCTGCTTGTGTGTATATAAGCTTCCATTTTCTGTTCACTCCTTGTTGCGTCATTGTCTATGTCTATGTCCGTCTTCACCAAACTCAAGTCAGTTCCACGCCCTCGTGTACCAGTCCCTCTGCTTAAGTAAGTTTTGTTTGAACATTGCCTTTTGAGCCATAGCCCTTTTGTTTGTACTTTGTGATTTTGTTAGTTATCATTAAAAGGTTTTTTTTTAGTTCACTGCCACCTGCCTCGCTGCATTTTTTGTTTCCCTGCATTTGGGTCCATACAACCTGCCTGCCTGCTCATTCCTGACAGAATGACGCAACCAATCCTGGACCCAGCGGGAAAGATTCATTTTCGGCCACCGCGCCGACACCCTCAAACCACCCACAGACCACAACACATTTTTTTGGATTCTGATTTTTCAGACTTTGAGGAGGATCACAATTTATATGACCTCCTCTATTCTGATTCTGACTCCGACCCAGATTTTTTTTTCCATGCCCTTTTCTTCACCCTCTCAGTTTTTTTCAGGCCTCCCTCATTCCATACCACCCAGTCTGTCCAAGAACCCTGTCCAAAAGCCTCGGCGATCTCGTCCACGCCGACGTCGTGGGCACGTCTTGACGGCTCGGCTTCCCGAGGCTCCCCGCAGTCAAGTTCCTCCCGCGCCGGTTCCCCGCAGTCAAGTGCCTCCCGCGCCGGCTCCACGCAGTCAAGTGCCTCCCGCGCCGGCTCCACGCAGTCAAGTGCCTCCCGCGCCGGCTCCACGCAGTCAAGTGCCTCCCGCGCCGGCTCCACGCAGTCAAGTGCCTCCCGCGCCGACTCCACGCAGTCAAGTGCCTCCCGCGCCGACTCCACGCAGTCAAGTGCCTCCCGCGCCGACTCCACGCAGTCAAGTGCCCGCGCCGACTGCACCAACAGACTCCTGCGACTCCGCTGCTGTCCCGCCAGCAGTCTCCTGCGACTCCGCTGCTGTCCCGCCAGCAGTCTCCTGCGACTCCGCTGCTGTTCCGCCAGCAGACTCCTGCGACTCCGCTGCTGTTCCGCCAGCAGACTCCTGCGACTCCGCTGCTGTTCCGCCAGCAGACTCCTGCGACTCCGCTGCTGTTCCGCCAGCAGACTCCTGCGACTCCGCTGCTGTTCCGCCAGCAGACTCCTGCGACTCCGGTGCTGTTCCGCCAGCAGACTCCTGCGACTCCGCTGCTGTTCCGCCAGCAGACTCCTGCGACTCCGCTGCTGTTCCGCCAGCAGACTCCTGCGACTCCGCTGCTGTTCCGCCAGCAGACTCCTGCGACTCCGCTGCTGTTCCGCCAGCAGTCTCCTGCGATTCCGCTGCTGTTCCGCCAGCAGTCTCCTGCGACCCTGCTGCTGTTCCGCCAGCCGTCTCCTGCGACCCTGCTGCTGTTCCGCCAGCCGTCTCCTGCGACTCCGCTGCTGTCCCGCCAGCAGTCTCCTGCGACTCCGCTGCTGTCCCGCCAGCAGACTCCTGCGACTCCGCTGCTGTCCCGCCAGCAGACTCCTGCGACTCCGCTGCTGTCCCGCCAGCAGACTCCTGCGACTCCGCTGCTGTCCCGCCAGCAGACTCCTGCGACTCCGCTGCTGTCCCGCCAGCAGACGACTCCGCTGCTGTCCCGCCAGCAGACGACTCCGCTGCTGTCCCGCCAGCAGACGACTCCGCTGCTGTCCCGCCAGCAGACGACTCCGCTGCTGTCCCGCCAGCAGACGACTCCGCTGCTGTCCCGCCAGCAGACGACACCGCTACTGTCCCGCCAGCAGACGCCGAAGTTCCTGGCCCTCGCCCCGACGATGCTGCTCCCCGCTTCTTGCCACGGCTTGGCGGCATGAAGGACCGAGCACTGCCTCGTCTGGGACGCCCACCTGATCGGCCCGTGCGGTCGCCCAACGTCTGGCGCCCTGGACGCCCTCCAGATCGACCCTTGCGGTCAACCCATGTCTGGCGTCCTGGACGCCCGCCTGACTGGCCCTGACGGGCTGGTGTTGCTCCCTCCCCCGAGCAACCTTCTGACGTTTTGTTTCTTCAGGACGTCTGGGATCCGTCCCTTGAGGGGGGGGGTACTGTTAGGTTTTGTGTTTGTTTTCTCCTAGTGTGACTTGTCCCTGTGATTGCCCATTGATTTCACCTGATGTGCCTTCTCCTAGACTATCCTCCTGTGCTCACCTGTTCCTTGTTGTCTCGTTACCCCTTTTCTGCTTGTGTGTATATAAGCTTCCATTTTCTGTTCACTCCTTGTTGCGTCATTGTCTATGTCTATGTCCGTCTTCACCAAACTCAAGTCAGTTCCACGCCCTCGTGTACCAGTCCCTCTGCTTAAGTAAGTTTTGTTTGAACATTGCCTTTTGAGCCATAGCCCTTTTGTTTGTACTTTGTGATTTTGTTAGTTATCATTAAAAGGTTTTTTTTTAGTTCACTGCCACCTGCCTCGCTGCATTTTTTGTTTCCCTGCATTTGGGTCCATACAACCTGCCTGCCTGCTCATTCCTGACAGTGAGGTTGGATGGAGAGTATTTGTGAACAGCAGTCTTCAGCTCTTTTCACAGATTCTCGATTGGATTCAGGTCTGGACTTTGACTTGGCCATTCTAACACCTGGATACGTTTATTTTTTAACCATTCCATTGTAGATTTGGCTTTATGTTTTGGATCATTGTCCTGTTGGAAGATAAATCTCCGTCCCAGTCTCAGGTCTTGTGCAGATACCAACAGGTTTTCTTCCAGAATGTTCCTGTATTTGGCTGCATCCATCTTCCCGTCAATTTTAACCATCTTCCCTGTCCCTGCTGAAGAAAAGCAGGCCCAAACCATGATGCTGCCTCCACCATGTTTGACAGTGGGGATGGTGTGTTCAGGGTGATGAGCTGTGTTGCTTTTACGCCAAACATATCGTTTTGCATTGTGGGCAAAAAGTTCAATTTTGGTTTCATCTGACCAGAGCACCTTCTTCCACATGTTTGGTGTGTCTCCCAGGTGGCTTGTGGCAAACTTTAAACAAGACTTTTTATGGATATCTTTGAGAAATGGCTTTCTTCTTGCCACTCTTCAATAAAAGCCAGATTTGTGCAGTGTACGACTGATTGTTGTCCTATGGACAGACTCTCCCACCTCAGCTGTAGATCTCTGCAGTTCATCCAGAGTGATCATGGGCCTCTTGGCTCCATCTCTGATCAGTTTTCTCCTTGTTTGAGAAGAAAGTTTGGAAGAACGGCCGGGTCTTGGTAGATTGCAGTGGTCTGATGCTCCTTCCATTTCAATATGATGGCTTGCACAGTGCTCCTTGAGATGTTTAAAGCTTGGGAAATCTTTTTGTATCCAAATCTGGCTTTAAACTTCTCCACAACAGTGTCTCGGACCTGCCTAGTGTGTTCCTTGGTTTTCATAATGCTCTCTGCACTTTAAACAGAACCCTGAGACTATCACAGAGCAGGTGCATTTATACGGAGACTTGATTACAGACAGGTGGATTCTATTTATCATCATCGGTCATTTAGGACAACATTGGATCATTCAGAGATCCTGACTGAACTTCTGGAGTGAGTTTGCTGCGCTGAAAGTAAAGGGGCCGAATAATATTGCACGCCCCACTTTTCAGTTTTTTATTTGTTAAAAAAGTTTAAATTATCCAATAAATGTTGTTCCACTTCACGATTGTGTCCCACTTGTTGTTGATTCTTGACAAAAAAATTAAATTTCATATCTTTATGTTTGAAGCCTGAAATGTGCCGAAAGGTTGCAAGATTCAAGGGGGCCGAATACTTTTGCAAGGCACTGTATGTACTTTGCGTTCGGGCACTTTATGATTTACAAATTAAACACTGCACTCTGTGTGTGGGATGGGCGATGTGTAAATATTCTCGCGTACTGAAGTAAAACCTACTCTACGCTTCCTGCACCAAAATAAAAGCATGCATCACAAAACAAAAGTCAACATTTACATTAAAAAAAAAAAAAAGTCGGGCACGTCATAACCTGGGGACTACCGGTTTTTGAATTTTGTTAAAAGACATTCAAAAAACAATTACAAAGAGTTACAAAGATCACTCCATTGATGATGGAACTACGGCGCTGACAAAACATGAATGAATGAATGAACATGAACGCATTAATGGTAAATACATTATGTTATACAAGTTGAATCATACTAGAGCAAAAATAGCAACTGAAAAAAAATTCTCATTTGAAAACATTTAAATGCAATAAATGTTTACTATTAAATTCAAAAATACTTTTTAAGAAATCACAACAAAAAACAATAGACCATGCCTCTTAAGTAAAAGACAACAATACTAATCCCGCAAAGAAACACGGAAGAAATAAAATGTCTTTCTCAAGAATTAAAAAAAAAAAAAATTGCACTTAATAACTTAAGCATTTAAGCAAATGAAAACTTTTGCCCTCATAGCTTCTGCTATGGCGTTCCATGTGAAATATTTTGATTGGATGTTTTCCGAGGCACCCTGAAGCGCACACAACAGTGATGTTATTTTGTTCATGTTACGCGGCACAGCCTTCCGAGAGCCACGCGTTGTGGAAGTGTTGTTAGCGCCATGTGTTAATAAAAAACAAAGTTGTCAGCGCAACGTGTGTTTGATATCATTGCTAGAAAAACGCACATAATTGGACACCATACAGCTTCCTTTTTAATGTTGTCCTTATAATGATGATCTGCTGCATCATAAATCACTTTGTGACTTTCCACCTCCATGATGAAGCGTTCTTTGTCCATGCTCGCTGGTTAAACCGCGAATAAGCAACTGGGCTGTTGACTCCAGGCCTGGCTCCCCCCATTTTGATGGATGCGTCTCCGGCAAAAATAAAAAATAGCCTAAACCATGCTCCGCAGTCAATCCGGAGCACTGACGCGGCCGGTATGTGTTGAACAATAGGATATAATGGGAACGGATTGGCTCCGGTGCCATTTTTTGACGGACCCTTAACGAAGATGCATTTTGCGTAGTTGGTAACAAGGAAGGCGAACTTTTAACAGCACGTCTGCCCAACGAGCGCGCGCACGTGCACACGAAGTGATAAATTGCAGCGGAAAAATTACCGCCTTCATTTTCATTTATTGTGCGATAATTGCAGTTATCGCATATTGCGACAGGCTTAGTTGGGATTAGAGTTTACGAACTGTGTTAAGGTTAGAACACTTAATTACACCGTATTTTAAAGTGTTACCGATTTTTGTCCGCTGGGATGCATATGATCAAGGTCTTGTCTGTGCCTTTACGTGCCTGTTTCAGTTCATTCCTTGTTGATGTCACGCTGTCTGTCTTCATTCCGGTCTGTGCTACCTGTGCTTCGGTGTTTAGTTTGCACTTGGGTTTTTGGAGGTTAGAAAATTAAACATTTTTGAAATTTGCACCAGTTCGCTTCTTTACGTGCCTTGTTATTTCCTATAATTGAGTCCACCACCTCATTTCTCGTGTGTACGCCGCTTTACCTACGTATATGACAGCATTTGTTTTATAACAATTCCAGAGTGTTTGTGTTGAAGCAAATTCCTACACAGAATTTATGTAGAGGTGCACGCTAATTATCGGTCCGATACTAGGAATTATGACGTCATCCCAATAAATCCGATAACAATATATTATCGGGCCTATTAATAACATTTTTGGCACGGTGGCTGATTGGGATGTGTGCATTTGTTTCTACTCCTGTTTTGCCAGCTTGCAAAGTTTTGTTACTGTTCTAGAGGCCGTATTTTTCCTTCACTGAGTTATAAACCTTACTATGGCAATTAGCAAATGTTTGCATTTTACAGTGTTATGTTTACAAGTTCTTGAGAGGCCTTTTGGTTATTGGTAGGCTTGCTGTTCTATAATTGCCAAGTTAAGAAAGTTGTTTCATGGACCAAGACGACAAAAGTCTCCTCTCCTGTTGCACCAATTTTTTTTTATCTGCTGACAAAGCATAATACCTTTTGGGTTTATGTTTGTTTTAGATCAGTGCTCATTGTTCAGGGGAACACATCGTCAGTGATATTGACTTATGAATTGACTGTGATTGACTCAAATTATATTCATTTGAAAAAAATAAGATGGACACTTTTTTTGAAGTCAAAACTGTTCTTGTCTTTGTTTTGTTCATTATAATAATGTTCGTGTCATCATGAAAATTCTGGTCCGGTGAAAGGCAAATCTATGCTGAATCAACCACTAGTGTTTTTGACCTACGGGTGTTCAAAAACTCAGGTGAATATACATTGAAAAATTAAATACAGTATATATTATCGGTTATCGTATCGGTATCGGCCTTGAGGAGCAGGAAGTTAAAGATATCGGTATCGGTTTCCTTAAAGGGATATTGTGCACCCCTATTTATTAGTCATCATTTCAATACAAAACGAGTTAAAAGGCTTAAAATAATTACTCAAAATTTAATCCCCACAACATTAAAAATAATGCCAAAAATGCAGTGAAAACTTATTTTGAAGTAAACAACACGTCTTTAACCTGCATCAAATACATTTAATGGCACTGGTTAATGGACAACAGCGGGAATGTTAAATTGTGATTAAAATGACGGGTTGGACTATTTTGGTTTATTTTGCAATCATAAGGACTGTGAATTGCAGTTGATCTAGTTCAGTGAACGATCCTTTGATAACAGTGGGACTGTAAATGGTGAACGTGTTCTGTATTTGCTCACCTTGGTCTGTACATTCTTGATGCAGATGATGGCCTCCTTGTATTTGAGAGTGGCTTCCTGGTAGTGTCCCTGCTTGTAGAGCTTGTTCCCCTGACCATGCAGCACGGGCACCACTTTCATTCTCTCCTCGTCATTCAGAGCCCAGGATTCCCTGTTGTATTCACTGGGTTGCAGCACCTACCACACATTCACAGCTATGGGCATGTTTCACATACTTGGACTCAGGCTCTTGCCATTTTGCTTCTGCTCCAACCTTGAGCAGTTCCAGGATGAAAAAGAGGGGCTTGGGCTCCTTCATCAGCTCGTCCAGGTCGTCGTAGCCCAGACTGTGGTAGGCAAACATGTTGGCCATGCCACACGTGCGAATGTGCCAATCCACTGGGTCTTTGCCATCCGCGATTCGCCTCATGCTTTTGGAGACAAGCGGGTATACTCCAGTGTGCTTTAGAGAAGAATCCATCGAATTGAAAAAGGTTTTAATGTTGAAAAATATTATTGGCACTCTTACATTTGTATGATTTTGATTATTATTGTTATTATTTTTTACCTTGTCTTACTTTTTAATCACTACTTACTGTAAGTCTAACTCACTTGTTCATTTATCATAGCAACAAGCTTCCCGTACATCAATTGTGAATGCTTTCTGATACCACACCTCACATCTGCGTTCTCTTAAACAGTTGTACATAGATGTGTGCGTGTGGGGTGTGTGTGTGGAGGGGGGGGGCTGTGTGTGTGCATGCATCATGTGTTTTGAGTCGGTGAGAGGATGGACAAAACACTCTGAGCCCTTTCACATTTAATCAGACTGGAGGAATGGCAGAAGTGCTGACTCAGCAGCAATCCGAGCCGATTAGGCAAAAGTGAGACTGCTGCAGATTAATGACAACATGCCTCCACCCATATGGCTCTCTCTCTCTCTCTCTCTCTCTCTCTCTCTCTCTCTCTCTCTCTCTCTCTCTCATACACGCACACACAAGCATCCACACATAAACATACATGTACTTATTCATACACATTCTCACATGTGCAGCCATGTACTACAAAAACCCATAAAACCTACAAAAAAGAAATGTTAATGTTTGCACCGAGCAGCAGGGGCGCTGCCAGGGATTTTGGGTCCCATGAAAAGACGTGAAGATCGCCACAGAGCCCGAAATTTTATTTATTTTTATTTATGTTTTTCTTTCATTTTAATTTTCATGTGTAAAACCTCTTAAACTACTGAAATGCAAAGAAAACTGTTTTAGCACAGTTATTTGTATATCACATACAAAAACTGATTCTTTAATTCAAAATTGTATTTTTTCAATGATTTAAAAAATAAAAGTTAACAAAAACAGCAAATAACCCCAACCTCTATCTTCTAATTTTTATTTTCCCTCATTTCCTCACATACTAAATGCCAAATCTCAATTTTAACTACTTTAGAACATAGGATGTATATTAAAATTGAAGTAATGTAAAATGAAATGAAATGTAAAAATAAAATTACTTTTTTGTAATAATAAAGATATAGGGCCTAAATAACATACATTCAGAAAAATAAGTACAAGTGACTTATATCATGCAGAGTTAAATGGAATATGTTTTGAAGATTGCGCAAACAGTGACTTTTTTAAATCATAAGGAAATGAATAAGTAGCCTAACAATAAATGAACAAATATAAGTCCAAAGTGCACATTGACAGCTAAGATGTTCTAAACCTCCGCATCAGAGCAAATAAAACTAATTATGATAAATAAGCCTCCTCAACTCTTTCGTTGCTCTTAAAGATTTGATCCAATTTACGTTGCATTGCCCTTTTTTTGTCGCATCAATTCAACAACCTTTTTTTTTTTTTTGCTGTTCCAGAAAACATGCACGTTTGAACCAATCAGAGCTAACTAGCTCTGCTGATGACATATCAGTATGTCAGCCAATTGAACGGATAAATGAGTCCAGGCATTTTGCTTTGCTGGCTCAGATAACTGCAGCAGCTGGGGAAACCTCCATGCCGTCCATGGAATAAAATAAATATCGGTGGAATCGGATTGCGCTACACAAGCACTTTATTACGCTTGTTGTTAACACTTGTGTATGTAAATCTGATGTTGGTAGATTGTTTTCTTCTTGGAGATGAAATGCATGTGTGGCATCATAGCATTTTTTTGTTTTTTTTACATAGCGTTTTGACATCTGATGTCGTATTTTTGGAATCAAAGCACCGTGTACCGGAACAGCATTCCGGCCCTGAATCTTATGCGTTCTGGCCCTGAATCTTATACCGGAACTGCGTTCCTGACCGTTCTGGCTCACTTTCCCCCCTGGCCCCACCACCAGTGCCGGGGGACACACACGCATTTAGCGTATCAACTACGTAATTTCCTACATTCCGGTGTAATCGTTCCACACTATTTTGTGCATTTTCTGCATTAATTTAAGATGAAAATATATTTATGTAAACATGCAGCGTATAGAGCAATAATGAATAGACTGATATCATCTATAAGAAATGTACTCAAGGCCATCTTTTACAATCTAAATATATTTTTATTATAAATATTCTCAAAGTAAATACCATAATGAATGACTTAGAATAAATGTTTTGTTTTAACTTATCTATATTACAGTATACAGTATACAACTGTATTAGTATGAAGAGCTTGCTAGGGGTTTGCCTGCTGTACTGTATTTCATTATGGAGTAGGCTTAGCCCCATCTGGACACTCGCGATCTCCACTATAGGCTACAGCTCCAACGCGAGGTCCCTTGTTAACACATTAAATTCAATTGATGACAAACTAAATTCTATAAATTCTTGACAAACTGGATTCAAGCTGATTTTACAAGAGAAAATTTCCACTCCAACTTTCAACATCTTTAGGATACCACAAAATGCCGTCATTATTTAGAATTCACGTTTTGAATAGGTGAATGTTGCTCAGTGAGGCCGGGAAAATCCCATATTTCTTACGGAGTGATTGGGACCTCGCTTCAGAGCTTTGTAATAGACATCGCGAGGTTCAAGATGGGGCTGGAGTGGGCTAAGATAACAGGTTAATTTTCAGCACTACACTGACACAAGACACCAACCTTCCTTTGTGAAGTACTTTGTGACACCCTGTTGGCCTTTTCTACCCCTCTTCTGTTTTGCTTTATTTTCTTCCCTCTTTTGATAACCCGATTTTTGTTTTGAAAACAATTTCTGCTGTACCCCGCACTCCATGTCATTGAGACTGGTGTAAATGCGCACCGCTGCTCCCGATCTGATCGAAGGAAGGGTGGACCAAACCATTTAACGACAATACGGGGGTTCGGGGGGGGGGGGGGGGGGGGGGCAATACATATGCTCTCTGGGTGTTTACTTTTTGCCAAAAACAAAACAAGAAAAAGAAACCCTTTGTTTTATTCCTATTAAAATTATACTGATTAATATTTAAGTTTGCAAACGATTACCTAATGTTCTATTTTTCTTTGTGGACCCCCATCAGGGCATGGGCTCTTAGAATCAATATCACTTTTCCCCTGCCGAGCAGTAACAGTAAGTGGTCACAGTGTAATCATTTGTACTCATTTTTGGATGGAACATTGAAATACTAGTGAAATATTAAGCAATGTCTCCAGAAACTGAAGAAGATCTTTTCATGATATTTCTTATAAATTCTTATCTATTTTCCCACAGACTTCCCCAGTCTCTCTTCTGTTTTTCACTACTTTCATTTTTGAACGGGATGAGATTAATAGTATGTGCTACTTGACGCTTACATACTGTATTTACTGCATGTTTACGTAATTGTATAGCTAAATGTGCAATTTACATTTGTAATTGCATGCTGGATTTGTACTTACATGTTTAAACACATATGTTTGACAAAAAAAGAGATCACTCACCCCACAAAATCAGTTAGAATAAGGTGTGCACACTCATATTAGTTGCTAATTTTGACTCCCCAAGCTCTTTTCTATTTACTTTAAATTTTGAACATGATGAGATTAACAGTATATGCTACTGGATGCTTACATAATGTATTTACTGCATGTTCACGTATTTGTATACATATGTGTGAAATTTCTGTTTGTTTTTATATACTGTATTTGTACTTATATGTTTATATACATAAAGTATGTATAATAAAATGAGATCGCTCATCCCCGAAAATCAGAAAAAGGTGTGCACACTTATATTGGCAAAAACAAACAAACATAGTTATACACTTTATAAGACACGTTTATATGTCCTTTTAAAATTTTTGTCTCCAAATCCTGCAGTTTTTAATCAGGGTGTGCAGACTTTATATTCACTGTAGCACACAGAGCTTTCACAAAAACATCCTGTTGATGGACAAGCATTCAACCTAGTTATGAACACAAAACAGTGGAAACTCTTAAAGCCATAGTCTTGTGAACACCTCAATGAATTACCGTAATTTTCAGACTATAAGCCACTATTTTTTCCCCTCATTTTGAATCCTGCGGTTTATAGTCCAGTGCGGCCTATTTGTTGATTTGTTTGGGTTAATAAGTAACACTTTATTTGACAGCGGCGTCATAAAACTGCGATGCAGCCGTCATCATTATGACATGATTATAACACTATCATGGGCAATAAATGAATTTCATTCAGTATTATCCAGCAAACTATGTCACCAACACTCCGTTTGTGTCCAGCTCGGACCTTTTACATCTATTCAAAGTGAGACAATTTGCCGAATGACACAAAATGACATCGGTCATAAGCATTCATTGATGCTCATGGTACTGTTATGTTATAATAATAATGGTCTTATGACAGTTTTATGACACCACTGTCAAATAAACAGTGTTACCAAATAAGAGAACTAGCAATTAATAAAACAACTGGAAGAGTAACTGAATAAATAATTAGCACAGAACATTAATTTTGATTGGTATTTACCTCTGTAGCGCTGCAATGCATGCTAGGAGGCGTGTTGGATGACAACAGTGTTGACAGCAGGCAGCAGCAGAGGTTGACCGTCTCCCCCAAGGGAGCAGTGATTGCAAAATGAAGCTTCTTGAAGTATTAAAGCTTTTGGTTCATGGTGGTTCATTTGGTCTTATGACAGTCTCCCAATGCCGCTGTCAAATAATGTGTTAATATCTATCTGTTAATATCTTTTGGTGTAAGTATCCCATAATACAGTGAGGACAGCTGCGGCTTATCGTCCCGTGTGGCGTATCTATGATTAAATGCAGTTTTCTTGTCAAATTTAGTGGGTGGCGTCTTATAGTCAGTTGCGCCTTAAGGTCCAGAAATGACGTAAATGACTTTTAAATTGCAGCTTTCATATAGTTAAATTAGAAATGAAATTATTTACAATCAATTTTAGGAATTTACCTCACCTTTGAGAAACCCAAACACAAATGATCCTACTCACAATGGTGTCACACCAGAACTCGGCCACCTCTCCAATTCTCATCGAAGCCAGCAGAGTCTCCCAGATGTCCAGTTTGAACATGTTGCCGATCACGATCTCCATGGGTGTACCCACAGCTTTGCTGTCATCAATCACCGTGCGCTCGTCATCGCACAGTGTGGTGCGAAAGTCAAAGGTCACCTGGACCGAAGCAAGTACCCAGTGAGTGAGCTTGTAAAAGGATCACCTCTCCTTTGGTGTTGTTGTAAATGGAGTGGAATTACAGTTGAGTAATTAGCAAATAACATGTATTTGATTTCTTGTGGAAAACATGATGTTTCTGTTACATCACGTATGAAGAGTTATCGAGCAGGCCAAAAAATGGTTGTATAACAGCCAAGGAAAGTGAAAGCACACTTGCCAAGTTATTTCTGTTGCACAAGAATGTGGTTTTATAAAAAGCCTCGCTTGCTTACACTTTCAAGCACAGTGGCTAAAAACAATTATGTGCCAAGTGGGAAAAAAAATGCATTTCTGCTGTTAAAGCAAATAGAAAAAAATTATGGCATACTTTATTATGCATGTCAAACAGAAATTCATATATTTTTGTAATTATTATAATTCAAACAATAAGGTCCTCACTTCTCGGTTTGTTTTTTTCCCTTTTTCTTTCTTTTTTTTTCTCCTTTTTTAAACAAATGGTGGCTTTCCATTTTTCTTCTTTTATATGCCCTACACTGTATATTTATTGCTACAGTTAAAGATACTGTATACTGTAATATAGAAACTGAGTCAATTGAAAGGATTTTTTTTTTTTTTTATTCTGTTTCCCTCTACTGGCAATATTGCGAATTGCAGCACCACCAATCCTTGATCTGATTACATTTGAGTATTTTAAATGAATACACATGTCGTGAAATTATGGCCATGAAATAACTTCACAAGAGATAGTTAAAGAAATCAATCTCTATATATCGCCTCAAATGACCAAGAAGTAGTATATAGTACAGAATATTAGCATTACCTTTGCTCCAGTGATGAATTTTGGGATGTCTCCAGTCCCGCCATGCAGGATTGTCTTCTTGATACCCTCTAAACCCAGTAGCAGCGAGTCTTGCATATCTGACATATATTTTTTTTAATTACTTCCAATATTATTTGTCACCTTCTATTGTCATTCATGTGTGTAATGATGGAGTCCGTAAGTGTGTGAAGTACATCTCTGCAGCAGGATTAGTTCAGGCAGGGATAATAGGATTGTGTATCTGTCATCAACACTGACAGTCATCTTGGGGAAACATCTTGAAACAAGCGGAGCATCAGGTGCATATGATGACTGTCTTACGCTAAGGAATATTACCTCGTTTGTGTACGTGTTAGGATTATATGAAAGCAAATTAACCATCCTGATGATGTTATTGGACTGCCAGGAACAATCTGAAATTATATTTAATCACATAAACAATGTATTCTAATTAAACTTGTGATTTCTTCATAGGATAGTAACACAATTTGGTGGCACTTGGCAAATTTAAAAGGACGAAATTATTTTCACCATCATAAATACCATCTAGGATCAAAGATAGACAAGCATAAGATCAACCCTTCAGGTAGGAATGATTAAAATAGTTTGCTCACCAATCGAAACCCACTTTTTAATACAGCGCTGGTGCAATGGTGTGCACCAGTGCACATGTGTGTTTCATGACAGAGAGCTAAATGGGAAAAAAATATGTAGGAGTGCACAGCATTGTTTTCATTCCAGAGGAAATTTCCATGATTTTCATGGTGATGTGAACAATGCAGTGCATGCTGAAAGCAGACAATTACAGAATGCACTCAGTGCCCTTTCTTCCAACGCATCTGTCACCTATATGTGTCTGGCCGTGCGAGCATGTGCGTATAATGTTCCTTCACGATGTCTGCAAGTAGTTTGGAGTAATGTTAATGTTTTATTTCTACAAATGCACAAGGACTGGGGCTCAAGCTTTGTATTTCCCTTTGTGAAGGACGTGGCAATGAATGTATTTCAGCAGAAACTATCATGCTTATCTGTGTTCAAATATGACCACTATATGGTGGAATGTGCTGCAACCTCCAAACAAGTCTGAAGTGAAACAGTATTAAGCAAGGCACTGGCACCATCCAAATTATTAGGTTTCAGGCCTTCTTGTAGATGTCATTGGGAGAGCAGGAAAATGGGTAAGTGGCCCTGAAGTGACAAAATAATAAACAATGCTTGACACTTTACACATGTAATTTAACTTGATGGAAGGATGCCAGCCTCTCCCTGTTCAAATTGAATGAAAGTATATCGCTGTCAATGGCAAGCGACTGTTAGTGACAAAAACTACAAAAGATGGCTGAGCGCTTCATTCAAGTTTAGGTGACTTTGGGTGTGGGGCAGACTGACGGGTATGTAGTAGGTTACACCCACCAGCTGCAAGTGATCCTGGTGGTATGAAGTTCATTCCTGCATTGGTGGATAATATAAGCACCAGAAACACCCCTCACCCTAACACACACACACACACTGCATATACAGTACAGTATACAGTCTTTTGAAGAAGAAACACAAGTAACAAATGCATCAGATACTGTTATTAGACCTGCTCAACCATCAATAGTAGCCTACACGATATATTTAATCAGTTCTGTAATACAGGGTGTTCCCAAAAAACTGACCTCATTTTAAAGGCAAAAACAACTAAATCTAGCTTTATTGAGCAGTTTTGACATCATATGTTTAATTCATTCAAATTTGAAAGAGATATTCAAAGATTTGTGAATTACAGTGTATCACAAAAGTGAGTAAACCCCTCGCATTTCTGCAGATATTTAAGTATATCTTTTAATTGAACAACACTGACAAAATGACACTCTGACACAATAAAAAGTAGTCAGTGTGCAGCTTTTATAATAGAGTTACTTAATTTCCCCCTCAAAATAACTCAAAATATAGTCATTAATATCCAAACCCCTGGCAACAAAAGTAAGTACATCCCTTAGAAACTACGTACATCCATAAATGTCCAAATTGACTACTGCTTGTCATTTTCCCTCCAAAATGTCATTACAGGAGTGCTGCCAGCATTGCTGCAGAGATTGAAGAGGTGGGGGGTCAGCCTGTTAGTGCTCAGACCGTACGCCGCAGTCTACATCAAATTGGTGTGCAATGCTGTCATCCCAGGAAGAAACGTCTTCTGAAGACGGTACACAAGAAAGCCCACAAACAGTTTGCTGAAGACATGTCAACAAAGCACATGGATTACTAGAACCATGTCCTATGGTCTGACGACACAGGTGGGTTCAAACACACGGCCTTCTTTTTTCAATTCTTGGCATCGGTTTCAAATGTCTTGGCTAGTTATTAACAGAGGTGGGTAGTAACGTGTTACATGTACTCCATTACATTTACTTGAGTGATTTTTTGAGAAAAAATTACTTCTAAGAGTAGTTTTACTAAGCCATACTTTTTTATTTTTACTTGAGTTGATTTGTGAAGAAAAAACGCTTCTCTTACTCCGCTACTTTGGACTGCACAGGAGTCCATACATTTTTCTTTTGTCTACATACTGTATTATTTATTTTTTGCCATTGATGCCAAGAGTAGCCCTACCAGTTTCACCAATGAAATGTCGCAACAACCATCACATGACGTCATTATCAGACTCAAGCTTACCATTCTATGATCACGCCAGCCTGTTCATTCACGTGGCGTCTTTAAAGCACCGTAAACAAGGAAGTATTTTATATAGAGCGTCACCCTCGACATGACTAGAAAGCGTGGATTTTAACCTCTCTCCCAGTTTTTATTTGGACCAATTGACCGTGGAAAACTGGAGATACCATCCTTTTAAATTCATAATAATAACTATGAAGGAACTATTCACTATTCAAGCTTGGAACTATTTTCTCCACTAGAGGGCACTCATGCTCCTTGGAAGAATAATGCCTAATTTTTATCATTTTTTTTCTCTTTCGCTTAAATTCAATGATATTTTTTTTGTATTTGTTTGTTTAGTTATGTAATGGATGATTGTACCGTATCATTATAACAACAGTTCCTATAGATAACTCTGCTGGGAAGAAAAAAAAAAGATCAAACAAAAATGTAAGCACTTACTCACAATGTTACTCATTACTTATGTATTCTTTTCACCAAGTAATTTTTTAATTGTACTTGAGTACATTTTTTTTAATGAATACTGATACTTTTACATCAGTAATATTATTTTGAAGTAATGCTACTCTTACTTGAGTAAAATTTTTGTCTACTCTACACATCTGTTGTTATTAGCTTGTTTTTGTTTTTTTTCCCTAAATTTTGCATTGCAGGCATGCTGCACAGTTTGGATAACTGCGTTGGTTCATATTGGGAGAAATAAAATTACCCTTAAATTACTGGAAATGAAGGGAATTTGTCAACCTAAATTTATCGCGTTAACGGGCGGTAATTTATTTTTTAAATTAATCACGTTAAAGTATTTGACGCTTTTAACGCATGGATGGAATGACCCGTTCATGCGTTGCCACAGACACAGGTTTATTGGACCGCGCCTTTTATTGGCTTAAGCAGCCACTACTAACAGCCATGGTTGCCCAACTTCCCATCATGCATTTGGGCGGAGCAAGAGACGATCGTTTTCTTAACACGCATAATTGAACGCAACGCAAAACATATTATATTCCATTTGCAGCCACCACTGACAGTCATGGTTGCTCAACTTCCCATTGTGCATTTGGGCGTCGCAAGAGACGATCATTTTCTTAACACGCCTAATTGAACACAACGCAGAACACACTGTCTACCATTTGCAGCCAGAACTGACAGCCATTGTTGCCCAACCTCCCATCATGCATTTGGGCGGAGCATGAGACTTTCGCCTAACTGAATACAATGCAGAACATACTGTATACTATTTGCACCACCACTGACAGTCATGGTTGCCCAACTTCCCATCATGCATTTGGGCCGAACAGTTTAGCTGCTTCAGTATCATTTAGTGAAAGCACAACAAAAATAATATTCTTATCGCTCAAAAAAATAATGTTCACAAAAAGAAAAGCGCTCAATGCAAAGAGAACTGGCATTCCCAATCAAGTAGCTCTGCCAAATACACATAAATGTTAAAAATGTTAATGCCATCTTGTGGATTTATTGTTATAATAAACAAATACAGTACTTATGTACAGTATGTTGAATGTTTATGTTCGTCTTGTGTCTTATCTTTCCATTCAACAATAATTTACAGAAAAATATGGCATATCTTAGAGATGGTTTGAATTGCGATTAATTTCGATTAATTTTTAAGCTGTGATTAACTCGATTTAAAAAGTTTAATTGTTAGACAGCCCTAGCTATTTTTTCTGCAATTGTGTGAACATTTGAGGTTATTTTAACAAGAATTGCCAAAATGATTGGCCAGCAAAAAAAAAAAAAAAAAAATCTTTATTAAGGTTTGAGCAATTAGCTTGATGGCATTTCTGCTGAGTCACTTGGGTCACTCCCCCACCCCTTTCTTTAAAGAAAAAAAACTTCAGAACCGCAATTTATAGAGGATAAGAACAAATGCTTTAAAAATTATAGCAAGACAGAGGAGCAAAATAACTGCCCTGACAAAACAGATTTCAAAATGACTTACCATATTTTTCGTACTATAAGTCGCAGTTTTTTTCATAGTTTCGCTGGGGGTCCGACTTGTACTCTGGACTCTTATGGGGGAAATTTCATTCATTTCACATGTTATTTTGGTTTTTGAAGTGACACTGATGGTTTGGTAAACTTGTTAGCATGTTCTTTATGCTATAGTTATCTGAATAGCTCTTAATAGCTATGTTACGTTAACATACCGGCCACGTTCGCATATCGTTGTTCATGCATCATGTAACATTATCATACTGTACACTTTTTCAACATGTTGTTCTCTATTGTATTTTTATTTTAAATTGCCTTTGAAGATGACTTATTGTTGCTCTTGTTCTATGTGTTGGATTTTATCAAGTAAATTTCACCCAAAAATGCGACTTGTACTCCGGTGCGACTTATATATGTTTTTTTTCCTCTTCGTTGGACATTTTATGTCTGGTGCGACTTATACTCAGGTGCGACTTATAGTAAAAAAAAACCCCTACTATATCTAATATGTAAGTTTTTTTTTTTTTTTTTTTTTTTTTTTAATGCTCAAGAGCAATTTTACACTATAAATTATTATTATTATTATTATTATTATTATTAGGGATGTCCCGATTTGATCACGTGATCGGAAACCGGGCTGATTGCACCATTTTTCAGAGGATCGGAATCGGGTGAAAATTAAAGTTTTTTAATTAAAAATATATATATTTATCTTTTTCTGCTTCATGCTCATGCAGCGCCACAGCCTCTCACCCTCCCTCCTGCTAAGCAGTGAGGCCAAACTGTCCAGCTTGCGTTTGGTACTTGAAGTTAACGATGTTTGACAGGTTTGTAACTTTGATCTTGCCTGTGAGGCTTGGTAGCTGTGCTATCAAAGGCACAAATGAGTCAATCCTTGTTAAACTTGCATAATTGTGCTGTGGCAAGTCATTGTGTAAGTGAGAGGCTTTTCTCAGCAGCGTGAGTGGATTTGAGTGGACCCACTCAAAGAAGAATTCAATGAAGTCAAGCATTTTTCTACATTACGCTCGTTTTAAAATAATTCACATTATGACTTTTTTTTTTTTTTTAACAAAAACTTTTTTTTTATCCGGTATCGGATTGAGACTCGGTATCGGCAGAGTCTCAAAATCAGACTCGGATTCGGCTGCAAAAATATGTGATCGTGACATCCCTAATTATTTTTATTATTATACTATTTGCCAGGAATCACTGCAGCTATAGCCAAAGTGCATTGTGTCCCATGAGGATTATAATCAGTGTTGTTAATAACGGCGTTACAATATAACGGCGTTACTAACGGCGTTATTTTTTTCAGTAGTGGGTAATCTAATTAATTACTTTTCTCATCTTGGCAACGCCGTTACCGTTACTGAGGACGGAAAGGCGTGCGTTACTATGCGTTACTATATTGGTCGAAAAGTCTGAGGGAGAAGGACTCACCGAGACGACAGAGCAGAGCAGGAGTTGGGTGGAGGCAAGAAAGTTGTGACGCCGAGCAAACGCGATGCTAGGTAGCTCCAATAAAACATGTTGTAGCCGATAGCCTACAAACTACGCCCGCATGTTATGGTAGATATGGTAGATATCACATGTACTGTATATAGATATAACTAGATGCAAAATGACAGACATGGCACTAAATGCGTTAGTAGACAGCCGCCATCTTGAAGCAGTAGACTTTTTAGGACGGCTCTGTTGTAGAGAACCTTCCTAGCGAACCTAAGTAACTTTTTATATAAAATACTTCTAAATCGGCAAAATCTTGCCTTGAATCTATCTTTAAATGCTGAAACAGTTTTAAAACTTTCATATGTCGAAAGTAGAGCGAAGGGAACTAATGCAATAATGGGAGCAATTCTAACAACTTTTAACGGTTGATTCAGGGTAAAGAGTAAATTAGGGTAAAGAATTTGGCTCGGGCCAATTGTACCAAAAAACTTCACATAGTGTGGCCAATGTTTTTTTTTTTTTTTTTTGAGGAAAAAAAAAAGTAATTATCACCAATTACTTTGCCAAGTAACTAATTACTCTTACATTCAGATAATTGAGTTACTAACGCAATTACTTTTTGGGAGAAGTAATTTGTAACTATAATTAATTACTTTTTTTCAGTAAGATTAACAACACTGATTATAATTACACAACAAGTAGATTTTCTCTATCTTCTGCATTAGTTATTGAAAAATTTATGGTGGTATGGGGAAGCACAAAATCTTCCAATTCTTGAATGACCCATAGGAAATGGATGGATAGAATGGTGACGAGATCTGAGATTGAGGCCAAGTTTTCCGCCCCCGAAGTTGGCTAAGCTTCACAAGACAGCATGTTATTTCGACACGTCGGAGTGCTAATGTTCTCTGTATTGATTTAGACAAGAACAATGCAAGCACAATTCATTTGAAAAGCTTCATTGTTCTTGACGGGGTTTACACTTGTGCTGGAATTTGTGAAAATGTAACACAGACAAATGGTGCTGTGAGTGTCTTGGATCACAGGTTTGGGATTGCTATGGTTACAGCCTACTTCATCATTAGCACCATTAAAAATGACATGATCTTTTGATTTAGCTCCATCAACGTAATAGTGACATGGATTGAATGAGCTTTATAGGAAGAAATGCGTCAAATGCTGAATACTGTATGCACATTGAACAGTTATCCATCCAACCTGTTGGAGAAGAAAGAGTGCTATGACTCAGGCTTTGTGTCAGTCTGACTCACTGTTGCTTGCGTCACACCGCCTGCACCTCTCTTCACTGGCCCTGCCTTTGCATCTCTCACTCACGGATGACATGCACACACATTTGAATTTGTATACTGTGGCGCAGGTCATCAAATAAGCCCATTTGCTGAACACATACACAAGTGTCTTTTGAGAACAGGTTTAGCCACAAGCAACCATAAGGGGAGGCTGGTCAGCCTGTCACATTGGGCCCTGTTGGAAACCTGCTGCTGATGCATTAGTTACACTTACAGCAAGTCATGCTCTATTTGTGGAAAGTGCACTCATGGATTTCCCGGGGAGGAGTAACTGGCTCTGTAAAGGGCATTCATTCATATACATATCACAGAGGGGAAGGCACCTTCCATGACGCACAACATTCACACACAATACACCATTTCATGTTGTCATTAATGTGTGGGCCTTTTGAGTTGTACATATGGATTAGAGATCCTTTTCTGGCTCTTCCTATTGTCATACTTGAATCCCAAAAATTGCACTGCAACACTATTTCGGTAGTTTCATGTGTATGTGACTGCTGAAGGAAAACATACGGCTTCCAAAAGACAAGAGTAAAAATTCTGCCCCGAGTCTAAGGCAGTTCGATTAATAATATAACTCACTTTTCCAGCAAAGGCTTCGATTCAGTTCAGCTCACAACGAAAACTTCATTTGGGCTGTTACAACTTGGTGTGTGGGTGGGATGATAATAATTTTGTCGGATAAACAAATGTGATAAACAAATATACTCAACATAAAATCCATGGAACAAACCACAGCTAGTGGCGTAGTGGCATGGCTCAGATTTGCTCTTTCTAGTCTCAGATCATGGCTGTCAAAACATATTATCTGATTAGTCAGAAAAAAATGTGGAAAATGCGTTGAAGTCGTCTGTCTAGTTTATAATTATTATCATTGTTATTTCTTTCCTGCCATATACCTGTAAGTTATATAATGAAGAGAAATGGCTGTTTAATCAAATCACGTTTATCTATATAGCTCTAGATCACCAAAAGATCACAAAGGGTTTTCCAGATTTGACATTACAGTAATAGGAAAGCTTTAGTATAAATGAACTTCATGTGAAAAATGGTTGCTTAAAGAGAACCTCGGACTTAAAGACTTGTAGGCTCTAATAAGCCACAATCATTCTTTTTTACTAAACTATGTTAATGGAAACACATAAAATATTGCTACTGGTTTAAAAATTTATAATGCAGTGGTACCTCTACATATGAAGTTAATTCGTTCCAGGACCTTGTTTGTAAGTCGAAATGGTCGTATGACGAGCAGGAGTTTCCCATAAGAATACATCATAATCACGGGTGAAAGTGGGCCGGAACGACCCGGAACGGAGTCCCGCTATGAGTTTTTGAGGCGGAACTGCCCGGAACGCTGCTTTGATCCCGCAAATATGATGGCAACTGTTCAAAAACCATGTTAAAAAAATCTGCTGGTTGCCACTCCTGTATCTCCAAGAAGAGACATACACAAGTGTTAACGACAAGCCTAAATAAGTGGTTGTGTAACTTAATCCGTTTCCAACGATGTTTACTATGTATTTGTTCACGTAGCTCTTCCCGGTGGCTTCATCTCTCTCAGTGCATCTGACGAGTCGCGTCGATATTCATATGTGCGCAGCAATACACCCTGGAGTCCCTTCAGTTGGCTGATAGACTGACACGTGATCAGCATGGGTAGGGAGCTCTGATTGGTTGTAATGTGCATATGTGCAAACAAAAAAAAAAAAAGAGAGGTGACCAAACTTGTTGAATCATTTGAAATTGAATGCGACAAAACAGGATCACGCAACGGAAAATGTTTGAGATATTTAAGAGAAAGGAGAGAGTTGAATAGGAAGATGAAAAGGCTAATGCAAATAAAGTTTGTAAAAAAAAAAGCCCAGGGATGATGAATGTAATCCAGACTCACAGCAGGGGGAGGAGGAGCCAGAGACCCTGCTAGAAGAAACAGCAGGACCCTCCCAACCCCAATCAGGTACAGATAATGCTGCTAGCCGTACTGCCTACACATCTTTGTAGAAAAAAGGAACATAAACAGTTCAGACAAAAAATGAATGCCGGTATGCTCAAAATGGGTATATAGGCTGCACCTACTGTCCTAACGTGAAGCAAATGTATTAGTATTGCTCATCGAGGAAAGCCCATCTTAAGTCACTTGGCAAAAAAATGAAGGAACACAGTGACTCCACAGCTCACGAAGAAGCGATAAAAATCACTGAGACTGCAAATCAAGACAGACTCCTCAATTTGAATGCCAGAGGTCAGCAGTATGCATTTGAGAGTACTGCTAGGATATTCAGGAAAATATAATATGTTTACGTCATCATAAAATAGAAAAAAAATTTGAACCAAAATCACTTTCTCATGTATGCTTTATTACAATTCGTTAAAGTGTAATGCAGCAGCCCAAAGCATGTGTAAAACCTGTTGTTTTATTGTGTGATATAACCAGTGTTGTTAATAACGGCGTTACAATATAACGGCGTTACTAACGGCGTTATTTTTTTCAGTAGTGGGTAATCTAATTAATTACTTTTCTCATCTTGGCAACGCCGTTACCGTTACTGAGGACGGAAAGGCATGCGTTACTATGCGTTACTATATTGGTCGAAAAGTCTTAGGGAGACTGACTCACCGAGACGACAGAGCAGAGTAGGAGTGGGGAGAAGGCAAGAAAGTTGTGACGCCGAGCAAACGCGATGCTAGGTAGCTCCAATAATACATCTTGTAGCCGATAGCCTACAAACTACGCCCGCATGTTATGGTAGATATGGTAGACATGGTAGATATCACATGTACTGTATATAGATATAACTAGATGCAAAATGACAGACATTGCACTAAATGCGTTAGTAGACAGCCGCCATCTTGAAGCAGTATACTTTTTAGGACGGCTCTGTTGTAGAGAACCTTCCTAGCGAACCTAAGTAACTTTTTATATAAAATACTTCTAAATCGGCAAAATCTTGACTTGAATCTATCTTTAAATGATGAAACAGTTTTAAAACTTTCATATGTCGAAAGTAGAGAGAAGGGAACTAATGCAATAATGGGAGCAATTTTAACAACTTTTAACAGTTGATTCAGGGTAAATTAGGGTAAAGAATTGGGCTCGGGCCAATTGTACCAAAAACCTCCACAAAAAACTTCACATAGTGTGGCCGTTTTTTTTTTTTTTTTTGAGGAAAAAAAAAAAAAGTAATTATCACCAATTACTTTGCCAAGTAACTAATTACTCTTACATTCAGGTAATTGAGTTACTAACGCAATTACTTTTTGGGAGAAGTAATTTGTAACTATAATTAATTACTTTTTTTATGTAAGATTAACAACACTGGATATAACTGTGTTAAAAGCAGCTTTCTTTGCATTTCGGTTGTTTTAGGAGGTTTGACACCCCCCCCCCCCCCCCCCCCCCCCACACACACACACACCCTAAAAAAACAAAACAAAAATCTGGCTGTACGGCCGCCATTACATCAGGGAGTTCCGGCAAGAAATTCTAGCCACTTTCACCCCTGATTAGAATTTCATTAACTCGTTCCACAGCCCAAAAACCTACAATAAATCCTTAATAAATATTCTATTGGTACTATTACAAACGACAATTACACATATAAACACATAAATTATTAATAAAAACTGGAATAATAAAATAATAATAACAATAATAATAATTCCTGTAATGTAACTAATCAGGTTCTAATGTGGCGGACGTTTTTTGCTGTACCTGAACGCACAGCGTGGCTGACATTTTCGCAGTCGGCGTGATGTCCCAATGACGTAATCTCGCATAGCAACGTGTCGCCATTTTGAGATGGGGGCACGCACAGGTAAACATCGGTAGACAAACGTCTGAAATTCACATATTTCAGCTGTGTTTTGCGTCTTTTCTTCATAAAAACGTCTTAAACATGACATTATTATCACGAGACACTGCCGACAGACGCGAGCAGGCGATACGTGTGTTGGCCTGCAAATCTCCCTATACAAAGTCGCTGCTGATAGCTGGATAAACAATCCAAAGGAATTGCCTGCAGTGGAGTTCGAAAACATCTACAACAACCTCATAAAGTCAGCCACTAAGTTGACCTTTATCAATTACGTGGAATATGTACTGTGTGGAACTCAGAAAACTGGTAATATATACGGCGTGATTATTTCTGCCGTAACCGGTAATTCGCCTCCAAGCCTTATTTACCCGTGAACACGTCATGGCAAAATAACCAATTCCTACCAGGCCAATAATATACCGATTGACCAATCAGAGCAGTTCACGGCAAAAGAAAACACTTTGCGAGTTGTCAGTTACGGTAATAATAACCACTGCCTAGTCTATTGAATCCTAGCAGCTAATTGGGGCAAAAAAAAAAAATTATTAAAGTTTACTCACCAGTAATAAAATGTCGGCTGCAAATGTAAATGTGCCTGGATTTAGGTTTCCACTGGCGAGAATGGTCCATGGAACCGCCTTCTTTTACTGTTCCTCAATTGACTGCTTTCAGCCATTTGCTTGTCCTTTTCTTCTCACGAGGAAGAATGAAGAACTTCAAATGCAGCTCCAAACTCTTGTGTTATAACCAGCAACACAGCAACTTGTAGTCATTCCGTTGGAAAAAAAGACCGCAAATAGGACAAAAGTTCAACGCGTTTGTACTACAATGCACGACAGAGCAACTGCTTGTGACTCGTGTTTTGCCCCATTTCAATATGGCAACACTTTGTTGTGGCTGGTGACGTCATTAATGCCCGGCTGTCCGACTGTGAGAATGACAGTGAAATAGAGAGTGCGGTTCTATTTGACTTCCTCTTTTAAAGTTTTGTTGTTACAGTCAACTGGAGCGGAAAGTAGGCAAGTTCTGTTGCACAAGTTTTGAAATAAATTGTGCGAAACCGAGAACCGCGGGGATGGCCCCCCAGCCCCCCGGCACGGCCGGCGATCTGGGCCGACTGGGGCTTCTTCCCCGGCAGCTTTTGGGCTGGTTCTCAAAGGGTTAGAAGCCACGCGGCTTCTTCCCCAGCGGCTTTCAGGCTGGCTCCCCACCGCGGCCGACGGCTGAGAGCCGGTCCTTCATTGCGCCTCGGGGTTCGTCGCTGGGAGGACCCTCTGGGTATGCGTCACCTTTTTCCTTTCACAACTTGTTCTAATCTTCTTGGAACCTGTGTTGATTTCTCTCACAAGAAAATCCGACGTGCACCCGTCTGAGGCGCTGTCACAATCGTCGTATTTTGAGCATGTCGTCGGACGTAGAAACAAATGGCGAGTCAAATTTTACGTCGGCTGTCGAAAAGATCGTGTGTCGAAGCGATCGTATGTCGAGGCACCGCTTATTTAGTACGTTTTGACCTACGAAGGGCGCCATGTTTTATGCGCGCAATAGACGCTCGGGGTGATGACGTAGATTGTCATTGTCACTCGACGAATACTGCCGGGTGGCTGCAATTCCTTCTTCGCGGTGAGACGTCCAGCACATGCGCTTATCAATTAGAGGTGGCGAGTACTTACTATTTGTGTTTTTGAGTTTTTTATTACCTTTTCATTCCCTCAAAATACTTTTTTGCATGTGTTTCCCCTCTCATATTTTGATGCATTTTGTTTTCTTGTGGTAGATTTCCTTGTGTTGATCTGTTGACTGTATTAGTCACGTAGCATATTTAAACCACCCTTACTTGATATCACTATGTTTAAGTATTTTCTTAAGGCATCTTTAGTATGTTCTGTCTGTATATATCTAAACAAAACAACCGGAAAGCACACGGTAGTACTTAAGGTGTCGAATTCGCCTCTTGGACGTTTCGCCGGTGTAGCACATTTTGGCAGAACACCTTTTTTTCCCCCCCTACTCTCGTCTCATCCCGTCTTTCCTGTTCATTTTGCTTTTGCTGTTAGTTTTGTGAAATATCAACAGAGGTGTCATGCTCATTAAGGTTCCTTTCGGGTTCACATTGAAAGAGTTGAACAGATAACATGTTTATGTCGCTACTCTAGTCATACTCTAGGAGCCCAGTGTAACCATGTGACGTCTCCGCCCTGCGACATCAACAACAATGGCGACCTGCTAGTTAAACTAATTTTACTAATTGTATGAAAACGAAATCATCAAGAGCGGTTTCAATATCAAATTATTTCAACTCATAATAACATTTATCTTTTAAGAATTACAAGTTTTGCTATCCGTTGATCCCTATAAAGAATCTAAATATGCAAATCATAAACTTCTTTGAACTATGATAACGGAGAAAATAATGTTAGGACACAGAAAATGACACAGCATATGCTCTGCCATTTTGGAACGAACGTGATGTTAGTTATACCCAAACTCTTTTGTGCTAGAGGTAACTTATGGACCGCCAGCCAAGATGTCAGAACGCCACTGAAGGCTTATCAGTTTTGGGCTGCGAGGAAAAATAAAATTGTACATGAAGTTCCTAACTTAGATAGTTTGAGTGATGAGTTGTGTTGTGTTGGGAAGCCAGAGGCGGCCGGCTACAGGCTCACAATTTGATGCAATGCGAGAAATACCATCTTCATTGGGAGATAAATCATGATGTCAATCGAGAAAACAGGTTTATCATACTTTCATAATTATATTTCAGCATCGTTGCACAACAGTGACAAATATTCAAATTTTTGTGCAATCTTAGCGATAGGTAACAACATTAGCAGACACTGTTAGCATGTAAACGCTGATAAACATCGAATACTGTTATAAAGAACCATAAATAAAATATCTCTTTTTCCTCTTCGTCGAATTTCTTTTTACCTCTTGTTGACCGGTGGTGACCGCAGTGTTAAATTCATCCACTACTCACAGCAATTTTGTCTACTTCCTCATAATATTGGCTTACATCAACGTTATTTTTTCCACTATTGCAAATCAAAAAAATGTTGTTGTTTTTTCCCCAAATTGTTAAGCAAGATTCTTTCTGCTTGGATGCACTTGAGCCAAAGTGTCCCTATTTCTTTAAAATGGAAAAAAAAAAAAAAAAAAAAAAAACATAAGAAATGAATAAAATAAAGCTGTTTTGTATAAGTAATTATTAGAAATAACAATCAATCTAAACCCCTTACCTAGCAAGTATGAACTAAAAATAAAATCTCGGAGAAAAAAAAAAAAAAGAAACCTTGAGAAAGGACCACGGACAGGAAGGATCCTCCTTTCATGTCATTTGTTTCCAAGACTGAATAAATAATGAGATGAAGATATACCATTCTAAATTGTATTTTACCATTAATAAATAGGCTGCCGATAGCGATATAATACATAATAGCGATAAATGCCACTGCCACCCGTTCACAGTTCAAATGGATTGGACAGCCATTGCAGTCGATGGCACTAATACATGATCTTGTAGTTTGTAGTACCTCTCCCAGTTCTATTGTTGCCTGTCTCTCTATCTAGTATTGACATTTTTATTCCAACATTCTTCACCAGAGATAAAAAAACAAACAAAAAAAAACTGATTATCTAGATCTTTCTTTCTAATCATGCGTACTGATTGAGGCCAAAGGGAGGACTGCTGTGCTGTGTGCGTGCGTATGTGTCTAAGTTGTCCTGACTTGCAACATTCTCAGGAACAGCCTGCACAAGTGTCGTGTGAAGTCATGCCGTGGGTATCAACAAGTGAGAAGTTTCTGGCATGACACATAGCTTAGAGTTGCAAAGGTGTGCACATTACTTGTTGCTCTTTAAACCCACTTAGCCACCAGCAGGTTCTTAATCAATCTACAAAGCTCGTCTTTTGATTATTGCCACTTGCATTGTGTATATTTTTTTTGTTTGTATATCCAGTTTGCGTGTGATGCTCCTGCACAGTGCCTTAGCTGCTGCCTTTTCCCTCGGCTCCATTGCCCCCTGAGCAGGCCTCTTCCAGGGTGTTCTCTCTCCTGGTCCTCGACCTTTAGCTGCATACCAGAACACATAGCAGCGGGGACAAAGGGCAAATGCATGCAACACATAAACACGATAATGTGGTTTATTCTGAAACGAATGCATGTCCACAACATTGCTGCACACACGCCAACATTTGTAAAGCTTAGGGAACCAGGAGTTCAGTACTATTATTGACTAAAAGATTTTGGAAGTGCTTCCTATCTATAGTTTCACTAACGAGAGTACATAATGTTGCTGGATATAAATGTCAGCAGTAATTTACAGCATTGTTTTGATGAGACAAAGCAAAGATAAGACAAATATTCTGTGTCCCCAACGTAATCTCACAGTGGTGCAAATAAGTATTTAGTCATCCACTAATTGTGCAAGTTCTCCCACTTGAAAATATTAGAGAGGCCTCTCATTGTCAACATGGGTAAACCTCAACCATGAAAGACAATGTGGAAAAAAAAACCAGAACACCACATTGTTTGATTTGAAAAGAATTTATTTGCAAATCATGGTGGAAAATAAGTATTTAGTCAATACCAAAAGTTAATCTCAATACTTTGTTATGTACCCTTTGTTGGCAATAACAGAGGCCAAACGTTTTCTGTAACTCTTCACAAGCTTTTCACACACTGTTGTTGGTATTTTGGCCCATTCCTCCATGCAGATCTCCTCTAGAGCAGTGATGTTTTGGGGCTGTCGTTGGGCAACACGGACTTTCAACTCCTTCCACAGATTTTCTATGGGGTTAAGATCTGGAGACTGGCTAGGCCACTCCAGGACCTTGAAATTCTTCTTACGAAGCCACTCCTTTGTTGCCCTGGCTGTGTGTTTGGGATCTATGTCATGCTGAAAGACCCAGTCACATCTCATCTTCAATGCCCTTGCTGATGGAAGGAGATTTTCACTGAAAATCTCTCGATACATGGCCCCATTAATTCTTTCCTTTACACAGATCCATTGTACTGGTCCCTTCGCAGAAAAACATCCCCAAAGCATGATGTTTCCACCCCCATGCTTCACAGTGGGTATGGTGTTCTTCGGATGCAATTCAGTATTCTTTCTCCTCCAAACAAAAGAACCTGTGTTTCTACCAAAAAGTTATATTTTGGTTTCATCTAACCATAACACATTCTCCCAGTCCTCTTCTGGATCATCCAAATGCTCTCTAAGCGAACCGTAGACGGGCCTGGACGTGTACTGGCTTTAGCAGGGGGCACATCTGGCAGTGCAGGATTTGAGTCCCTGGCGGTGCATTGCGTTACTGATAGTAGCCTTTGTTACTGTGGTCCCAGCTCTCTGTAGGTCATTCACTAGGTTCCCCCGTGTGGTTCTGGGATTTTTGCTCACCGTTCTTGTTATCATTTTGACGCCACGGGGTGAGATCTTGCATGGAGCCCCAGATCGAGGGAGATTATCAGTGGTCTTGTATGTCTTCCATTTTCTAATAATTGCTCCAACAGTTGATTTCTTTAAACCAAGCGTTTTACCTATTGCAGAATCAGTCTTCCCAGCCTGGTGCAGGTCTACAATTTTGTCTCTGGTGTCCTTCGACAGCTCTTTGGTCTTGGCCATAGTGGAGTTTGGAGTGTGACGGATTGAGGTTGTGGACAGGTTTCTTTTATACCGATAATAAGTTAAAACAGGTGCCATTAATACAGGTAACGGGTGGAGCCTCATTAGACCTCGTTACAAGAAGTTAGACCTATTTGGCAGCCAGAAATCTTTCTTGTTTGTAGGTGACCAAATACTTAATTTCCACTCTAATTTGGAAATCAATTCTTTGAAAATCAAACAATGTGATTTTCTTTTTTTTTTTTTCACAATCTGTCTCTCATGGTTGAGGTTTACCCATGTTGACAATTACAGGCCTCTCTAATCTTTTCTAGTAGGAGAACTTGCACAATTGGTGGTTGACTAAATACTTATTTGCTCCACTGTATTTATGCTCATCATATAGACAAACATTCACGCCTGCCCAAAAGCAGCGACTGATTCTCCTAATACGATTTATATCACCACAGCCTTAACTGCTATCCCTCTGTTAATATGCAGGTGAATAACAATGAAATTTGGTAGAGATAGTATATGATCCTCGGAGCCCGATATTTGATTTTTGGAGTTCGGGCTGATTAATTATATTCATAAATTGCTGACTTATTGTTGCCTGTAGGTTCTGAGTCAGACAGTAGAGGGCATGCACGCTCTTCAGTTGTGTTTTTAATATCTCTGGGCTGTTGAGACGCTTAGCTAGCCAGGCAGTTGTAGTTGATTTCGAACTTTGCTGTCATTGATGGCGACTGACGTCCAATCCATTTGAAGTGCACAGGATGGCAGTGAATTGGTTAAAGTTTTCATTTAAAGGTATGGTCAGCCACTTTATCATGTGAATAAGAGCAGTAAGAATTTTGTTTAATAAACTGAAAACACAGAATTTCATTAAAAAAAAAAAAAGTGTAATAGTGTTGAAATACATAAATAAATGCCTGTATTTTTATGAAGTGGCCTGCTGGTACGGAGGCAGATATTTTATCAAGTCAGTAATACTTATTGACCCAACAACCTGTGTTCAAATCTATCGGTGTTTGAGTTTATCAGGATTTATGTGCGTGGGTATAACATGTCTGAAAACTGTTAATTGGTTTCTCTATTATCCATCATTTATTCTAGGTGCTGTCTGTTCCTTTGAAGTACGTAGCTAAACCTTTGTCTCCTTTGCCTGTCAGTTTGTGTATTACCAGGCAACTTTATTATTATGACTACGGTATATAAAACTAATTTGCCTGAGTGAATTGCAGAAGTTATGTAGACAATAAGTTCAACATCATGGTGACCGTTCCAGGGTCACCAATTTATTCATTTATTTGTTTATATTGGGGGTGGAGGGTTGTTGTTTAAATCAACAGCAAGTTGTAAAATTCCACGATTACAAATGACGTTTTAGTCAGTACAAAACTATAATATACAATATAATAGTGCTTTCCTCTGTATGCAAAAATAGAGGCCAAAATTGTAATGCTTATTTTTCCAGGTCACAGGAGCAGGTTGCTATGGGGAAATTGCAAATCTTTTAATTTGATAGATTGATTCAAAAATTAAAAAGAAACTCTGCCTTGTATTATGAAAATAAATTGGAAAACTTGCCCGTATTTCTGAGTCACCACTGATACTGATTTTTTTTTTTTTTTTTTTTTAAACACAGGTGACCACTTCCGATTATTTATTACCTATGGCCTCCCGCCATTGCTTCCTGTACTTTGAGATCTGATTTCATGTGATCACACAACCCAGGCTGTGCTTCTGCCACGGCTCATTGGCCAAAATAGCCCTGGTGCTCCCAGATGAGCTATGTGACGTGGCCCTGTTGACCTTTTCTTAAGGGCCGATGGGGAGTAGGAGAGGAAAGGGAAGAAGGGAAATTAAATGTGAGTGAAGCTCGGGCAACACAAGGTGAGTATATCCCTGGCCAACAAGCTGGTCTAATCTTGTTTGTCTGGACTAGGTCAAGAGATTAAATGGGTGTTGTTCAGTGGCCATCCTGTCTGAACCCAAAAGACTTAACCTGGTGGTGACTTAAAGACAAATCATCTGGCTGTTAGGAAACACATGGATAACACCTGAATAAGATGCAATGGCTACACCTTGAAAAGACTAGGGAGAGTAAGTCTGCTTGGTCGTCTGCACTAACACTTCCTGGAGAGATTATCTGTGAAGCCATACCTTTTATAAACCTGATGCCATTTCTTAACTGGTGGGATAGACTGACTTCATGTCAGAAGAGGGCTGACCATGTCAGCAATTATTTCCACAAGCATCTTACTAGTTAGAATTTATTGGCAAAATCCAACAAACAATTATGACAGTTTAGAGGTTAGGCCAGTCTATCCATTCGTCAATATATCATCCCAGCAAAATAGTTTATTGGTGAAAGCCACACAATACCATGGAATTAACCTGCACTAGACACCAAACTGTGAAACCTAAGGTCCATGCCAATGATCTGTAACACAATATCCGCAGGAGGAGGACATTTTTAACTTTTTAGCTGTGAAAATTACTGTCATCAACGATGCACAGTTGGAATTCCCAGAGTGGCGCTGATTTATGACATACACGTGGCTATGCTGGTCGCCTGCCCGGTCACATGGCAGTGGGGTTTCAATTGAACTACCACATAACGGAATAGAAAGAAAATAGAATTTGGAGGCAATGAAAAGAGGTTCAGCAGCTCTTGATATAGTAACATAATCTTAAAACGGATGTTTAAGGCACATTCAATTGTATATGTAATATTGAATAGAAAAACCATACATTTCTGCATGTGACTAGTATTTAGTATTCATATTGATGTGAGATAAGAGTATAAAAGTGTGCATACAGTAAATAGGGTAACAAAAATGATGTTTACAAACAAAAATGTAAGTGAAAATTAAATTAAATGACTAGCAGACATTTATTACATTGCTAAATATGTCAAAACTGTTTTATCACCCAAAATTTGGGTGTTTTGGTCACACCGAAGTCAAAGGTACAGTATGAACATTGTATCACACTTCTAATCGGTCTTTTTATTTAATTTGCAGTTACAGTGGTATGAAAAAGTATCTGAACCTTTTGGAATTTTGTCGTATTTCTGCATAAAATCACAATCAAATGTGATCTGATCTTTGTCAAAATCACACAGATGAAAAAACAGTGTCTGCTTTGACTAAAACAATCCAAACATTTATAGGTTTTCATATTTTAATGATAGTATGCAAACAATGACAGAAGGGGGGAAAATGAACCATCACATTTAATATTTTGTGCCCCTCCTTTTGGCAGCAATAACTTCAACCAGATGCTTCCTGTAGCTGCAGATCAGTCTGACACATCTATCATCTAATCTTGGCCCATTCTTCTCTGGTCATGCCACTGTATCTCAATGAGGTTCAAGTTTGGACTTTGACTTGGGCCATACCCATTCTGAAGCTGATTTACTTCTGTGTTTTGGACCATTGTCTTGTTGCAGCATCCATCCTCTTCTTAGCTTCAACTGGCTGACAGACAGCCTCAGGTTTTCCTGAAAAACATCCTGATAAACTTTTGAATTCATTCTTCCATTAATGATTGCAAGTTGTCCAGGCCCTGAGGCAGCCAAACAGCCCCAAATCATTGACGCTCCCTCCACCATGCTTCACGGTGGAGATGAGGTGTTGATGTTGGTGAGCTGTTCCATTTTTCCTCCACACATGACGTTGTGTGTTACTCCCAAACAAACAAAACTTTGGTTTCATCAGTCCACAAAATATTTTGCCAAAACTTCTGTGGAGTGTCCAACTGCATTTTTGCAAACATTAAACAAGCAATAATGTTTTTTTAGACAGCAGTGGCTTCCTGCGTGGAGTCAGTCCTCCCATGAACACCATTCTTGGCCATAGCTTTACTTTACATTATTTGATGTGTGCACTGAGATATTGGACTGTGCCAGTGATTTCTGTAAGTCTTTAGCAGACACACTAGGGTTCTTTTTTTACCTCTCTGAGTATTCTGCGCTGAACTCTTGGCATCATCTTTGGCGGATGGCCAAACTCTCTCCATTTGTAGACAACTTCTCTGACTGTCAATTGATGAACATCCAAACTTTTAGAGATTGTTTTGTATCCTTTCCCAGCTTTATACAAATCAACAGTCCTTGATCGCAGGTCTTCAGATAGCCCTTTTGACCAAGCCTTGATGCACATCAGACAATGCTTCTCATCAAGACAATTTTTACCAGGTGTGTGTTTTACAGTGGACAGGGCAGTTTTAAAGCACTCATCAGTGATTGGGCACACACCTGATTTAAATTGTTTGGTAAAAATTGGTTTCAATTGCTCTTTAAGTTTCCTTAGGCAGAGGGTTTACATACTTTTCCAACCCCTTCTGTCATTGTTTGAATGCTATTCTAATTAAAATATGAAAACGTATAAATGTTTGGGTGGTTTTAGTTGAAGCAGACACCGTTTTTACATCTGTGTGATTTTGACAAAGATCAGATCACATTTGATGGTGATTTTTGCAGAAATGTGAGAAATTCCAAAAGGTTCAGATACTTTTTCATACCACTGTTCATGTATATTTTTAATTTATGTCATTGGACTATGGTTATTAAGTTGATTTTCCTCATATGTTCCATAGTATATATTTTCCACATCTAATGTAACAAGAAATGTTCAAGTTTAAAATTATTTGGGTAAATCAATTTCCATTGCAAATTGCAAGCACACGCTCTCCGTCATTCGAACAGATAAGTGTTCTATTCTTCACTGAAGGGCATGAGACTTGAGAGGTAATGTGATAAAAATATAATTTTCATAATAGGAATGGAAAGTCTGATGTCCACATTTGCCTGCACGCAATTGGATTTTTTTGTTCGTTTGTAAATGTTCTAATTAGCACAACTAATATGAGCTGTTGTATTCATGCCCAATGTGAGTGGCGCTGCTTCAATCTCAATCTTACAAAGGATTAAGTTGTCAGTTTTCATTGAACTCTGAGTAGCCTCAGCCCAGACAAACCCATTTTAGAAGGGGCAGGTCCACTTATTTTTAACGTCGCCAGGTTAACGTTCGCTCGCTCCTTCCCCTTTCAGCCCACATGTATGTTTGGCTTTCATATCTGAACACAAGATGTATTCACCTCTGTGGCAGTGTGTATATGCACAGGCGTACATGAACCATCCACCTTCTGACCTCTAACTGTCCCACGTGTGTATGTGTGTGTGCCTGGCTGTCCCAGTCGTGCTGCTACTGACATGCTTCACACTTTCCATTCAATTACCTCAGTTATTTCCAACCTGACATGTATTTTATGTTACAAAAACCTCACGTCGCTTCATCATTCAAAAATGAAGAGAGAAATAATGACACTGTCGTCTTAATGTACTCACATCGGCACTCTGGTTGAAGATCAGTGAATTACATAACGGGCCTCCGATGAGGTGCACCAGCAGAAACAGGAAGGCCTTGGATGCACATTCAGTGATTTAAATGTGCACTCGCAATGGTTTGCAAAAAGTTTCTCTCTACTTGCTACTTCTATCTCCTTCACCTCTCAGCCCACCCATCTGGAACTTGTGTCTATTTTGAGAGCTTAGTACAAGCCAAGTACCAACTCCAATGTGTAAAACACATCATGAATAGGGACTCCTTTGTAACTGCATCCAAGGCCACTGCACTACCCCTTTGAGTGGGCCTAAGATTTAATATCAGATGGTGTCCCCAACACTTCGATGTTACTATATTTAAGGCCAAAAAAGGCTTAATGATGTTTTTTGAGCAATTTGCTGCTGAGCGATATAGGCGTCACCCCCCAAAAATACGCCAAAAAAGGCACAGAACCTTAATGGTTTATCATGTTTTGTTGTGCAGTATTGCTGCTGACCTTTGTAGGCGCTATACGACGCTATAAAATTAAATTTGAATTGTATTGGGAAAAAATAGACATAAGCCTCATCCATCCCATCACTTAATTGAGCAGCCAGTCAAATGACGTCTGACACCCCCCCCCCCCACCCACACACACTTTGGTCACTGTACATGCTCAAACACTAAAACAACAGCTCTAACTGCAGCAAAGCTAACAAGCTAGTACCCAGAAGTGGGTAGAGTAGCCAAAAATTTTACTCAAGAGTAGCATTACTTCTAAATACTTTTACTCAAGTAAAAGGAAAGGTTGTCATCCAAAAAAATGTACTCAAGTACAAGTAAAAAAGTATTCCGTGAAAAGAATACTCAAGTAATGAGTATACATTGCGAATAACTGCTTATTTTTGTTGAATTTTTTTCCCCTTTATACAATGGTATGTTTTTTTAGTATTTTTTTAAATCATGTTTTTATGAACTTTATGAACACAACCACATTAAGCCAAAGAAAAAAAATGAAGAAAAAATTCCGGCGAGAGAAAAAGAAAAGAAATGAAGCATCATTCGTCCAAAGAGCATGAGTGCCCTCTAGTGGAGAAAATAGTTCCTAGTTTGAATAGTTCCTTCATAGTTACTATTATGAAATTAAAAGGATCATATCTCTGGTTTTCCGTGGTCAATCGGTGCCAAATAAAAACTAGGAGAGAGGTTTAAATCTGTGCTTTCGAGTCAAGTTGAGGGCAGAGCGCTACGTCAAATACTTTATTTTTTAAGGTCCTGTAAAGACGCCACGTGATTGAACAGGCTGGCGTGATCATAGAACAGCAAGCTTGTGTCTGATTGATTTAATGGAGTCGTGTGATTATTGTCTTGACGTCTCATCGGTGAAATTAGTTGAGCGACTTTTGGCATCGCTGGCAATAAACTAATAAATCTAATATGTAGAAAATAATAAAATGAGGAAAAATGTAACAACTCTTTTGTAGCCCAAAGTAGCGGAGTAAGAGTAGCGTTTTTTTTTTCGTCACAAATCTACTCTAGTAAAACTAAAAAGTATGGCTTAGTAAAACTACTCTTAGAAGTACATTTTTCACAAGTTACTCAAGTAAATGTAATAGAGTACATGTAACGCGTTACTACCCACCTCTGCTAGTAGCTCGCAACATACATTGCTGCTGACCTTTCTAGGCACGCCCCACCCACCCAGTAAAAAGGTAGATCACGGGAGGTTATCTCCTTAAAAAGTATATCTTGATATCATGGAGCAAAAAATTGTTAACCGACGACAAAACCGTGTATATGATACACAAATTATTGCCTGTCACAGTAACACAATTACAGTGTTAACACATCACTTCTATTAAGCTGATTTGTTAAAATTGTACTCACCATGCACACTGCATGCATTAGGACGAGCACAGTCCTATAAGTAAAAACTGTCATGTTTGTCGTGTTCTCAGTTCCTTTTTCTTCATTCAGCACCTGATTGAGCTGGATGGGCGGGCCATGCGACACACCTGTGCCGCATTAGGAATAATTCATATTTAAGGACGCCTGTCACCGTCTCAAGTATCAGACTATAACTTGCTTACTTACCGCTGTTTGCGTCACTTCAAGATCTGTTGCCATTTATGGTTGTATTCTTGGTGATCACGTTGTTGTGCTGGTATTTTTGTAGGACTTTGCTATTATTTGTTTTAGCCTTTTCTGGCCAGTGTTGCCTTCCCCTTGGTTCTTTCGCCGACTCAGTTCGTGCAATTTTTGTTGTTGTTGTATTTTCTCGCGTGTTCTGGCGTGCTTCCTTAGTTCTTGTTTTGTAATAATAAATACTACAAACTTCCACGTCTGTGTTTGAATCCATATTTAACGGCTCGCCGTTTCATAACAAATACAGTAACGTCTTTGGCATGGTTCAGCGGGAATTGCCTTCCACATGGCTCCTTTCTGCGAATAATACAAGAATTATGTTGTTTGGTCTTAAAAGGAATTGAACACCTCAATCACATTTTTTCTCCCCGAAAGTAGCTAAAACTGTCAAAAATATAGCAATTTAAATGCTTAATTGGTAACTCAGTGTGTACTAGCTACACTCTGTGCACGCAATGATATAACCAAATCGTATTCTGTCTAAATGCTTGTCTATTAAAAGGTCAAAGATCCACGTTGAAACACTCCAATAAAGTAGTTCCTAGAGATTTTCGTGTTGCAAGTTATATGTTGAATTGGCATTATGACTATAGGAGGTGCTTTGAAAAACATCGCCTCTTATATTTGAGAGGACCTGATTGAGGCACTCCACTAAGGCTATGTTCATACTGCAGGTCTTAATGCACGAATCCGATTTTTTCGTGTTTTTCCGACTCGAGTGAGGCATTAACTTGATGGTCTGAATGGGACAAGTCGCACAGAAGTGAATCATTTCAAATCCGATCTGGGTCACCTCTGTATGTGGTTTAAATCCGATCTGGGCCACATTTTTCCAGAACGTCTCGGCGGTCTGGACTGGCAAGTCTCCCAAATCGAAATTCATGCAGCAATTACGTCATCAAAGAGCAAGAGAGATGGCGCGCTATGGTAGTGGTGAAGCTGTCCGTTAGCGCCTAGCTTGCCTTGAACATGGCTTTTGGGGAAGGGTTGGGCTCTATATGAGCAATATTTCAAGATTGCTTACACGGCCAAGAGTCAGGGCAAACTGCCCGTATGCGTGTGTGACATGCGCGGACAGTGCGTGCTGCTATCGATCCACAGAAACTTTTAATATAAGCCTGAACGGGGATTATTTATGTTTGTTATTTGTGTCCTCTTTTTGGAAATAAAAATATGATCGCCCTGGAATGACGGATGACAGCCAGCATTTGTTTTGATGCTTCTGCGCGTGTTGGACTGCGAATTAGTGTGCATGCGTAATACTTGAACGGTCTCAATAAACAAAGGCAGTCTGAACGGGCACGCCAAAAAAAACCCAGATATGACAAAAAATCGGAGACCTGCAGTATGAACGTAACCTACGTGACAATATCAAAGAGTAGTCTGATTTTCGTTACATTTTATAAAATCAATAGATTGTATTCAACTGGAAAGACTTACAGTAGAATTGGGTTCAATCATTGATTGATTCCAATTGGGTTTCATAAAGTTTGTGACAAAGGAAGTAAAGGCAGTGTAATGTGCGTTTTTTAGCAAGGTTCAAGGAACAAGATGCATTTTTTATTTCGGGGGCCAAAGGTCATGAAGGATTGTGGTGGCCCGCTGGGCCACAGCCTGCAGTTGCGTCATAGCCAGTATTGAGTCAGGTGCACTCCCAAGGATCTCATTGCCAGCTGCCGTCGAGGCAAGGATAATCTGCCTAAGCAGCTTTCACATGATTTCACCCTGAGGGAAGAATTTAGGAGAGGTTTGTAAACCTCTTCGGGGACTGGCCTTGGAGCTTCGGACTGCTTTGACTCAAGGACTGCGCAGTAGACGCCACAAAAAAAAAAAAAAAGGAAAAAAAAAAAAAAAATCTAAAATCCAGCTAGTTAAGATGAATTAGTTACTCACTACATATTGTGAGGGTGCCGTAAGCATCTGTGAAAGTGAGATGAGGTTCATCCACACATGCAGCTATAGGGCCTGATGATTTTACATGCTGTGCTTCCATAGCACCCAAGCAGAAGCAGCAACCTTATCCTGCCTGCGTGATTCCACTACAACGACACACACACCCAACCTTTGACTGTCACCTGTCTCCTGCTCAGCAGTGGATAATATTTTTGTAGTTTAAAACTCCTTTCCTGGTAGAGAAATTTTCATAGATCGAAGCCAGCCACTTGGGGAAAAAATATAAAAGACAGAGCATTGTGAAAAAAAATCTGTTGCCAAATAAAACGAAGTTTAGTTTTTTGGAAGGAACACAAAAACACAATATGTGGTACAAATAAAGCACAGTATGTCACCATCAAAACCTCATGATGGTTTGGACATGCTATGCTTCCCTAATGCACGAACGCATTGCTGTCATTCGATCTGAAGGTCTTCAATAATTTTTTTGTGACTGATTTTGTTCCCCATTTATAAACTATATAGATGAATCTTTTTTTTATTTTTTATTTTTTAAATATACTTCTTTCTTCTATCCAGAACTGTCAAGCAATGCATTTTACTAACCTGCAACGGATCCCTAGAAAGCAAGCTGAAGTTAAAGAGCATACGACACGAGAAAAAAAAGTCTTAAATGGCATTATTATGTGAATTAGAATCATATTTTGAGACGATTCGACTACATACAACAATTTAGCAAAGCACAGATGACGAGAAATTAGCCTTTTAATCTGCCAGTTAGCCACGCCTACCATTATAGGGCTTTAGCGTCCCCAACAGGTGGATGACGTCAGCGGTAGACTGGTCTCATCGATTTTACTATTCAGCCCATTGAGGGGGAATTATTCAGAACGAGGAAAACGCGACGAAGAAAACCGCCAAATGTCATTGTTTCAGTCTCTCTACTCCAATATTTTTACAGGATATTCTTTTTATCCAAGTATTTTCCCCCAATAGCAATATAAATGGCTTGAGAAGGACCAGTCAGCCCGTCGAGGGGGAACTATTCACAATGAGGAAAACGCGACGAAGAGAGCGGCAAAATGTCATTGTTTCTGTCTCTTTACTTCAATATTTTTACAGGATATTCTTTTTATCCAAGTATTTTTCCCCAATAGCTATATAAATGGCTTGAGAAGGACCAGTCAGCCCGTCGAGGGGGAACTATTCACAATGAGGAAAACGCGACGAAGAGAGCGGCAAAATGTCATTGTTTCTGTCTCTTTACTTCAATATTTTTACAGGATATTCTTTTTATCCAAGTATTTTCCCCAATTGCTAAATAAATGGCATGGTCATGACAAATAACAGTCTTGTGCTTAATGGAATATGAAATAATAAAAATGCATTTATTCAGGACGACATGGCAAAATTACTCCATAATGGTCAAAACTGTCGACTTCACCTTTACTGTCGCACCTCCCGAACTATATTTTATGACACCAAAATCGGACATATATCATTTCCCTTCCCCGGCTTCGGAGAATGTAAACAAACCAGAAGGCCTGACAGCTAGCCGACATGCTAACCCGAACCGAGTGATGTTTCAAAGTCTTCAAAGCGGAAAATCACACATAACTATCCTGGATTATTTGACATGACGACCCGGTTGTCTATTGTCGTCGCGGATCGGCAAACCGCCCGGCGGAGAGCAATTTACAGTTCGTTCCCCGGAGGAGGGTGGCTGGAGTTGTTGTGCAGCTAACGGGCTGCTGCTAATGACCATTAGGACAGCTTTTTACATGCCTATCAATGATCAAACGTAAGTAGTCCTTCATTTAAAGGAAGTTTGTAGTGTTTATTTTGTAATCGCTGTATTCGTATTTGACATAATACAAAACAAGATGTTTACTCACTTCCTCGTAAGTCCAATGGTCCCACAGTAAATATCCACGGTGAATGGGAACCTTTTGAAACTCCAAAAAGGCGCATACGCCTCTCCCTCATACAGAATGATTTTTCTGCAGCCGTTTGGCTGGCGTGATGCGAAAAATAAACGTATTAATCCGCAAAATCAGCTGAATCATTCGTCCCCATACACAACAGTACGCTGTATAGTGAAGAGGACGTCTTCTACCGTACACGTCACAGCGCTCTCCTCCTCAATGCAAGACCGAAGCCGGAAGTCATTCATTTTCCTGGCGCGGGATTCAAAAAACTAAATAAATATAGCGATCGCCTCCACACACATCCAAGCGGTCCATATCATTCAGGAGCATAAAATACCGCGTGTATTATGAAATAAACATGCTTTTTCGTGTCACAGGCACTTTAATCCCTTTGAAGAGGTAATTAAAAAAAAAAAAAAAAAACATTGGAGGACCATTTGTTGTATAATACATCTGTCCTTCTATTCACCTCCACTTATCCGAGGTCAGGTCATGGGCAGCAACTTCACCAGAAAAGTGCTGACTTTCCTAGCCCCAGTCACTTCGTCCAGCTTTTCCCAAGGTGTTCCAAGACCAGTCAGGCGATATAGTCTCTCCAGCATGTCCTGGGTCATCTCTGTGCCCAGTCCCAGTGAGACATGTCTGAAACACCTCAGATGAAAGCCATCAATTAAGCACACTGATCAGATGCCAAAACCACCTCTTCTGGCTCCTCTAAGTGCAGAGGAACAGCAGCTCTACGTACTACGGATGACTGAGCTTCTCACAGTGTCTCTAAGGGAGAGTCCATACACCTTGTGGAAGAAACAACGCCTTGTTGCTCGAAATAATACAGTCTTCTTTACAAATATCACTAAATTCTACTCTTTTCTTCATTTATGTTTGATTGTGAAAAGTGTCACCATACTAATACAGTATAATATTCACATCTTTTCAAGTCTGCCATTTCAATCAAAGCAGTAGAGGCAGACCCCTGGTTCTCATGTTTTCATACTGCATGAGCAGAAGTCTGGTTCTGATTGGGTTCACAACAGACATTTTGGCACTACAATTAAATTATGGGTTTTCCCAGCATTCATTTACTGCATTCAACAAATGACTGTGGTAAGACTGAATTTGTAATAAGGGGAGAATTTAAAAAAAAAAGCCTCTAGGGATAAAAGGGTTGTATCTTTGATCTAAGTACAGTATCTTCTTCACCACACTCATGCATACATACAAGTGCAGATTCTTGATGCCCTCACCAGAGGAGTTCCTTGGAGCAGCTCAGGCAGGTGAGTGGCTGACCTAAAACCTACGCAACACACAATGTCAATGTCTGACCTTTATATACACTGTTGCAAAGTAATGGCAGTGCTGCCAGAAGAGGATGTACGGAAGAGAGGGAGTGCAATAATCCCATTTTGGTGTTTCTTGTGTACGTGTGCGCATGTGTGAGTGTAAAGGTGAAAGGTGAGAAAAAGCTTTCCAAGCACAAGGGTAAAATAGAGCAGACAAGATAAGGAGATTAGGGCAAAAGAGTCAGAAGACACTAGAAGGAATCCGCAAAGACCTCTACTGAGTTCTTGATTCAATCTGCGGTTCGAAGTAAGACCTCTGTTCTTCCGAATAGACAACACAGACCATATGTGCGAAGGAGCATAAGCTGGGGCATCTGGTTTTGTTAAGGCTCTGGAACATTCTTTCCGTGGTGGACTCTGGCTGGCAGCTTTAAATGCTCACTCTCATATCCTGGTCTGGACATTGGCCCCTTGAAGTTCCATTTATGAGTGCTGAAGGTCACAGACAAGATTCCTTCCTCTGAGTTTATCGTTGGGTATGTAAGACACGCAGGAGAATGGCTTTGCTTCTCTCCTGACACACCTTGGGAAAAGGCACAACAATATGGACGACAGCAAATCAGCAGCAGTTGTGGTGACTGTTGAGGTATTCTCATGGCAAGAAATAACCCTTTTGGCCAAGTCAATTATTTGAGAATTCTGTTTTGGTTGATCAACGGTTTGAATTTGTCAAGCGTCAACAACAACAAAGTCCTCTGTGGTCTTACGAATGTGTTCCAAACCCAAACTACAAATTAAGACTTTCCCCCTTCCATGTTGGCCGGACAGTCAACCAGCTGGTCTAAAAAGAGATCATTTGCATGCCATTAATGAGCTCCTGGAGGGTAAGCAAGGAGGGTTGCACCAGCACACCTCATTTTGACATGCCTGCTCACAACACAATGCGCATCAGACGGTTCCTGGCCAAATATCGCTATGCTGGAGCAACATCATTCAACCTGCCGCCATGTGATTTGTTTCCCACTTGCCCAAACTGAAAGGATCACCAAGGGGACCGTGAAGACGTTCCCTTATGAAAACATGGATGACATCAAGAAGTCTGTAATGACATAGTTGCAGATGACCCTAGAATAATCTTTTCAGGGATGCATAAATGTGTTCGAGAAAGCATGAAAAGGTGATGATTTCAAGACTTTTACATCTAAGCGTTACATTTTATAAATGTATGTATTAGGGATTTGAGATACTGTATATTGTTTCCTCATGTATCAACTTTGAGGATGTGTGGTTGCCTTTGTTTGATAAAAGGTTCATAAAAAATTACAATACAGTTTCATTTAATCTATGAACATTCATTTAAATACAAATCCCAGTACAGTATGTAACAGACACATTGATCATGATTATGCAAACAAAAACAATTTCCATCAAGTTTTGCTGAGGGTTGGTAAAAAAACAAAAACAAAACAAAACAAAGAAAAACAACAGCTGCTGGAGTATACAGTGGTATGAAAAACTATCTGAACCTTTTGGAATTTCTCACGTTTCTGCATAAATTCAGCATCAAATGTGATCTGATCTTTGTCAAAATCACACGGATGAAAAAAAAACTGTCTGCTTTAACTAAAACCACCCAAACATTTACAGGCTTTCATATTTTAATGAGGATAGTATGCGAACAATGACAGCTTCCTGTAGCTGCAGATCAGTCTGGCACATCGATCAGGACTAATCTTGGCCCATTATTCTCGACAAAACTGCTGTAGTTCAGTCAGATTCCGTGGAAGTCTTGCATGAATCGCTGTCTTTAGGTCATGCCACAGCATCTCAATGGGGTTCAAGTCTGGACTTTGACTTGGCCACTCTAGAACGTGTATTTTGTTTTCTGAAACCATTCTGAAGTTGATTTACCTTTGTGTTTTGGATCATTGTCTTGTTGCAGCATCCATCGTCTTTTTAGCTTCAACTGTCTGACAGACGGCCTCAGGTTTTCCTACAAAACATCCCAATAAACTTTTGAATTCATTCTTCCATTAATGATTGCAAGTTGTCCAGTCTCTGAGTCAGCAAACACCCCAAATCATGATGGTCCCTCCACCATGCTTCACGGTGGGGATGAGGCGCTGATGTTGGTGAGCTTTTCCATTTTTCCTCCACACATTACGATGTGTGTTACTCCCAAACAAACAAAACTTTGGTTTCATTAGTCCACAAAATATTTTGCCAAAACTTCTGTGGAGTGTCCAAATGCCTTTTAGCACACATTAAATGAGCAACAATGTTTGTTTGTTTTTTTAAAAATTTTTAAGACTGCAGTGGCTTCCTCCGTGGAGTCCTCCCATGAACACCATTCTTGGCCAGTTTACATATAGTTGATGTATGCGCAGAGATATTGGAGGATGCCTGTGATTTCTATAAGTCTTTAGCAGACACTCTAGGGCAGGGGTGGGCAAACCGGTCCTCGAAGGCCGCAGTGGGTCCTGGTCTTTGTTCAAACTTATTCAGCATAGACAGTTTAGCCAATGAGGTATCAGTGGAAACAAGAAGCACCTGACTGAAATCTACTGACTGCACTTGTAAGAAACCGGATTGGTTAAAGGCTGTCCTCATGATGGGTATGAACAAAAACCCGCACCCACTGCGGCCCTTTGTGGAATAGTTTGCCCACCCCTGCTCTAGGGTTCTTCTTTACCTCTGAGTATTCTGCGCTAAACTCTTGGTGTCATCTTTGGTGGACGGCCACTCCTTGGGAGAGAAGCAACAGTGCCAAACTCTCTCCATTAGCAGACAACTTCTCTGACTGTCGATTGATGAACATCCAAACTTTTAGAGATTGTTTTGTATCCTTTCCCAGCTTCATACTAATCAAAAACCCTTGATCGCAGGTCTTCAGATAGCTCTTTTGACCGAGCCATGGTGGACATCAGACAATGCTTCTCATCGAGACAATTCTTACCATGTGTGTGTTTTATAGTGGGCAGGGCAGTTTTAAACTACTCATCAGTGATTGGGTACACACCTGACTTAAATTGTTTGGTAAACATTGGTTTCAATTGCTCTTTAAGTCTCCTTGGGCAGCGGGTTCACTTATTTTTTTTCCCCCCTTTTGTCATATTTTGAATGCTATCCTCATTAAAATATGAAAACCTACAAATGTTTGGGTTGTTTTAGTTAAAGCAGACACATTTACATCTGTGTGATTTTGACAAAGATCAAATTTGATGGGATGTGATTTTTGCAGAAATGTGAGAAATTCCAAAAAGTTCAGATACTTTTTCATACCACTGTATTTCTATTAGAGATGTCCCGATCCGATATTTGGATCGGATTGGACGCCGATATGGGCAAAAAAATGCGCATCGGTATTGGATCGGAACATGGGAAAAATTCCGATCCAGTTTTTTTAAAAGACCGGTCCGGGTTTTCCAGCACATCGATTTACATAATCCATTCCAGTTTTTGCTTCGGTTTCCCTAAAATCCGGTCCGCATTTTACGGCACACCTTCAACACACTACATTTACATTACCGTCTCCCAATTTACCGAGAGACTTTATCGGTAAAAATGTCAGCTGTGTGGGATCATTTCACCTTAAAGGACGACAAAGACGAAGAGGCAGAGAGCAACATATGCCGCAATAAAGTCAAGCGTAGTGGTAAAGCTGTAAGAAGTTTTAATACAACCAACCTAATCAAGCATTTAGCGAAATACCACCACAAACAATATGAGGAGTATGTTAAGAAAACCGAAGACAAAAAGAAAGGTCCTACGCAACTAACACTGGCAGAAACTTTTGCTATGCGTGACAAACTGGCACTTGACAGTCCCAAAGCCCAGGGAATAGCAAGAGTCATTGCCGAAGAATTCATTCTGGATGACGAGCAATTATCTCACACGTGAGTTAAGACACACCATCCAACACGCGATTCGGCCGTGGAAGATTCGAGAACGATTCACAAACATCCAAATTCCGATTGTTGAAATATGTCAAGTATAGCGGAACTAATACACAGCGCGGTCTTCGGGACGCAATGAGACGCATCCCGAAAGTAAACACTTGTCTTGGACCCGGGTAATGCCAATGCTCAACTCACAGCTTTAGCTCAACTCATGCCGCTGGATAAAAAAACACAAGAATACCTGACTGCTGCTGACAGCCGCTAAAAACTACGTCAACGTCGCTTTACTGGAGATAATAGATATCATATGTATATAGAACTAGATGCTACACGACAGACTCGACTGCGTTAGCAACATTGAAGTATTGAAAACCAGATGCGTTCGTAAACAGCCGCCATCTTAAAGCAGAAAACTTCCCTAGTAGGCTGTTGTGAACTTTCCAAACGAACCTAATTAACTTTTTATCTAAAATACTCCTAAAAAGTAGACAGAAGGAAAATTATGGAATAACGGGAGCAATTTTAACAACTTTAACAGTTGATTCGCAAAATTAAATGAATTGAATGTAGTTTAAAGCTGCTGATACAGAATGGGGACTTGAGTATTTTTACTGTTTTAAAATGTTAACTTGATACTGAAATAGTCGTTTATTTAAACCTGAGAGGCTTTTTATACAATTTTTGTAACTAATGCACGAAACATTAAAAGCATCCTATAGCTTGGGGGATTTGTGGGATTTTCCACTGAGGTTGTTGGTGTGTTTTGCTTTTTTAAGACAGTTTACAATATTATTTGCACGTTTTACTGACTATGCCATTTCTGTTTGTTATCTATAATGTTTTGTGTTTGTCACTGAATAAACAGGTCAGTTTCTTGTTACCAACCGTTGTGTGTTATTCAAACTCACCTAATGCAGCTGGCAAGTTGTTATCAAGAGTACTAAAACCTTTTTCAACATGAGTCTGACAACTAAGTAAGGAGGCTAAATAACTTTAAACTTTAACACATGCTCAGATAGGTCGATATCGGTATCGGCCAGTGTCAGTATCGGATCGGAAGTGCAAAAACCTGTATCGGGACATCCCTAATTTTTATCATTAGTCACTTTAGCATCAATGAACCCGTACATAACCATAATTAGCGAACTATAGCTGCGATAGGCTCCAGCACCCCTGTGACCCTCGTGAGGATAAGCGGTTCAGATATTCAATGAATGTATGAATATTGTATAAAACTAAAATTGCTCTGTTTCACTTTTATCAAGTTGGAAATATGTAAAGCAAATACTGTATGCAGTCCAAGTAACATTAGTGTTGTTAGCGTATCACTAAAGCAAACTAAATATAATTGTAGCAACAACATACTACACAACGAGGACAGAGTTTTCAACTAGTATGCATGAATTAAACGAATAGCAGAGGCGTATATGTGCTACAACGCATTCAAATTTTGTTCCGAATTAGCTTCTTATCACTAGTTATAATGCGTCTTGCTTTTAATTCATTTGGGTAGCTTCATAGTCCTTTTAAAAGTGCGGACACTGCTTGTGTTTGGAGACTTGACTTCTGGCACTCTAGTTTCTTTCCGTACCGAGCAGCAACTGCCGCTGCGCACCTCCACCATCACAAAGCACTCACAGGTGGACACACTTTGAGCTCAGTGAAAGATCAGCTGTTGAATAGGTACGCGGAATAAGAAAAGGATAGATACATTACAAACATCAACGATTTAGAATGGAAGTCATGTGTTCGATTTAAGAGCAGCGATTATTATTATTTTATCAACGAAGGTAAAAAAGAAAATAATATAATGAATCACAAAAGTTTCCAACTTTGAAGATTTCTAGTAGTTCAGAGCTACACTACCCAGACATATTCCAGATTACTCTAACATTAACAAGATAGTAAAATAGCTTTAGCTAGATGGCATAAACTTTCATGACACTCTAACATTATTAAACATGTTTGGGAAATGTCATGGTCCCGAGTAGCCAATGTGGAACTTTTGGCTATCATCCCAAATAGGTATGTTTGGTCCAAACATAAAATTGCTTGTCATTTAAAGAATTATGAACAGTAATTGTGGGTTGTGTGTGCCGACTCCTATTTAACAAGGGTTCGATTGTGGTGGGTATTCCTGAGCATGTCCTGGGTATAATAGGGTGTGCATACTTTTGCAAGTATATAATTTAGTTGACTTTTGAGAGGTTATAAGTCACAGTAATGGTGGAAAAGTTTAGAAATGATTTAACTTGTTCACAATTCTTCATCACAAAAGTTTGAACCATTTTTTAAAATTTTCCTATGCACTGCATGCATTTCCACAAGTCTTCCTCGAAGCAATGCTTTGTTCCATGCAACAGCAAGTGTCATGGTATGCATCTCAACACATGAACAGGCTGCAGAAGAAACATTTAATGGAGGGTTCCAAGCCTCTTTGCCCTAAATCACCTGGGATAAAGTCCAGCTCAACCATAACCCTGAACAGGATAAGTGGTAGAAAATAGAGGGATCGATTCCATTCAGTCAGTCAGTATCCTCACACTTGGGTCCAGGCGATAGAAGCTGTCTTCATTGCAGGCAAGAGCCGACCACAACAGTTCTTCAGCTGGCAGCTTTAGTTGGTACATGAGCACATAAAGCTTGCCAGTGAAGAACTGCTGTAGGTCAGCCAATGAGCAACTCATTCAAATTGTAACCTAAGGAAAAACATGGGCGACAGTACGTTAGCTTACGAAATAGGTCTCTGGTAACAGCACTTTCTCAGGGGTAAATTGCAAATATTTCACCAAGATATTAAGCAATGTAAATACTTAATCTTGACAAGCTTCAAACTGACAAAAATGACAAGAATCCTTTTATGTGGTGCACAACTAAGCCGGCTACTGTCTAATGCTTATGAGGAGTCCCGGATTTGTCTTGCCTGGCCTCCAGTCAGCTGGCCGAGCTTCAACAATCGTAGTCAGTCAATCTGAAAAGACCTTCACTAGCGGCATATTCTCTCACAGTTCAAGGACGGGCCTTCAGGCAAACTAGCACACAGCCCGGCGAACCCAGCAACCCCTAAAAACTCAACGAACCCCACACTGCTCTGAGCAACAGTAGAAAGCTCGAAACTGCAAGTAAACACAAACACACACACACACACATACCTTTTCACAGTTCAAGTGCTCCATTTTTTTAAGCAAAGTATAATTTGGGAAAGGCCGGGTTAGCTGTTCAAGCTTGTTGTAAACTCAGAATGATCCATGTGACATATTTTTAGGTCAAAGGCATCTTCTTTGTTCTACTCGAGTCCTTTTGCAAAGACACATTCAGTGGACATTGTTACCCCTGAGGAGACAACTTTCCTCTGGTGTGACTAAAATGGATTTTCTGTTATCTAGGAAAAAACTGATATTGAAAGGGACAAGTAAAGTGCTGACCCGGATTCAGAGATCACAGTTGTTTAACTGTCCATGCGATGACTGGTATGGAATCTCATTCCATGTGAAATAAAAGAAGCAGTTTGTATTCAAATGTTACCTAGTTAGCACATTTTTAACACACTTTTAAGGTATTGCACACATGAACTGCATTGTAGTACACTTGTCTCATTACCATCTTGAACCATCATGGATGTGATAAATTACAACTGCTCAATTAGGATTTTTTTTATTGAGGACTTTATAGTAGGTCACAAAATGAAAGCAAAGCAGCTGTAAACCTTGTTGAGTGAATTACGGCAAATGACAAATATTAACGTTTGAAAGAAAAATCAAAGTTTACAAACAAATAAAAGTCTTTCCATTCAGAACAGAAATGGAGTAATGCCTTCGGCAAATTTAACAGCTTGTTGTGACAGAGCTGCTGCTTGTTAAAGTAATTTCCAGCCCTATTATTCCTTAGCACTCGTGATATGTGAAGAACGCAGAGACAGTAGAGAACATGGTGTACTGAAAGTCACTGATTACACAGGGCTGATGACTCCTAGGACAAATATGGGTATCTTTAATTACTCTCAATATTACATCACAAATCTGTAAAAAAAAAAAAAAAAAAAAAGATTGTTCAGCAGGGAAACAGAAATAACGTAACCTGACTTGTTCTGACAGTTTTGAAGAAAAGCCTTTTGTAGACTGTTTGAACAATATCAAATAGCGGAAGAATGCCCAAAAAGCGTACCCAACTATTTCATAGAGGATTACATCCAAAAGTTGCTAGTAAGTGCGTGCATAAAACGGCTGTGCACAGAATGACACAACCGAAAAGAATGGGAAGAGCTATGAATCACCTCAAAAAAATGTCATCCGGAGCTCCACCTATAAAAATGCTTTCTGTGGTCTTTTGAGTTCCTATGTAATGTGTTTTCACTCAGGAAAATCATTCCACACATAGCACACCCGGTGAGATGTAATTTTTAGATCTTTTTACTAAACTGCCCCATTTAAATGAATGCGTCATGATGCAAATTGTATTCTCTACAGGTAAAAGCTGAAACCCTCTAATTCATAAAATTACTCACTGAAATCTGCCTGTCTGTGAAATCTTTATTTGGAGACAATAAATCGGATAGTCATCAAACGTGGTGGAAGGGTGCATCTTGGCCAGAGGAAGGACGACTTTATATTTCTTAAAGAGGAAGTTCAGAATTTTTGACATTAGGCTTACTCTTCCAGTTAGCGAGGGTTGAATTAGTCGGTAGAGTTGATTTCAACAAAGTCCATGTGGTTTGTTAGTTATTTGTTAGTTTCAGGGCTCCGGCATGGCTAAGCTAGCGCGAGTCAATTGGGCTGACTTAGCATGCCAAAAAAACATATGCATACATGAAAATCATTGATGACCCATGCAATCAAATTTATTAAAATTTACCATTGCAGGCCAATAACCGCAGTATGAACAGCAACATTTGTAATCCAGCAGCTTTGCAGAGGAGCAGAGCGGAGTGATATCACATCGTTTTTTTTCACCGCTGATTTTTTATGTCATAGCCAACAGCAAGTAACCAGTTTATATAGTTCCTCATTCTTCATAGGAAATTTATGGAAATTTTTGTTTGCCCATTTCTACTGTCTGTTTCCACAGCCTGTAAATGCACATTTCGCCATGTGCCGGCCATCAGTTAACTCAGCAGACAGATGCTGCATTCGAGGAAAGTTAATTTCCAACCTCCGATCTGGAAAACTATCATTGTGATGCCTCCACTATTTGATCGCTTACGAGAAGGCAGGTTTGCTAGACGTCAAAATGTCTTTTGATGGCCAAAATAAAAAAACAACTTGTCGCGATCAGCCATGTTTTCTGTTTACATTCGCTTGGAACGCTTTGAAGCTGCAACTGGTACCATTCGAGCGGGATAATTCCGACTTCCTACCTTCCTCGAATGCATTGAGCACGAGTGGCCGAGGCACTCCTCTCTATTGCGGTCGTATTACACATCTAAAAAAAAAAAAAAAAAATAGTCCTGCAGAATGAAATGAAATACGGCAGTTTGGTGTGAGATTGTTTTAGCTGCATGGATGTTTTGGAACAAGATATGCATTTTGAATTTATTTGACTATGTTGGATCTGTTTGTAGGTTTCGATCGATTTTATTGGCATGCTAAGCAGGCATCATTGACTTGCGCTAGCTTAGCCACACCGCAGCCCTGAAAGTAACAAATAACTTATAAACTGCCTGCAATTTGTTGAAATCAACTCCACCAACTAATTAAACCCAGGCTAATTTATAGATTAATCCTATAGTCAAAAATTCTGAACTTCTGCTTAAGGCATGGCCTCAAATCGGGAAAGAAATGCACGTAATTGTTTCTATCTCAAATACCAAGAGTCACCATCACCACGAGAACCAACCGTTTCCCATTGATTGAAACAAACACGTTATGATTCATTGCAAAAAATAACTATTTTAAATAAGAAACTGTTCCAAAATAAATTGCATCAAACTAATTAAAACTGGTGAAAATATGATGAGTTGCTAAGGAAACTTAACACAGTAACTATTTAGTACGCATTTGGAAGGGGATAAGCAAGCCAGCTGGCACAAATTTTGTCAGTGCTCTTCAGATGCACAAGCCAATCATGATATCCAAATTCAGTGTATAGGCTGTAAAGATAACATGTGTGTGGCCATAATCCTACGACTGAGAGGACGGGACTGAGCACAAAACTGAGGATAGATCTGCTAGTATTGAATAATTCAGAATATAACTGAAATTTCAGGACAAATTTGTGTCTCGTCACTAAAAATTCATTTTGCACCGCAGTTCATTTGGATGTTAGCATATCATGAGACTACAGATCCTTGTGCATAACAGAATGAAATCTTGTCATGCCCCTGGCCGAGCAAGTGTTTGGGTGTGTCTGCCATCCCATTACAGGACTGGCACCTGACAGGTGGAGCAACGGCAGGTGTCAGCAATCATCATCAACAGCCTACATAAGCCAACAAACCACTTCGCTGGATCGTCTCTTTCAGTTCACTGTTAGTGCGGTCTCGCGTTGTGAATATTTCTGAGTGTACTCCTCTGATCATCGACCTCTCTTGCTTTGTCCTCGGATCTCGCCTACGCCTCGTGTCTATTTGTGCCTTCGCCCAGGATCTCTATGCCAAGGACCCCACGGCTCTCTATTGAACAAATTGTCTGACCTCCTACTATTGCTATCTCACCAGAGGTGGGTAGTAAGGTGTTACATGCACTCCGTTACATTTACTTGAGTAGCTTATTGAGAAAAATGTACTTTTAAGAGCAGTTTTACCAAGTCATACTTTATACTTTTACTTGAGTAGATTTGTGAAGAAAAAATGCTACTCTTACCTGCTACTTTGGGCTACACAAGAGGGGTTACATTTTTCCTCTTTATTCTACATATTAGATTTATTATTTTTTGCCAGCGATTCCAAGAGTAGCTCTACCAATTCAACTAATGAGACGTCGCAACAATAATCGCATGGCTCCATTACATAAATCTGACACAAGATTGCCGTTTCTTTGATCACGCTAGCCTGTTCAATGACGTGGCATCTTTAAAGCACCATAAAAAATGAAGTATTTGAAATACAGTGCTGCCTTCAATATGAATCAAAAGCGCGGATTTAAACTTCTCTCCCAGTTTTTATTTGGAACCGACTGACCACGGAAAACCGGAAATATGATTATTTTGTATTCATAATAGCAACTATAAAGGAACTATTCACCATTCAAACTAGGTACTATTTTCTCCACTAGAGGGCACTCATGCTCTTTGGACAAATAATGCTTCATTTCTGTTTTTTTTTGTATTTCTGTAATGGATTATTGTACAATATCAATATAACAGCTCATATAAATAAGTTTGTGCTGAGAGGGAAAAAAAATATTAATAATAAGCAGTTACTCACAAAGTTACTCATTACTTGAGTATTCTTTTCAATGGATACTTTTTACGTGTACTTGAGTACAATTTTTGGATGACTACTTTTGCTTGAGTAATATTATTTTGAACGCTACTCTTACTTGAGCACATTTTTTTGGCTACTCTGCCCACTTCTGCATCTCTGTGTTGGGGTTCTCTGCCAACAATCATAACATCTGTAGCCCTTTTCTTATTCCTTTTTGGTGAAACAATCCAAAATACCATTTGTAAAAGGGATAGTCAAGAGAAGAAGAACCAAAGATTATCTATCCCAGGATACCATACAGTACACACACCGATTTTTTTTTTTTCATTTAGTGTAACCCTATTAACAGTAGTTCCCTTGCAGTTAAAGGTTTTATGAGAACAATTAGATGCCAAACTTGATTAATAATACCGGTACTTCCATTATTTCCGAAGCCAATTTTTAAAAATTGCCCATGTATGAGAAACAAATTGTGTTGGGCCTTGGAGCTTCTACAGTATTTCTAAAACATTCAAATGGAAAAGTCCTGGAAAAGTCCAAACTCCTGTGCAGCAAACAATACAAACGATACACTGATTGGAAAAAAGTGTATAATGCAATGAATGTCAATAATTTAGAGTCACAACTCACATCAGGCCTTACCACAACAATCTGCTTTCACAAACAAATCAGATCAACGTATTGCTTTTATCCTCAATTATTAGCAGGATTCTAAATACTTAATACCACAAAGTTTTACTTCTTCCAAGTGCAGGATGGAATTTGCTCCAGGAAGAAGTGACGTAAGCTAGCAGGAAGTCAGCAGGTGGGAAAGACGAAAAGGCTTCAGGCTTAATAGTGCACATCTGGAACCAAGAATGCCCGAGAATGGTGATATGCGCACGTGTGCATTCCATGTCGGGCTGGTTTATGACTCGGTGAGGTCATGAAGTCAACAACATGGTGGTCATGCTGCGAGGAGACTAGGATGCCGGATGACAAGGCATCTTGGTGTGCTGTAAACTCATGTGAAGGGCACATTTCATATGCACACGTGAGAAAGAAAGCTTCAAACGGCATCTAAGCTGAGGCGTTGTCAAGGGCAGGATGTGATCATAAAGAATCAAGATTTCTCAGCTTCCTGTATCTATAGTATCCTACCAGTAAGAAGTGTGTCAAAGACTACATTGTTTCATTTTACGTAGGTTTGTGTCACCATGCAGGAGTTCATCCTCTCGAGTCTGTATGCATAATATCCTTGGTTGCCCTCCCCCAGAGCAACAGTCCAGTTATTAGCTGAAAGACAGGAAATGTCGGCCAGGCAAAGGAATAAGAGCTTGCAATGAATGGTAAATGTGTTCAGTTTCATCCGTTCCTTTCAACCCTCTACCCTCAGAGTAAGACTGTCATCAGACTTTGATTTCAAACATTTTGCATGAGGTTAGCCAACACCCAAGTGTCACATTTACTGTTCGGAGCAAAGACTCTTTTTAAACGAAACTTTCTATCGCTGAACATCTAGCTTTGATTAGATATAGCAGGCGAGGCAAACACAAATATCGCATGAAAAAAGCAGACAAAGGCAGTACTGCAACTATGACTCAGATGCAATATCCTGAGAAGCACAAATAAAATAAATTTAAAAAACTGGCAAAGGAAAAGTTGTTTGGCCCTCTGCACTCTGGAGAGTAAAATGCATCCAAATCCAGATCGACACAAAGACCTAACTAGCTGCTATGCAAATGATGGCGCTTTACGCATACAATACAGCACATTCAGATCCGATTCCTCAGATGCTCATATTAATACAAATCTTGTAAGTACGTCCAGATGAAAGTTATCTTATTGAACCAAACACCTGTATTTAGTTACCAAATCGTTTCCTGCTGTGTATAAAAACTGCTTGGTGCTGAAACAATTTGGTCCCACATGGCGCAGGTATTCATTTTGCTGATTACGTTTATGAACTGAATTCCTCATTTAACTAAAAAGGATTAGTAGGGCATGCCTCGATGACATAAGCTGATGACAATTTAGCTCAGTGAATAAATGTTGAGGGGAAAAATAGGAACTAAAATGAATAGAGATATTTTATGCCAGTTTGATCACACTCCAGCAGACTAGGTATGCATGCAACTAGGAGTACAGTGGTTAATGCTGGATGAAAAAAAATGGCAATATCCATGCTAACGTGTTGTGTGTTTCCTGCCGTGCTGGATGCAGCTGTAGCAGGATGGCCTGCGAGCAAGGCGTGCTAAGCTAACGGAGATGAGAACAACACATTTGCCCTGAGGTAGCAAGATATAAAAAAAAAAAAAAAAACACTGCTGGTCTGACATACCATTGCATTAATATTGTCATATCTATATAATATATAATGTACACGACTTTACGCCAGCTAAAACCTGTTGAAATGATTCTTTCACTTTGTTGTTTAATCGGGACAAAATCCCTGGCTGAAACTGAACACGGGAAAACCGAAACTGAAAACCAAGCACTATTCAAAATACTTTTATATTTATATAAAAACACAAGCCAATTATTATTCCAATTAGCTTGGTTAGTGTTTATTAAAACATATATATATATATATATATATGGCGGAAAACACAGACAAGTCTGAAAAAGCAGTTTCTGATCTTGCACCCCTCTTGAAAACAAACTGCTGTATTTTAAACCAAAAGATATGTTGTGTTTGATGGAACAATATGTCTATATGCTGCCATAGCAGATTCATGGCGCACGAAGCCTCCGAACTATTTTTAATTTGTCCGTTTTAACCTAAAAACCACCGTTTACAGACGTCACGCAACCGGTTTTGTTTCAACCTAGCCATAAAAAGAAGGTAAGTAATTATATTCAAAATGTCATTTTTAGCTTAGAATCAATAATTGGTGTCTCATATTGAGTTAATTAAAAAAAAAAACTTAAAAAAATTATTTACTCGCATATTTTAAACTTTTAAACAAATTACATCACAATGAAAAATTGGACGTCTGTAAAAAAAACATGGATATCTCCCTCATAACAATCGCTTAACTGTATTTTTTTTTTTGTTACTGTCGCACTTTCCCCGATATGTTAGATGATAAATAATCGATACAAAGAAAAACTGAAAAATAACATTTAAAAGGGTGACTATATGAAAAGAAAATCTCAACTACTCCTTGTTGTCTGCAATTTCTGCATCGCGAGCCTTGTTATATCACCATGTTTCACCCGTAAAAAAAAAAAAAAAAAATCTGGCTGTGGCCAATCACAGCTGTGTCTTGACACTCGGTGATACATGCGACATGGAGTTTTGGGATCGAAACAAGGTAAGTATGCGATAATATCTCGTTAAAATCGTGGCATCTTTAATTCTGCTCTCGCGTGCTCTCGCCCCCAGTTAGGGTTTTGCTGTTTAAAAAAATTTTTTTTTCTAAATGCCCTCCTGTTCAAATTTTTTCTTCCCATCTTTTTGCGCCATATATGCCTAAATTCTAGAAATATTTGATGTTTATTTGGTGCTGACATTTTAACAATGCACAACAAAATAATATTAAATACAACATTCTTAATTATTTGTATTATTTATGATAAATAGCTTCTCTGCTTTATCACACTAACATTATGTTCGTCTGCTCTTTGAGAACATGAGCTGCAGTATTGAACAGTCGTAATCACCGGTAAGGCTGCAATTATGCCATGTATAATGCTGGTCAGGTAAAGTCGCTTTTGAAATACACAGGCTCTGAATATACCTCAGTGATACGTGCGCTGACAGGCTCAAATTGATTGGTTTTCATTGTTTTCACTCTGTGGTCTCTCAACTTGTTTGCTTGGAAGCTGTCGAGTGTCGCAAGTAAAGCTGCATCGGGAGCAAGGGAGATAAGTTTGAGTAAAAAGCATATTCAAAATGTTAATTAAATAATAATAATTTTATTGGTTCACAAACAACCATTTTGTACTTAATTTCCACGATTTGTATTATACTTTGGTGTTCTGTCGCTGGTGCTTCCAGATGGTAATTGAATGGATCATTTTGAAACTGTTTTCTCGGAGAGGCCCTTGAACACACCTGTAGTTTCCAAAGCTGAAAAGACAACCTGGTATCCCTGTTTTTAGCTGCTCAAAATGGGGGCTAGAAGGGATGATTTACTGTTGGGAAGTGAATGTTGTGGGTTCTGTTCCACTGTAAGTACGAATAGCTGGTTTGAGCCAACACATCCCCATTCACCATAAATAATGAGCTATTTGCGATATTTCTGTGAAAAAAAAAATATTCGGACCAAATTACCTTTTTAGTCATGTTTCAGCCACCATATTTGGTGCATCTTTAGTACTAAGTAAGCCTAGTGAACTTGTCAGTCATTTTTTGCTCTAATGGGAAGAATTATTTTGCGCAAATTTGTTCAGAACGTCTAACAATGGCAGCCAATAAGTAAATATTGTACAATACGTAGCTCAGACTAAATGTTCAGGGTGTGGAGTCCGCCCCCTGGAGCTATCATCGCATGAAAATTCATCTTCTTGCAAAATATGGGTTAACGTGGCAAAAGATTGTTTTGACAAGTGGAATGAATGGTATACAGTTATGCTACACACCAATTAAGAGCTGTTTAGTAGAACAAGATGACAATAGTAAAGCAATAAGAGAATTTAAGATTACACAACATCCTCGAGATGAGAATATTGGGTCTCAATTCCTTTGGAATGCCATTCCACCCTCATTGGCAAACCCTGTGACCAAGATGCATCTTCACCAATGACTCATTAATTTTCTGTCACTAACTGATTAAGGCATCTTCTGAGAACGCAGGAGCAATATGAGTGGTTTGAATTAACCACATCATTTTGTCATGGTGATTATGAATGGGTGATGTTCTTTACATAGATTATTATCTATCTCTTCATTATTCATTATCTAATTGTGCAATTTGAGCATACATTTAAACCTATTGAACTGTCCTTGAGCATTTATTTGCATTTTATTTCCCCTTTTCCTCGTGGCTTGCTGTTTTGCCACTCCCAACATGCACGTCATCCATTTTTGTGTCTTTAAATCATTTCTTTTGACATTATCTTGTAACTTTCCCTCTTTCTTGTCTCTGTGTGTCTTTAGGTTGCTCAGTTCAGCAAGGCCGAGTTACATTCTTGGGATGCCTGCTACATATGGTCCACATTCCATTCTGTCTGCTGAGAGGCCCATTGCTCCTCACCACTGGCTCTGCACACACACCAAGCCAAAGCGGTGTGCGCTGCAGCCTAAAATAATCTTTATATAGCTCATCCGATGCCAGCAGGAGACCAAATCTCACTAAAGCCTCATAAATTAAGAGCCATAAGTTATGTCCTGATCTGAGCCAACCATGTTGTTTTATTTAGGTCTTTAACTGTGTGTATGGAAAGTGGTGGTTACTTTTACTGAAGAAATATCCATGCCCTAAAGCTTTTAGCTCCATCTAAAAAGCATATGTGTGTGTGTGTATACGCACAGACTCTTATCTAGGTCACTCACAGAAAGTGAGAAAAACAAAACCTGGATACCATTATTTCAGTGAATCCTGACATGTATTCATAGAAATCAAAGGCAACGATCTTTCATTAATCATTTCAGCCCTACAAGTGTTTTAACTCACTTTTATACTCCACGCGGGTTTGATTCATGATGCAGAGATGTTTGATTGCTTTATGGTAGATCTGGTATTGAGGTCCCGGGACAATTCCCACCAAAGTCCAGTTTGGAATTCAACTGCAGCGCGGGCATTTTCCTGTCATGCAGCTGAAAGCCGACTTGTCACTGGAAGCATATAAGAGCAGAATAATAACGTTTATGTTAACGGGTATATCCAAACACAAGCATATCTGGTTATACCTCAAGATTACTCGCAGGTGCTCATGGGAATATAAAGTTTTCCCAATAAAGATCCAGTTCCTCATGTTAGATGGGATCCATCATTTAGACACTAATCCGACTAGTTAAGCCTCTTGCATTTTAATTTATTTCAATGCAAATTATATTGCCCTCAACCAGTAGGAAAATAAACACTATTCCATTTACGCAAGATAAAACACGTTTTATTATGTGCCCATTACAAATACAGTACATGCAAAACTTGAATTCATTTGCATGTCAACAAATCATAATTGATCTAAACAGTTTCATTGGGCAAGCAAACAGGAATCCCTTTCACAGTGCTAATGCGCTATTATTACACACTTCCCTTTCTGCTTAAAACACACAGAGGCAGAATGGGGAGTGGAATGTTCCACCGATAACATGGCAGCGGAAACAGTCTCAGCCTATGTAACATTTGTGGGACAGTTGGAATGGTAGAAGATGTACGTTACAGTCCATGCAGTCATATGGCAGGCTGCTAATAATGGAACAGCAGCATTTGAAAATCACATGCTACTAGGGTGTGGAGGCATTTCTAACACACCTTTGCTTGGTTAGATCTCAACAAGTGGCTTCACTGCTTCCATTTTCCCGTGCAGTATACAGCAGTAAAATCCCACACTGCCACGAGCAGGCTCTCCCCTCCATGATTTTCAATAGAGTCCAAAGCAGTTGAAGCAAATGAAAGCTAGCAGCTCTGATCATCTGATGGAGCTGTCGGGGCGTGGCCATCCCAAATATGCAACCTCACTGCAGCTACCGCATTTCCACCGCAGATTCTCCGCTACGTCGATAACAGTCAACCTTAAATCGTGCTTACGTACACCAAATCACTCCAGGGGCTTGTCACTCAGAGGTCCAAAGTGAACAGAATGAATGACTCAACAAATGACACACTTTTTATGTTTATTGGTTGTGATAAATGTCAGCAATGCTGACCGTGAAAAAGTCAGTTCCAGAGCTCACTGTGGACAATTTGGATGAGTTGAGGCCAATGGTCTGGCTAAATTCTTCCCAATTTGCTGACCGAGACGCACACACTTTGAGATGATTCATTATTGACACACAATTAATGTACACCATGTAGGGTGGATTTACCATTGAAACAATACAACAGAGTAGAATATAATCAAGTATGCCCTTTATATGTGCAAGTGTCTAGGGAGTGGCTAACTGGACGACAGTATTAATCACATCCAGCCATGCAGGGTTGACACAGAGCAAGCATGAACAAGTGCACGAACTGGTCAAAGCAAAAAACTGCAAATAAAAAACAGCTAACATCTAAACTAGGTTTTATGACATTAATTTGGTGGAAAATACACTCTACTACAAACACAAGCGTTCCTGTGACATCATGTTAAAACAAACCAAGCAAATTGATAGTTATTACGAATTACCAGTAATGGTTATAGCGCCATAAATAATGACAGACTGCAAACTTGCAGCCCACTTCTACTGAAAATGTGTCACTGTAACCGGAGTCAAACCTTTTGTGAGACACTAGTTGCAACATTGTACCTCCCACACAGAATGCAAAAGCTGAGATTGGAACATGATTAACACTAATAGTCTTAAAAAATGTCTGCCGCAATACTCCGCATAGGTCGAAATTATGCAAGAGCACCGTGTATAACGTTCTTTTCACAGTCAACAAGTGGTACATTACAGATCGACAGGACATTTGTGGGTTAGTCTGCAACAGGCAGTGGTCAAAGCATCTTTTACAATTTGCACATTAACTTTTACAGTAGATGGTATACATGGTTGAACAGGGGAGTTCAATCTATTAGGTAATAAATATTATTATTAGTTATTATCACTTAATAAGGGTTGAAAATCCTAAACCTCTGAAGGTTATTAGATGACAAGGTCAGAGCCATTTTAGGGCCGACACGCTGGGTGGAGCTGGGAAAAGACACCCACTGCTTAAACAGGAAGTTAGCCCATTACTATGACTGCCTTAAAAAGTGTAGACAGGCATGTGAGGCTCTGGCCACCGCCAATAGGATTATATAATTGGAGACACTAATGGAGGGCAGAGGTCATTGCATAACTAAACCTGCAACAGGTTGCCAGACAGTGGCATGCAGTACGCAAATGATCACATGCATAGAAATGGAAAATTGAGGTTGCGTCACAATGTTGTTATTTGAGAAAAAAAAAAAATAAAAGATGCTTAGGTTCATCAAACGCAGCCTCACCTTTCATTCATCACCTTGTATTCTCCTGGGGGTAGATCCTGGTCCTGTGGTGCAAATGTAAAATGGTTTTTAGACAAGTGTCTGTTTAGTGGGCACCTGGAGCTATGAGGTGGGGAGGGGGTATCGGAAAAGACGAGCTTGAAAGGGGAAATAAATGACTGAGGAGGTGGAGGAGGGGCCACTCTCCACATCCATGTTGCGCTGCAAAGGGTGGGGCCTTGAAGAATTCACTCAATCTGCTTTACTTGACTAAAAGCTTATCTTAATTAGACTATACAGGGTCAATGTTCCTGAGCACTTAATTATGATCGAGCTGTACCCTGTACCGTCTTTCACTTCTATGCCAACTGCTATTAGGCGAACTCTTGGAGGCTTTAGCTTCACCCTCAGCCCAGACGTTCTACCATAGTACAGTTTGGACCCAATAATACAAGTTATACAACCCTTAAAGATAGACCTAGACTAGAGGGGGTATTTACTCAAATCACAAATGTCAAAAATGATAGCAAGATAGCCTGCGGATGCCTATCTCTCGCTTAAAAGTTTTCAAAGGGGATATTTACACTTACTTTGAGGGGTAAATCCACCGCTTCCTCTGCGCCACTTGGCCACCCGATTTTATAACAGCGAATATGCGCAGCTGATATGGGAGGCCGATTCGCAATGTTCGGGCCGGTTCCACCCCACGCCCAGTGGACTGTGGCGGCTCTCTACTGTAAAGTTGCCACGTCCGTGACATTCTGACGGCCTTTTAAAACCTCAGAAGAACGCTCGAAAGCATTTCCTCACCTCTGGCTGAGGTGTTTATTTCGGCTGCCACTAGCGTTTCAAGTCGAACAGAAGCGGAACGTTCAAGGTGGGCACGACGTTTGGTTATGTAAGATGTTGAAGAAAAAATGACCGAACACGTCTGAACGCCTCGGCATGCGTAAAGACGAGCAAAGGGCCCAACCCTGGACGACCACGCTCCCACGACAAACATTGGGTTTCGTGAGGTTCTCCAACGCAGACGCCTGACAGCCACACCTTAAACTCTCTGTGAATTTCTCCTGACAATTCCAGAGCGTTCGACGAGGCAGAGAGCTCACAAGTTCTCCGCGGCTTACACTGTGTGTCGAGCGCTGAGCGGTGACAACTATGGACCCCTACACGATAAATGTTTGAAAAGGAGAGCGAGCGAAGCTAAAGCTGAGTATCCTGTTGACCGGTCACACCCCGTGCTGCTTCACTGCTCCTCGGGACTCCCTCCCGGTCTCTCACTCCCGTCCAACTCATCTCTTCAAACCGGCTTCTCTGACCGATCAGCTGGCAGTCTCGTGACGTAAGAGCAACCCGCTGGCCAATCGGAGTGGAGAATAAGAGAACAACTGCACACGCCCTCCTCGAACCTGTCTTGACGTGCAGAGGTTTTGACCAATCCAAAAGGAGAACACTGTAAGAAAATAGGCGGGCTCTACGAATCACTGCAAATCAGATTGTTTCCGCCCATAGGCGGTGCTTCATCTTCTGACCAATTGGATTACTGGAATTGTTATCTGAATGTTGGGAACTTTTCCACATGACCAGGCTGAGGCTACAGATGCATTTTATTAGAGTCAGACTATATTTCAGTAAGACGGTTGGAGTGACATTGTATGACAAAAAAGTTTTACATTATTTTTATGTCATAACTCATACGACTCTCATGTGCACTGTCATACAATTGCCTTCATTAAATTTTCATTACCTAACTACTTTTTACCACTTAGTGGGTGGTGGTCTCCTAGTGGCTTGGTTGGAGTCCTTTATTAGTTCAAATACATTATATTATAGATTGTAGATATAAATTGTCAAGTTAAAGTGAAGTTAAAAAATAAAATAAAATGGGGGTTTGCGAGCATGCATATGTGAGCTCACACCCTTGTGAAACGAATCCTCACTGTGGTCAGTTTGAAGAGCAAAACAGGAAAAACAGAAGACTGCATCGTTTTTGACTGAAAAATTCAGGCAGGAATATTTATTATAATATTTTGAAAATGAACGTTTTTTGTTTCCCATTATTTTTAGGGGAATTCTTTATCAGGCTGCTTAGGACAGCTATGCTTTTGGCCAAGATCGGTGTCCATTGGAGGTTCTGGTGTACAATTAGCGTCTTTAGTGGGGGAAACTGAAACTCCGCTCAACATTTTGGCGGTGCTCGCCGGCATTTCATGGCCCACGTCTTCAGTCTTGGTTCTCACTCAGTAGATGTTGTCGCTTTTGAAAGCTTATGTTTGAAAAAATTACATCATTATCCATCTTGCCTCTTTTGTCCTCAGGTAATTTTGGCTAAGTAAAGCAAATGACCGTCTCTAAGGTGCTAGTCATATGATCTGTTCGAAAAAGTATGTTGACCCTTTATAAAAATATAATTTTTTGTTCATTTCATACATTGTTGTTGTTTATTTTATTGCTTTACAACTTTTATAGACACTATTTTACCGACAAAGTCTTAATTTTAAATTCATATACACTGTATAGTTGCCTGGCACCGCCAGACTATTCTCCCTGTATTTTTCAAACACTGTGAGAATAGTCTGGGACCCAGCCCATTAACGCCCTCTTCAGCAAGCACAAAATCAACCGTCCACTCAGATTCATTTATTTGCGTGACGTGTTCTTAACGAGTAACATCACGCTTGCGCGCCGAAAGTCATCTCTACAACAACACAGATGGCGAACGGGAGAGCCGAGAATATGTCCGCGGTAAAATCAGTTTTAAATTACCAAAAACACATCGGCACAAGTCATTGACAACAGTCAACATGGCTCGCGCTAGCCATGTTGAATAAACTTCTCCATTCTCCGTGCACGCTAGTTACTTGTCGCTTTAACAACGTCACGTCTGGCCATCGCTGATTGGTCCACTCCGCTGTCTATTTGCTGTGGCTTGCTCTGCCGTGGGAATTTGATCCGCCCGGACGGCCGCCAGACTCAATCGCTGGAACAGCGGTGAGTCTGGTATACCAGGCAAACTGTATAGAAAAATCAATTACATGCAATGAAATATTTCGGCCACCGGGGGGGCTATGCCCCCCAGCCCCCCCTTAATCTCCGCATACAGTATGTGATCTATATGTCATCAACTTGTGAAATACATCATCATTGTTCGACAAGCAACAGACACAAATGAGCTATGCTGGACAAGGCACAAAAAATACCTTTTGCTTCTTGATAACGCGTGTGAAGCTATCAGGTTTAAAAAAAATGTTGGCTCTGGTAGCACAAAATCCACAAAAATTGCCACAAAAACATGGGGGCCGAGATCTCGAGATGGGACCATGTTTTCTACCTCGCTACACTGGCTTCCAGTAATTCAAAGGATAGACTATAAAATACTACTGCTCGTCTATAAAACACTTAATGGCCTTGGACCAAAATACATGCTTGACTTGTTAGAGTCCTATGAGACATCTAGACCCCTAAGGTCGTCTGGAACCGGTCTTCTGCATGTTCCAAGAACAAGAACCAAGCAGGGTGAGGCAGCATTTAGTTATCATGCTCCTCACCTCTGGAACAAGTTACCCGAACGTCTGAAGTATGCTCAAACTGTTAGCTCTTTTAAATCAGCGCTAAAAACGCTTTTGTTTAGCACTGCATATCTATAACTGTCTATATATTTCAATCTACCTGCTTTCTATTCCTCTTGTTTTTATCTCCATTGCTGATTTCAATTATTATTATTATTAGTAGTTTTTGTTTTATTTTTATTTTATTTATTTATTTTTATTCTGTGATTAAATGCGATCTTTTGTCTTCGTTTCTATGTTGTGTTGATTTAAATGTGATTTTTATAATCTTCATGTGATGTAAAGCACTTTGAATTGCCTTGTGTTGAATTGTGCTGTATAAATAATTTTGCCTTGCCTTGCCTTGCCTAAACACTGTGACACGTTGCCACGCATGCATTTGACGTCACCGATGTGTTCCCTTCACACTAGAAGTCGCGTGTGTTTGTGAATTATTAACAGCGACACACAAAAATTGGAATTAACAAAAAAATCCGAGCTGTGCATCAAGTGGTGACCATAGCTATATGTATAGACACATGTAGTCCATTTCATGTGAACAAGATGCATCTGTAAACTAAAATAATTGCTGTTACAGCAGTGAAGGTCAATTAGTGGGGACTTGCTCGACTTTATCAACCCCTTAATACAGTATCACATTACATTTACAGAAACCATCAGTACCAGTGGGCAATATAGCAGCACAGAAATGTGGCCCAAATTTTATCATGAAGGTTTAGAAATATTCAGGAAAGGAAAGCATCATTTTAGGTATGGAAATTATTTTATTGTTTGCGTGAGATACAAAATCAACACTACATACAACAGTATTCGCAAAGTAATAAGCTAAAAACTGTACTATCAAGGTTATTAGTCATCATGTGAATATGGTATGTTTTCAAAAATTCTCTTCAGTGTTTGCCTCTCTGAGTGATACGTAGCAGAGCAGCTATTTATGTGCACATGTAACTAAACTACCCTTGCCATGCAAGTCCTTTTGCATATCTCACTTCTTAACGTACTCTTTCTGATCCACTCCAGATGAAACTGCCTGACAAGAGGTGAACCTGGAGTACCTTTTGTTCACAATACATAGATTACGTAAACTTCATAGGTTAAGTAAACTGCTCAAAGGACTCTGAGTGAACCAACCCAAGACCAAGCTAGAGGTTATCACTTCTGTTTATTTTATTTTCTTCTGAGTGGTCTTAATTATTTGAGGGACTTTACTAATATAAATAAGCCCCAATAGTCACATAAGAATATCTGGATGGCACCAGCATGAAAACACCCAAAAATGAAACGTTTCTTCTTCATTCAATCCCTGGGGTAGACAATTTTGCACACAATATGTTTGTCCTTGATAACAACAGCCCTTAAAATTTTAATGTAATTTAAGCATTTTGCCTCTCATCTTTTTTTCAGCTAACAAAGCATTCCTGTGGACTGGAGTGCAGCGGGAATTGGCTTAAACACTAAAGTAACATCGCTCTTCTAATGGGAAGAAATCATTTTTCAACGCTTTTTCATTAACTCGTTGGTTGCCATCGATGGTGAGTGACATCCAAACCATTTACAATGTCGCTGAAACATTATCATTTTTTTGCAAGTCCCCCCAGTTCAAATAGATTGGATATTGACTGCCACCAATAACCAATGAGGTCAAAGTGAAGACCAAAAAATGCGAAGCTATTTAAAAAAAAAAAAAAAAACATCAAAGCTCAATAATGCTCTGTTTAATTTTACACTTACAATATTTTTCTGACTATAAGTCGCAGTTTTTTTCATAGTTTGGCTGGGGGTGCGACTCTGGAGCAACTTATATGGGAAATTATTAACACATTATTATATCATTTCACATGTTATTTTGGTGTTTTGGAGTAACACTGATGGTTTGGTAAATTTGTTAGCATGTTCTTTATGCTATAGTTATCTGAATAACTCTTAATAGCTATATTACGTTAACATACCGGCCACGTTCGCATTTCGTTGTTCATGCATCATGTAACATTATCATACTGTACACTTATTCAGCATTTTGTTCTCTATTGTATTTTTATTTTAAATTGCCTTTCAAGATGACATATCTGTTCTATGTGTTGGATTTTATCAAGTAAATTTTCCCTGAAAATGCGACTTATACTCCGGTGTGACTTATATGTTTTTTTCCTTTTCGCTGGGCATTTTATGGCTGGTGCGACTTATACTCAGGTGCGACCTATAGTCCGAAAAATACGGTATATCACAAACATAGCTGCACTTATAATTTTCATGGCTTTTAAGACATAAACTATAACCAGTATCCATCTATCTTTACATCATCACAAGAGCTCTGAGAAAGAGGGCCATAAAACTCTTGCAGAACAAATACATAGTAAATAATGCACTTTAAACTGTATCATAACAGTCCAGTCTCTGGTTGGGGTACAAAGCAGTTAGTTATGCAGATCGAAGGTACAAAAAACTGTCAACATTCCTTCTGTAATGTGAAGTTACACAATGCCGACTCAGCACAGTGACACAGCTTTTATTCCCTGCCGCGATTTATGTTGATGCATTCACAAAGCTGAGCAAGAATGTGCCACAAGCACACATCCTTCAGGAAACCGATATTTCCTTCTGCATTAATACCTTCTAATCGATAAAACAAGATTCAATACAATGAAAAAGTATTTGCCCCCTTCTCAATTTCCATTCCCTTCCCTGCTGTTTCCACTTTAAAATTGAAGACTGTCAAACAAATACACTGCTGGCCAAAAGTATTGGCACCCCTGCAATTCTGTCAGATAATGCTCAATGCAGGGTTTCCCCGAGGATTATTTGAAGCTGTGGTGGTGGTGGGCCGTATCGGAGTCGGACAGCATGCTGCGGCGAAATGGTTTCATATCATGACAAATAAGAATGTTTTTTTTTTTTTTTTTTAATTAACTTTTTTTTTTTTTTTTTTACCAAGAAGAACCATGACAAAGAATATTTGCAAAGTTTGCATCCTACCTACGCTTGATTTTCCTTGATTTACAAAACAAACAAACAAAAAAAACAATCTGAAGGCTCTTTCATAAGGGAAATCAGCAATCGGTGGTCACATTCATAATCAATGTGAAGCATGCTTCCAGTCCCCCTGCAGCCAGTTCCTTAGGTCTATCTTCACCTTCACAAGAAAAAAAAAGATCTAGGAAACGAAGACAGACAAGTATCTCTAACTGACATTGTATAAATCTGTACTTTCTACAGTTGACCAAATGTCTTACTCCGTTCATTGCAGAGAAATCTCTCTCATAGTTCACTGTTGAGATGGGCACTGTCAACGCAATAGCCGACCGTTGGCTCAAGCAAGGGTGCAGCTCTCCCCATTCATCAGTTAGTGGTACTATCTTTCCCATCATGCTGACTTGGTCCATATTCTGAAACACAATCAATGCATTAGCCATCAGGACTACACTATTTCAATCCCATGTTTTCACAGATTAAGTCAATTCAATTTAAATTAAAACTGAAGTGTCTTTGTTGGAGTTACTTTTCTGATGTTTTAAAGCTAGTGCAAACTGATATTTAAAAAAAATGATTTCTTGAAGAAGAAAAATACTTATTTCACCATCTGTTTTGTATTTTCTTTGGATAAGGAATATGCCAATTTATAAACAATTAACTTTTGTCAACACCGTAACATAAGTTAAAACAATACAATTATGATTCATAAAAATAATAGTTGCATAATTCTTAATACTCACCTTGATTTGTGTGGTACAGCCAGGACTTGAACTTTGCCACTTCTGTCCATGTTGCCTCCCAGCCAGATTCCCTGTTAGCTTAGTTCTCCTTCCCTGGACCTAGTGCGCCTTCCTGATCTGCATCTCCAGCTGTGATCTTACCTCATCAGTTTTTGAAAACATTATTTCAATACTAAAATACAACATTTTCCATAACCATTTGGTTATTTCTACTCCTCGGAACATGAGAGCTAATTAAATTCAGAACCTGGGAGCGTGAGCCTCACATTACAAACGTGACGTTCTATCACCACAACACTAATAGTCTTTTTGTTACCTGACCCTATTCTTCAGGAACTTTTTTCTATTTCCAAAATACTTCAAAAACTCATCTGAAATTACAACAAATGAGGTCTGTAACGAACAAATGCTATGCTAGGATGCGACGATTCGGATCAAAGACACACCATAAAGAACTCAAACGTTACGTCGATGTCCATATTAAGGTCGTTTTCACAGGTTTAAACCAGAATTACATTCATTAAGTTAAAACACCTTTCTGCAGATTTTTTTTCGATTTCCAACCCCACGCTGACATACTCAGGTGCTAGTTAACAACAGGAGAACCGATGTGATTTTCAAAATAAGGCGTTTAAAGGAAGAATTTCTATTTCACGTGCTATTTCCGATTTACGGCAAATAGTGCGTAAGTAATTAGCCATACATATTTGTTTGGACGTCATTTTAAATTATAGAAATTATAAATTATAATTCAGAATGTATCTTTAAAAAAAATCTCATTTGCAATGCGTGGCGGCTTTTATTTTGGTGTGGCGGCGCGCCACGATCTCTTCTATGTAGGGCAAACCCTGTCAGTGTCTCCCAGAAAATGATTGGAAATACAATTACAAATGCTTTGATAATAATATCTTCATTTATTTTGCTTGCAATGAAAAAACACAAAAGATAATGGGAAAAAATAATAAATCCTTATCATTTTACACAAAACTCCAAAAATTGGCCAGACAAAGGTATAGACCCTACTCATATGACGTCACAACCACGCCCCCGCGCCATATTGTCCGTCAACTCGTCGTTGTTGATGCATTACCGCTACATAAATTCCTCCTATTATGGCGTGTTTTTCTGCTCGTTAACATTAATAATCAAATGGTGAAGGCGTGTGTGGCGGTCGGTTGCAATAACAGAGAAGATAGACGGAGAGACTAGAGGTTCTACCATATTCCGAGAGACCCGGAGAGGAGAGCGAGATGGACTGCTGCAATTCGACGAGAAAACTGGGCTCCAAACGATTACCACAGATTATGTAGTAGTCATTTTATATCTGGTAAGATGCATTTAATATATATTTAGAGGGTTTTGGGCTGACAACCACAATTAAGATCATTGCTAGGCTAATCGCCGACAACATACCGTTTCAAATTCAAGATGCTTATTTCTTCCACCATCTTTATTTTTTGAATAATATTTAGCTGGTAACATGTGAAAGAAGCTGGCCTCGTCTACGGATCATCGGTTAAACAGGGGTGTCCAAACTTTTTGCAAAGGGGGCCAGATTTGGTGTGGTAAAAATGTGGGGGGCTACCTGGGCTGATTTACGTAGAACAATACATTTAAAGACATTTTAGCAAGCCCTTCTGTGTGTCACATTTGCTTTATTATTATTATTTTTTTAATTCATAATTTCAACAATCTTGCCTTTGTGGCGTTCTCTTTCGACCCCCGGGCTCTTGCGAAATACTGCTGCTGTGAAATTAAATTAGATTCAAGTTGCTGTAATTTCTCACTGCGTATCTTCCCTGTAATGTTGTCGTACATGTCAGCGTGTCCTGTTCGGTAATATTATCGTGTCACATCGAACTCTTTAAAAACAGCGACTGTCTCTTTGCAAATGAGGCGGACACAGTTGTTGCGTGTTTTATTGAAGAAATAGTCCAATATCCACCTATCCTTGAAGCGTCGGCCATCGCAGTCAACTTTTTTTTTTTTTATTGATTGTCGCCATTTTAGAAAATTGGGTCACACGGGGTAATGTTGCTTAGAGTGCTGCTCTTAAAGTTTTTCAAACTTTCGTAAGAATAGACTGAATATGTGTGGACAAGTTAGTTGTAGATATCAGGGTAGCAGATGTCAGGCAGAGAGGGCGAAGACAGCGGGTTGAAAAATATCGATTTAGGCATCAAATATGGATCTGGCGAATGGTTAGACTGAAGCTTTTCCACATAACGCCTTTTATGCAACGCATCCAATGAGTTTACAGCGTCTGAAAGCACCGGGGCTCCCATGAATTGCTCTATAAACTGAACGACTAATTGAAACCATTGAGAATAGGGCTAAACAGAGACGGACAATATGGCGGCCGGATACAGCGACACTTCATTCTGTGACGTTGGTGAGTAGGGTCTATTGACATCCTTTGAAAAAATCATGTGATGCTTCTCTAATTTTTGTAATTAACAGCACTTGTTACTTACCTGTGGCACAGAACAGATAATAGCAATTACTAAATCACACTTGCAGCCAGTTAAAATGGATTAAAGTTGACTCAATGTCTACCCTGTGCCCTTGTGTGTACCACATTGAGCATGGAGAAAAAAAAGAAGACCAAAGAACTGTCTGAGGACTTGAAAAGCAAAATTGTAAAGAAGCATGGGCAATCTCAAGGCTACAGGTCTATCTCCAAATACCTGAATGTTCCTGTGTCTACCATTCGCAATGCCATCAATAAGTGTAAAGCGAATGGCACTGTGGCAAACCTCCCGAGAGGTGGACGGAAAAGAGAAATTGACGGGACATTTCAACGAAAGAATGTGCAGATGGTGGATAAAGAACCTCTACTAACATTCAAACAAGTTTAAGATGTCCTGCAGTTCGAGGGTGCAACAGTGTCAACCCATACTATCCGTCGGCGTTTGAGTGAAAAGGGACTCTATGGTAGGATACCCAGGAAGACCCCACTTCTGACCCAGAGACATAAAAAAGCCAGGCTGTAGTTGGCCAAACCTTACCTGAGAGAGCCAAAAACGTTTTGATGTGATGGGACAGATGTTGAGCTTTTTGGGAAAAGGCATCAACATAGAGTTTACAGGAAGAAAAAAACCGAGGCCTTCAAAGAAAAGAACACGGGCCCTACAGTCAAACATGGCTGAGGTACCCTGATGTTTTAGGGTTGCTTTGCTGCCTCTGGCACTGGACTGCTTGACCGTGTGCATGGCATTATGAAGTTTGAAGACTACCAACAAATTTTGCAGCATAATGTAGGGCCCAGTGTGAGAAAGCTGGGTCTCCCTCAGATGTCATGGGTCTTCCAACAGGACACTGACCTGAAACACACTTCAAAAAGTACTAGAAAATGGTTTGAGAGAAAGCACTAAAGTGGCCAGCAATGAGTCCAGACCTGAATCCCATAGAACACCTGTGGAGAGATCTGAAAATAGCAGTTTGGAAAAGGCACCCTTCAAATCTCAGAGACCTGGAGCAGAAGAATGGTCTAAAATTCCAGCACAACATTGTAAAAAAAATCATTGATGAATATCGGAAGCGGTTGTTCGCAGTTATTTTGTCTACCAAGTATTAGGCTGAGGGGGCTAATACTTTTGTCCGGCCCATTTTTGGAGTTTTGTGTAAAATGATAATGATATATGTATATCAGAGGTTGCGCTAGACAATTTCGTTGTCTGTCATTTTGACTGACAGGGTCATAAAAATCCGGTCATAATCTATTTTTACCCGTCACTTAAATTTTTTAAATGATAATGATGACATATTCAATAGTATTTAGTTTTCATTCATTTTTAATTAATATTGTAACGCTTGCTTGGCGGCGAAAAATTAGACACGGAAGTCGTGGTATTTTTCTCCCTCTTTTTACTCTGCTTACCGCCAACAACACCAACAAAACAACAACTCCGCCCCCAAAGAAAAAGAGGCAACTATATAGACCCCAATCACCAATGTCACACAATGATCTTAATTGTGGTTGTCAGCCCAAAATCTTCTAAATATATATTAAATGCATCTTACCAGATATAAAATGACTACTGCATAGTCTGTGGTGATCGTTTGGTGCCCAGATTTCTTGTCGAATTACAGCAGTCCATCTCACTCTCCTCTTCGGGTCTCTCAGAATACGGTAGAATTTCAAGTCTCTCCGTCTATCTTCTCTGTTATTGCAACCAACCGCCACACACGCCTTCACCATTTTGATTATTAATGTTAACGAGCAGAAAAACACGCCGTAATAGGAGGCATGTACGTAGCGGTAATGTGTAACCACGACAAGCTGACGGACAATATGGCGGCTCCAGTCAGGGGGGGCGGAGATGTGACGTCATGTGATTGGGGTCTATACACAGGCGGCAATCTAGTCCACCAATTGGATGATGCGCTGGCACACCGGGTGCACCAATAAGAACCTCGCGTTGATATGTCAATCATGGTGCCACCGCCAGACCCTGGTGACGCTACAATATTCTGACAGAATAGCCAACGACGTCATGCATTAAGAGAGACAATAGCTAATTAATATGCTCACTTGCCACCCTGTGCTCTGGGGTGTGAATTGCAACCTGTCAAAATGACGGACGGACTTCAGTTTTTTACGTCACCGTTTTAAAAAAACGGTCAACGACGGAAAATATTCGGTTAACGCGACACCTGATGTATATATATTTTCCCATTCTCATTTGTGTTTTTTCATTCCAAGCAAAACAAATGAAGATATTACTACCAAAGCATTTGTAATTGCGTACCGCAAGCAACACGTCACTTCCGCTCATTAATGTTCATGACATTAGCTACTGTTGCTACGTAGGGACAAGCCACCGTTTGTCCCTAATAGGAAATGGTGTACGAAGGAGATGTTTACAGAGCTAAACCTACCAATTCTCTCCGAAAATGATGTGCCTGGTGCCAAATTGACTGGCAAAGATGTGGAAGAACATTAAAATGTTCAGTTAAAGAGATGGCTTTAGTGTCAAAGGCTGAAAAAGACGAAAAAAAACGAGCCGACCTAAGCATAGCTTTAGCTTTTTTATCGACGCGACTGACAATGATAGTCTCCTGTTTCAACAAGCTATCCTTTACCATCAGCCCTGTCTTTCTTATATATCCTCTGGTTGTCCTACGTCTCTTACAGTTCTTGGGGGTAATTTAGTTAGCTTTGTGTAGCGATCGCAAATGCTACTCAGTGACAGCCAACGAACACTTTAAATTTTTTCATTGTTAACACATCCTAATCCTATAATTTATTTACACTTCCCCCTTACTAAAGTTTTTTTTATTTTTTTTTTTATATAAATATAACAGAAACGGTAACAGTGGCAGTCAGATACCATTGTAATTCTTTTCAGGTCATTCATTGTCAGACAGAAGCAGTACGGCACAACGTTACACTAAAAAAAATAAGTTAAAAATATAAAAATGGCTTACCTCTTTGTCCTCTGAAAGACCATGCCAACCCAACATAATGTTTACTGCATATGAAACGTGAATGGATTCGCCGAGCTGGTGTTAAAGTCCGCGCAAGTTGATTCGGTCTTCACATTTTTTTCTCCCGAGTTTTTGGTTTCCGGAAACGTATGAAGAAAACATCCTCATGTGTCGTAATGTCTCGAGTCGTTTCTACAAGTTCCAAAAAAGCAATGCGTGATCGGCATGTTCGTTTTTGAAAGATTACCGGAGAAAAGTAGCACTAATTACGTTGGGTCTATGCAAGGGCGGGTCTATAATGTCCCACTTCGACTTTACATCCGCTTTACGATGCCACGTCACGGTCTAAAAATAGCCTGCGTGCGGTACGCCATTGCAATCATTTTACTGGGACAAATTGAGCATCATCTGACAGAATTGCAGGGGGGCCAATACTTTCGGCCAGCACTGTACGTATGCTATAAATATAAGACAAAAATTCATAAAGACAAAGATAATTTAATTTTAAAGTTTTTAAATGACGATTTCATTTATCAAGCAAAAAAATAATTTAAAAATACCTAGCCCTAAGTAAACACATTCAAATGAACTGTGCCGGCCTGGTATCTATAGATAATGTGACGCAATACTAACATCTTTGGATAACTGAAGTAACAATATAACAATATTAATCAATCCAAAATTGATTAAAAACCCTGAGACAATTTTATTTGTTTTTGATTTGGGCTCCGAGGATCCATGTGTATTCAGTCCTAGAATACACCTATCAAATTTCATTCTGAGCCGTCCGGAAATAATGGAGGACTAGCCATTTTACTTAGTGAAGAAGAAGCGAGTGACTTTTTGAGCCCTCCCTTAGCACCTCCCTTGATGAATCATTATAAAACTGTTGCTAGTAACATTTTTTGGAAAGCTAAGTTCATTTTCACTGTCCACAAACAAGTCTGATAACCGAACTTCTTTTTTCATTAGGCATTTTTGAAAAAAAAAAAAAAAAAAAAAAAAAAATGAAGACAGCCAATGGAACAAGAGTTCTTGTCGTTGTTCACATGCCTAGCAGTGGGAAATTAAAATTACTTACACAAAAAAGGTTTTAAATGGCGCGATAGATTAATTGCATTTGTCCCTTTGGTGAAAAACAAACATAAACAGGCTTCAAAACTAATCAAATGCTCTAGTGCAATAGACCTCTTAGGTTTCACTTTTCTGTATTACTGTGGGTGGCAATGTGACTCTGAAAAGTCTCAATTAACAACCTTAATTGCTAAACAAGAACACCGCATGCACTGTTAATATTTCTTTTAATTTGAAGGAAGTGAAGCCTTAATGACACCCCCCCCCGCCCCCCCCCCCAGTGGCACACACTTGAGTGTCCTTCCTTTGTTGCACAATCCTACATTAACATAAAATGAGCACGAATGAGTGTGGCTTGCAACTTAACTAATGTGCTGCATGGTTGTCGTTAACTAGTCAGTTCATGATCAGTCGCAAATCGGCCAAGGAGGAGTCAATGGAAGGAGTAGCCTCTATTACTATCAAGCACTCCCATGGTCAAAGAAAGTGATTTGTAGTACTGGCAACCAACCAGGTTGTGAGTAGTGTTGAGACTGACGCCAATGAGCAGCCTTACTGGGTGGAGGTTACAAAAGAAGCCTTGAACCCAATGACTCAGCAAAGTTGTGTGCGTGTGAGATGACACTTTGCAACAATTTAAAGGGGCAGCATACATGTACCAGTATGTGAATAGCCTTTAAAAAAAGCAAAAGTAAACCATATAAGAAATTAGGTTAAGCACGTGTCTCCATCTTGTAAAGATCACGTCAAATATGTGGCCCTGGCCGGTGTTCCAGACTAGTTATGCAAACAATACAGTCTTAAAGAACTACGCAGTGAAAAAAAAAAACCTTTTTTACTTGGGTTTTAGAAAACAGTCTTGTTGTTAAATTACAGAACATCTTTAATAAGCTCTATTGGCAACTAAAAACTCTTTTCAAGCTATCGGATAGGAATTTGCCTTTGTGTGTTTTTTTAAAATCTCCATATTTGTGTGTATACCGCTATCTTGTACACCAGTATTGCCAGCTTTAGGTCAAAAGAGGGAGCCAAAAAAAGAAAACATGACCAGACAGTTCTAATAACAGTTGAACTTTTGAGGTACAGTTTGTTCTGATATGCTAGGGAACCTTAAAAGTTGGTATTTTTAGACAATTTTTTTTCCCAAAGGAAATGACAGTAATAGCAATAATCTGTAATTGAAACTGAAGGAACCCTAAAACATCCAGTATGACCATGATGACTACATTATTACTATGATATGTGCAGCAGCAAAAAAAAAGATTAGCATTATAATTTCAATTCCATTTTGATTCAGATGGTTTGAAGTTTATTCGATATGTTAAAATTTGTCAAATAATAGGTTTCGCATCTGTCACGAACAGTGTTGTTAATAACGGCGTTACAATATAACGCCGTTACTAACGGCGTTATTTTTTTCAGTACTGGGTAATCTAATTAATTACTTTTCTCATCTTGGCAACGCCGTTACCGTTACTGAGGACGGAAAGGCATGCGTTACTATGCGTTACTATATTGGTCGAAAAGTCTGAGGGAGACGGACTCACCGAGACGACAGAGCAGAGCAGGAGTAGCGAGGAGGCAAGAAAGTTGTGACACCGAGCAAACGCGATGCTAGGTAGCTCCAATAATACATGTTGTAGCCGATAGCCTACAAACTATGCCCTCATGTTATGGTAGATATGGTAGACATGGTAGATACCACATGTACTGTACATAGATATAACTAGATGCAAAATGACAGACATGGCACTAAATGAGTTAGTAGACAGCCGCCATCTTAAAGCAGTAGACTTTTTAGGACGACTCTGTTGTAGAGAACCTTCCTAGCGAACCTAAGTAACTTTTTATATAAAATACTTCTTAATCGGCAAAATCTTGACTTGAATCTATCTTTAAATGATGAAACAGTTTTAAAACGTTCATATGTCGAAAGTAGAGAGAAGGGAACTAATGCAATAATGGGAGCAATTTTAACAACTTTTAACAGTTGATTCAGGGCAAAGGGTAAATTAGGGTAAAAAATTGGGCTCGGGCCAGTTGTACCAAAAACCTTCACAAAAAACTTTTTTTTTTTTTTTTTTTTGAGGAAAGAAAAAAAAAAAAATATCACCAATTACTTTGCCAAGTAACTAATTACTCTTACATTCAGGTAATTGAGTTACTAACGCAATTACTTTTTGGGAGAAGTAATTTGTAACTATAATTAATTACTTTTTTTCAGTAAGATTAACAACACTGGTCACGAAACACGGGCAGGCAGGTGGTGTGGACCCAAATGCAGGGAACAAACGCAGCAAGGCAGGTGGCGGTGAACTCAAAACACGTTTTAATAACAACTAACAAAAACACAAAGTACAACCAAAAGGACTGGGGATCAAAAAGGAAATGTTCAAACAAAACATACTTTAATCGAAGGGACTGGTACACGAGGGCTTGGACAGGACTTGACATCGACACTAACAAGGACGCAACAAGGAGTGAACAGAAACTTGGAGTTTGTATATACACACACAGACACACACAGACAAGGGGTAACGAGACAACGAGGAACAGATGGGTGACAAAGGAGGATGCAGATTGGAGGATACACAAGGAACAGGTACAACAGGTGAAATCAATGAGCAATCACAGGGACACACTAGGAGGGAACCAACACAAAACCGAACAGCATCTCAGTTTAATCTCTCACGAAATGGATTACCCATTAGTTTCCTTTTCCATTGTCAGGTACGGTGAAATTGCATAATATACATTTCTGGACATGCAGCACTGTGAATGAGGGTGCATGATGGCCATCTGGATAAGTCTTGACAATAGCAGATAAAGGTATCATTTTGCTCAAAGTAGATTGGATGTTGGTCCAAAGTGCAATTTTGTTTCTCAGTGATTAGTAACAATTACATGTGGTTGAAATCACCTCTCCAAATTAAAATTGTGTTTATTTATGCCAGGAAATGGGTTTACTGAAACCCTGACTTTTTTTCACACAGAAAAAAAAATAGCAGCAATTTCCTCATTGATTCATGTGATTCATACTCAGCTGTTTCATAATCTTGCCAAGTGTGTTAAGACAGCTGAATCATACCAGTAAATTGAGGCCAAAGGTCAACAACTGACAGTTACTATGTGGGTAAAGAGCAGGGGTCCCCAAACTACGGCCCGCGGGCCAGATACGGCCCGCCTCCACATTTGGTCCGGCCCCCTGAACAATACCAGAGAGCATTTTGATTTTTTTTTTTTTTTTTTCTCAATAGTGTTATTTCCTTGCCTTTTTCTGTTAAGAACTCAGAGGGGGTTATTCAGTTATTATCTATTTAATTAATAGTGTTATTATTAATTATTATTATTATTATTATTATATATTATATTATTTTTTTTATTTTATTTACTTTTTTTCCGTGAAGAATCCAGAAAGGTTATTTGATTGTGGCTTTCTGAAAAACAAAATTTTTTTACATTTAGGCACTCCTGCAATCATCACACTTTTTCTGTTACAAACTGACCCCGGGCTGTCATCAGAGAAGGGAAAAGTTATGTGGCCCTCACAGGAAAAAGTTTGGGGACCCCTGGTAAAGAGTAATGCAAAAGGTTTATAAACAGTTAAATTTGCCTTTAATTATATGCGTTAACTCAATGGTTGCCACTGAAGGGAATAAATAGGAATACATGTATATAAAACAATTATCAACCATTGAAACTGTTATGATATCGGAAGTTTAATTTTACTGGTGAACTAATTTTAAAACCGGCTGAGTGGGCAACCCGTGCCTGATGCCCACACAGAGCTGGACTTCGCATTCGCCAACTAAGCAGGCGCTTAGGGCCACTTCGCCATCAGCTCCCCCAACCCCCAAGAGAACCAAGGAATTGTTAAAAAAATGTAATTTAAAAACGTTTAATCATGCAATAAGGCTGAACGATTTATCATTTTTAAATAATATAACTGACATTGCAATTTTGAAATTGGCAACGCCAAGATTTATTTCATGTGCTCTTGACTTCCCGGGTTCTGTTGCGTTAACTCTCGTATGTCCGCTCTTTCCTGCTATTTATCTGTACTCGTCAACCAATCAAAAGCAGCATGCTAATGTGTGACTATGGCAGGTCACACCAATTGAGTCAGAGCTGGTTGTCGATCAATCAATCAATCAATCAATCAATCAATCAATCAATCAATCAATCAATCAATCAATCAATCAATCAATCAATCAATCAATCAATCAATCAATCAATCAATCAATCAATCCAATCAATCAATCAATCAATCAATCAATCACCTACCCCCTCGGCTAGCCCCGAGGGAAAGCAGCCACTCGGTGTTAGGTTTTGTGTTTTTTTCCTCCTAGTGTGACGTGTGCCTGATATTGCCCATTGATTTCACCTGTTGTGCCTGCTCCTAGTGTATCCTCCAAACTGCGTCCTCCTGTGTCACCCACCTGTTCCTCGTTGTCTCGTTGCCCCTTGTCTGTGTATGTATATAAGCTCCCAGTTACTTTTCACTCCTTGTTGCGTCATTGTAGAGGTCAATCCCAGTGTGTCGATAGCTACGCGTAAGCCCTTGTGTTCCTGCATTCCCTGTTTAAGTAAGTTTTTATGCCTTTTATTTGATCCGCTGTTCTTTTGTTGGTACTTTGGGTTTTTGTTCATTATCATTGAATTTTTTTTTTAGTTCACTGCCACCCGGCCTTTCCTCCCTGCCTTGTTTTCGCAATTGTTTCCCTGCTTTTGGGTCCACATCACCTGCCTGGCCGCGTTCCGTGACACTCAGTAGCTATAGTCACTAGGGATGTCCCGATCCAGGTTTTTGCACTTCCGATCCGATACCGATACTGTTTTGCACTTCCGATCCGATACCGATATCGGCCGATACCGATAACGGCCTATCTGAGCATGTATTACAGTTTAAAGTTATTTAGCCTCCTTACTTAGTTGTCAGACTCATTTTGAAAAGGGTTTTAGTACTCTTGATAACAACTAGCCAGCTGAATTAGGTTAGTTTGAATAACACACAACGGTTGGTAACAAGAAACTGACCTGTTTATTCAGTGACACACACAAAACATTATAAATAACAAACAGAAATGGCATAGTCAGTCAGTAAAACATGCAAATAATATCGTAAACTGTCTTAAAAAAGCGAAACACACAAACAACCTCAGTGGAAAATCCCACAAACTCCCCAAGCTATTAGATGCTTTTAATGTTTCGTGCATTAGTTACAATAATTGTATAAAAAGCCTCTAAGGTTTAAATAAACGACTATTTCAGTATCAAGTTAACATTTTAAAACAGTAAATAAAATACTCAAGTCCCCATTCTGTATCAGCAGCTTTAAACTACATTCAATTCATTTAATTTTGTGAATCAACTGTTACAGTTGTTAAAATTGCTCCCGTTATTCCATAATTTCCCTTCTGTCTACTTTCGACATGTGAAGGTTTTAAAACTGTTTTGAAGATAGATTCAAAGTTTTGCCGATTTAGGAGTATTTTAGATAAAAAGTTAATTAGGTTCGCTTGGAAGGTTCACAACAGCCTACTAGGGAAGTATTCTGCTTTAAGATGGCGGCTGTTTACTAACGCATGTAGTTTTCAATACTTCAATGTTGCTAACGCAGTCGAGTCTGTCATGTAGCATCTAGTTCTATATACATATGACATCTATTATCTCCAGTAAAATGACGTTGACGTAGTTTGTAGCGGCTGTCAGCAGCAGTCAGGTATTCTTGTGTTTTTTAATCCAGCGGCATGAGTTGAGCTAAAGCCGTGAGTTGAGCATTGGCATTACCCGGGTCTATGACAAACATGATGTTTACTCTCGGGACGCAACGCGGTCCGTTTCTCATTGCGTCCCAATAACCGCGCTGTGTATTAGTTCCGCTTTACTTACGCTTTATTTCAATAATCGGAATTTAGATGTTTGTGAATCGAATCTTTCACGGCCGAATCGCCCAAGGATGTAATGACGGCTGGGCATGTTGTACTGTGGTTCTAAGTGTTGGATGGTGCGTCTTTACTCACGGCAATGACTTTTGTTATTCCCTGGGCATTGGGACTGTCGAGTGCCAGTTTGTCACGCATAGCAAAAGTTTCTGCCAGTGTTAGTTGCGTAGGACCTTTTTTTTTGTCTTCGGTTTTCTTAACATACTCCTTATATTGTTTGTGGTGGTATTTCGCTAAATGCTTGATTAGGTTGGTTGTATTTGAAATTCTTACAGCTTTACCACCACGCTTGACATTATTGTGGCCTATGTTGCACTCTGCCTCTTCATCTTTGTCGTCCTTTAAGGTGAAATGATCCCACACAGCTGATATTTTTACTGATAAAGTCTCTCTGTAAACTGGGAGACAGTAATGTAGTCTGTTGAAGGTGTGCCGTAAAATGCCGACCGGATTTTAGGGAAATCGAAGCAAAAACTGGAATGGATTATGTAAATCGGTGTGCTGGAAAACCCGGACCGGACTTTTAAAAAAAAAAACTGGATCAGAAGTCTGGATCGGAATTTTTCCCGTGTTCCAATCCGATACCGATGCGCATTTTTTTGCCCATATCGGCGTCCAATCCGATCCAAATATCGGATCGGGACATCTCTAATAAAAATACAGTGGTATGAAAAAGTATCTGAACCTTTTGGAATTTCTCACATTTCTGCAAAAATCACATCTCATCAAATTTGATCTTTGTCAAAATCACACAGATGTAAATGTGTCTGCTTTAACTAAAACAACCCAAACATTTGTAGGTTTTCATATTTTAATGAGGATAGCATTCAAAATATGACAGAAGGGGGGGGAAAAAAATAAGTGAACCCGCTGCCCAAGGACACTTAAAGACCAATTGAAACCAATGTTTACCAAACAATTTAAGTCAGGTGTGTACCCAATCACTGATGAGTGGTTTAAAACTGCCCTGCCCACTATAAAACACACACATGGTAAGAATTGTCTCGATGAGAAGCATTGTCTGATGTCCACCATGGCTCGGTCAAAAGAGCTGTCTGAAGACCTGCGATCAAGGGTTGTTGATTAGTATGAAGCTGGGAAAGGATACAAAACAATCTCTAAAAGTTTGGATGTTCATCAATCGACAGTCAGAGAAGTTGTCTACTAATGGAGAGAGTTTGGCACTGTTGCTTCTCTGGAATGGATTATGTGAATTGGTGTGCTGGAAAACCCGGACCGGAATTAAAAAAAAAAAAACTGGATCGGAAGTCTGGATCGGAATTTTTCCGTATCGGCCGATCCGATACCGATGCACATTTTTTTTGCCCATATCGGCGTTCGATCCGATCCAAATATCGGATCGGGACATCTCTAATAGTCACTAAAGTGTTCCCCTTAGTCTTAATAACGTCTCTTTAGTAACTACGCCTTCTGTGTGTCCTGCAAATAAGCGACACTTTTGACGAGTACCGTTACTAAAAAAGGTGGAGTTGGAGTCTCAAAATTTGCAACACACTGCTCTGGCAGGATGTAAAGGGTGGGTACTAATGCTAATTGGTAAGCAAATGAAAAAGGCGCAGTTGTCAAGCGTGATAATTATTGCTGATCTGTAAGTTACAGTGATCTTTTCATACAACTCTTTCTGGAACCACATTATATTGGAGAGCAAGGAACCATGACCAGCAATCAAGCTGGTGAATGAGCAAGTACAGTGGTATGAAAAACTGAAAAAGTAAAAGTAAGAACCTTTTCGAATTTCTCACATTTCTGCATAAAATCACCATCAAATGTGATCTGATCTTTGTCAAAACCACACAAATGAAAAAAAAAACTGCTTTAACTAAAACCACCCAAACATTTATAGTTTTTTTTAAATATATTAATGAGGATAGTATGCAAACAATGACAGAAGGGGGAAAAATAAGTAAGTGAACCATCACATTCAATATTTTGTGGCCCCCCCTTTGGCAGCAATAACTTCAACCAGACGCTTCCTGTAGCTGTAGATCAGTCTGGCACATCAATCAGGACTAATTTTGGCCAATTCTTCTCTACAAAACTGCTGTAGTTCAGTCGAATTCCTGGGATGTCTGGCATGAATCGCTGTCTTTAGGTCATGCCATGGGGTTCAAGTAGAGACTTTGACTAGCGCACTCCAGAACGTGTATTTTGTTCTTCTGACCATTCTGAAGTTGATTTACTTCTGTGTTTTTGGACGATTGTCTTATTCATTATTATCCATCCTCTTTTCAGCTTCAACTGTCTGACAGACGACCTCAGGTTTTCCTGCAAAACATCCTGATGAACCTTTGAAATAATTCTTACATGAATGATTGCAAGTTGTCCAGGCCCTGAGGCAGCAAAACAGCCCCAAATCATGATGATACCTCCACCAAGCTTCCCGGTGGGGATGAGTTGTTGATGTTGGTGAGCTGTTCCATTTTTCCCTCACACAAGACGTTGTGTGTTACTCCCAAACAATTCAAATTTGGTTTCATCAGTCCACAAAATATTTTGCCCAAATCGTCTATGGAGTGTCCATGTGCCTTTTTGCGAAAATTAAACGAGCAACAACGTTTTTTTTTTTTCTTTAAGTCTCCTTAGGCAGCGGGTTCACTTATTTTTTTTCCCCCTTTCTGTCATTGTTTGAATGCTATTCTCATTAAAATATGAAAACCTATAAATGTTTGGGTGGTTTTAGCTAAAGCAGACACTGTTTTTCATCTGTGTGATTTTGACAAAGATCAGATCACATTTGGTGATGATTTTATGCAGAAATGTGAGATATTCCAAAAGGTAGAGATACTTTTTCATACCACTGTATGTTAACAAAAATTAAGGGCAAAAGCTACAAAAACACACAAAGTGACTTGTAGAGACATTTTACATCAGAAATGTTAATGTCAAATTATTATAGGTATCAGAAATTGTATTTCATATTTGTTTCCCCCATTTTGCAACATCATTATTTAGATTAGTTAGGTCTCATAATTAGTTTTTTTTCTTACTCAGCTTAGCTTTGTTAAGGGACCATGAATTTTGATTTTTAAATGTATTTCATTACATTAAGATTAAAAAGCAGACAAGGTTTACATGAAAATGCATTATATGAAGAGTATAAAAAATAAAATAATAAAAACTCTGAATTAAAAGAAATTACCCCTCTGGTCCTGAGAAAAGAAAAAGAAACTAGAAGCAAATAAAAAAATTGCTGGATTGGATGTACGCCGCACAGAGGGAAGTCTAAAGTTCTTCATCACTATTTTCTTGTCATTCTTCTTATTTTTCTTCTTGGTGAGAATACGAACTAAAATTGCTAATCCTCGGTTATTCGTGGACAGATCCGAGTCGGTTATTTGCTCATGGACGTCACGCCATGTTGTGACCCTTGCTCTAAATGCACTAACCCAGCCCCCCCCCCCAAAAAAACCCGCCCACACACACACACTTACTGTATATGTTTCCAGACTGGAGATATGGTATATTTATACAGTAGATAATATTATTTTACCAGATATTCTATAGTAGTTTAAGTTTTCCACAAGGTTTATCTTGGTTGCCACATGCAGGGCCAAGGCCTACTTCCTGATACGATCAGCTTTGCTGCTGGAGGAAGAGGAACAAGTTATCCCAAGACAACCTTAACCGACTTCCAGTTTCTCCAAACACTCTTGTTTGTCTGATACTTGAAAAAGGACTAATGAATATGGTAATAGAACACGACTTTTAACTTGATAAAAAGTGACAACAATATAACTAGAATAGGAACATTATATTGAAGCTAATTGATGTTGACGGGCTTGCAGAACTGTGGTGGCTGAAAGTGATGACATCACAATGATAGGGAGTCTTACCAAAGACGTGTTTGTAACTGTATGGGCAATAACTGCTGACAGTGTATTCCAGGCAGTACATCTTTTGCTGTGTGCTCTCAACATATGAAAACTGTTTAGAATGTGACTGTGTGTGTGTGCTTGCGCATGTAGGTGTGCGCTCAGATGTCTTTCAGCAGCTGGGGCAGAAAAAAAGTTCAAGTGAATTTAGATGTATTCATTCATAAAATAATTATAAAAAAGGGTTTTAATATATTTATAAGATATACATGTTGGAAGAGTGGCTAGCACATTCGACTCACAGTTCTGAGATTGTTGGTTCAATCCTTGCTCCGACCTCCCTTTGTGGAGTATGCATGTTCTCCCCGTGCCTGCATGAGTTTTCTCCAGGTACTCTGGTTTCCTCCCACATCCTAAAACATGCATTCTAGGCTGATTGGGCTCTCGTAGTTAGATGTGAGTGTGTGCTGGAATGGTTGTTTGTCTCTATTTGCCCTGCGACGGCCTGGCAGCCAGTTCAGGGTGTACCTTCCCTACTGCCCGTCGTTGCCTGGGATAGGCTCCAGCACCCCCGCACCTCTCGTAAGTATAAGCAGTTCAGATGATGAATTAATTAAATATATATGCCGGAAAACACTCATGTGACTTAATGGTCTGCTCTGAGACCCCCAATTTGGCCAAACTCAAAATTGTCCTATATGTATGTGTGATACGTCATTGGAAAGCTTAAGATCTCAATTTTCTGGGGGTAGAACATTTTTCAACAAGAGGGCATTTAATTTTTTTTTTTTTTTAACAGCAAAACCCTAACTGGAGTTGAGAGCATGAGAGAGCATAATTAAAGACGCCACGATTTTAACGAGATATTATTGTGTACTTTACTCTTTTCGATCCAAAAACTCCATGTAGCATGTATCACCGAATGAGAAGACACAGATGTGAATGGCCACAGCCAGATTTTTGGGGGATATTATGGGTGAAACATGGTCATATAACAAGGATCGCAATGCAGAAATCACAGACATCGAGGAGTGGTCGAGATTTTCATGTATTTAGGGTTAGGGCTAGGGTTATTTGGCTTAAAATACAGCAGTTTATTTTAAAGAGGGGTGCAAGAGCAGAAACTGCTTTTTCAGACTTGTCTGTGTTTTCCGCTACATAACAAATTAATGAATTGTTCAAATAATATTTTTAACAGAAATATTACTATAATGTATTACAAAAATAAAAAAATATATATATATAGATTAGAAATACTGAAGAATTACCTGATTATCAGTTACATAACATTAACGAACAAAAGATGTTTTAAGTCCCGACCACACAGTATTCCTATGCAGCTCCACAGCTAGATGTAAAAGCTAGGACTTTTGTGATTTGGGGGCGTGGTTTTGCGATAGGTCTATTGTGGAACAGTGGATGACTGGTTAGCATGGTGCCAAACAGTTCTGAGCTAAAGGGTTCAATCCCATGCTCTGGCCTTCTCGTGTGGAGTTTGCATGTTTTTCCTTTGCCTGTGTGGGTTTTCTCCAGGTACTCTAGTTTCTTCCCATGCCCAAAAGCATGCATGGCAGGTTGATAGAATATTACAAAATGTATGTAGTTGAAAATGTGAGTGTGATGATAAGTTGTTTGTTTGTGGCACATGGTTGACTGGCAACAAGTTCATAGTGTAACCCTTTTCTTCCTAAAGTCAACGGTGATAGGCTTTGAGTGAGCATCATTTGGGCATTTAAGCCCATCACCATCTCATTTCAGTGTTTCTCATCAATAGTTTAATATTCAACCAGTTGTTCATAAAAAAGTAATATTATTTTAGAAAGGAAATATTAACTCCATCTCTGTTTTAAAAACCAAAAGCTGGTCACGTTGAATAAATTACTAATATCATAGAAATACTTTGTTTCATTTAATGTCTAAAACAAACTACACTCAGTGTTTTTCATGCAGTGACACCATGCGACATGTATGAGGCAGGCAGGCTAGGAGGATGCCTCAAACCAGTCAGTTTTCCAACACACACTCTCGCAGATCAATAAATCTACTTATGTAACATTCTGGTTTGGACTCGAGGGGAGATGAGGGAAAACGTTGACCTACTGTATATTTTTACTCATCAACACCCTCCCTCTAGCCTACTGCCAGCAAACGTATACTGCAGATGGATATATGGATATATCGATATCCACAAGCCATTCATCTGGCATCAGGTTCCTTAAAATACCAACAAAAAACAAAAACAGGAAAGGTGACTATGTCACTTTTAATAGTTTTGGGTAGCTTACTTCAACTGGTATCTGCTAATATGTCGGCCAATGTCATGTGATAAAGACACTTGAGACATGACATCTAATGTGCGAAACTACCAGGACAAATTTGTGAGCTGGCAAAAGAAAGAGAGGCCTTTTGGAGTAATATTGTACAGCACTCACGAAAGGTACAGCAAGGTGGTAATGTGTGATATCACATTTTTACACAGCTGCAATCCTGCAACACTAGCAGTTTTTTCAAACACCACACATCCCAAAAGCCACAGTAAGCTTGAAAAAAAAAAAGAGGATCTACGCCAAAAGTCCAGTTGCCTGCAGCACTCATATCCTTGCAGGGGGCATGAGAAAGACAATGCTTGTGTCTATTCCCTAATACTGTGAAATAACCATCACAACTTGTTTTACACAGAACGCACTTCAGATGAGGAGGTTAAATACTTACATATACAGTGGGGCAAATAAGTATTTAGTCAAGCACTAATTGTGCAAGTTCTCCTACTTGAAAAGATTAGAGAGGCCTGTAATCATCAACATGGGTAAACCTCAACCATGAGAGACAGAATGATGAAAAAAAAAACAAGAAAATCACATTGTTTGATTTTTAAAGAATTGATTTCCAAATTAGAGTGGAAAAAAGGTATTTGGTCAACTACAAACAAGCAAGATTTCTGGTACAAAGAGGTGTAACTTCTTCTAACGAGGTCTAACGAGGCTCCACTTGTACCTGTATTAATGGCACCTGTTTTAACTCATTATCTGTATAAAGGACACCTGTCCACAATCTCAGTCAGTCACACTCCAAACTCCACTATGGCCAAGACCAAAGAGCTGTCGAAGGGCACCAGAGAAAAAATTGTTGACCTGCACCAGGCTGGGAAGACTGAATCTGCAATAGGTAAAACGCTTGGTGTAAAGAAATCAACTGTGGGAGCAATTATTAGAAAATGGAAGACATACAAGACCACTGATAATCTCCCTCGATCTGGGGCTCCATGCAAGAGCTCACCCCGTGGCGTCAAAATGATAACAAGAACAGTGAGCAAAAATCCCAGAACCACACGGGGGGACCTAGTGAATGACCTACAGAGAGCTGGGACCACAGTAACAAAGGCTACTATCAGTAACACAATGCGCCGCCAGGGACTCAAATCCTGCACTGCAGACGTGTCCCCCTGCTGAAGCCAGTGCATGTTCAGGCCCGTCTGTGGTTCGCTTGAGAGCATTTGGATGATTCAGAAGAGGACTGGGAGAATGTGTTATGGTCAGATGAAACCAAAATAGAACTTTTTGGTAGAAACACAGGTTCTCGTGTTTGGAGGAGAAAGAATACTGAATTGCATCCGAAGAACACCATACACACTGTGAAGCATGGGGGTGGAAACATCATGCTTTGGGGATGTTTTTCTGCAAAGGGACCAGGACGACTGATCTGTGTAAAGGAAAGAATGAATGGGACCATGTATCGAGAGATTTTGAGTGAAAATCTCCTTTCATCAGCAAGGGCATTGAAGATGAGAGACAGCTGGGTCTTTCAGCATGACAATGATCCCAAACACACAGCTAGGGCAACAAAGGAGTGGCTTCAAGAGAAGCATTTCAAGGTCCCGGAGTGTCCTAGCCAGTCTCTAGATCTCAACCCCATAGAAAATCTGTGGAGGGAGTTGAAAGTCCGTGTTGCCCAAAGACAGCCTCAAAACATCACTGCTCTAGAGCAGATCTGCATGAAGGAATGGGCCAAAATACCAGCAACAGTGTGTGAAAAAATTGTGAAGAGTTACAGAAAACGTTTGGCCTCCGTTATTGCCAACGAAGGGTACATAAAAAAGTACTGAGATGAACTTTTGGTATAGACCAAATACTTATTTTCCACCAAGATTTGCAAATAAGTTGTTTAAAAATCAAACAATGTGATTTTCTGTTTTTTTTTTTTTCCACATTCTGTCTCTCATGGTTGAGGTTTACCCATGTTTACAATTACAGGCCTCTCTAATATTTTCCAATTAATATTTTCTAATTATTTGCCCCACTGTATATTAATACACCTAAGTGAGTATTCTAAAAGATAAGTAAATATGGTGGGACAGTAACATGTTTAAAACTTATCATAATTAGTACGTTTCAAGTACTTAAAAACCATTTATTAAAATATACGTATAAAGTCCATACAGTAAAAGTTATTTTTTTAATTGTAATTATACTTTGGGGGGAAAATAAGCAAAACCACATGTCTTATATGTATCTCTTTCTAATGCTAAATCGGATTAAATACATTGAACAAACACAAACAAATTGATGTAAATAAGCTCCGCCTCTACTTTGTAGGTTTTCGATTATCGCTTGGGGGGGGGGGGGGGGGGGTCCCCATTAGCCGCGAAAAACGAGGGATCACTATCACTGTACTTCAAACGGATGGAAAAGTTTGCTCACATGATGGGCAGTTTAACAACTCCAAAATTACCTAATCTTAATTCACAATGTACAATATGTTTTCTATGGAAGATTTGTTTTAATTTTCACAATATTTAGAGTAATTACAGGCAGGTTTATGGAATTCCTTTAGCATACAGTTAGTTTTTTTTCCCAGGAAGTTACAATGAGTCATTTTTCGACTTCTCTAAATAGCATTTATTCATTGGCTTGTTTCTCATACGGCGGAAGTACCCAGATCTTTACATGAAAAAAAAAAATCCCCTTAACCCATAGAGGAAAGTTACTCATCTGTGTAAAAGTATAGTTGAAATCCTCCACACTGTGGTTGTAACAGTTGACATCAAACATTTGAGATTAATCAGAATGATTAAGTTTTAAAGTAAAGTAGAACGGGTTATTTTTTTATTATTATTATTATTATTTTTTTTTTTACATTAATATTTTCCCTGCACCTGTTTTGACTCCTGGTTCATGTTTGCAAGAATAGAGAATATGACTAATGGACTGAGAGCACAGAGAAGTGGTCAATTAAAACTGTCCAGTTCTAGTCACACAAATGCTGGTCTGAACTCTCCTGACACTTACAGTAATGTTCAATCTCGTGGTTTGTATTGCTTTTTATTCCCTCTGTAAATGAAATACAGTGGAATATATATGAAGTGGAATGTGCTACAATTCTTCATTACAGACAGTATAAATCACACAAAACATGGGTTTTTGTGCTTCTCCTTTTTTTGTTATGTTTTTGCCACAATTTTTGTGACAATGATTCAAAAAAAGGTAATGGACCAAGTAGGGATGAATGTGTGAGGTATATGCACAGTAAGGTGCATGAAGTACAGTAAGGAGATAAAACAGAAAAAACATAACCTCTCGCATTCCTGTATGTAATTCCCCCATTGCAGGTGATGCTGTACTATTTTTATGTTTTACTTTTAACATTGGTCAATTTCTTTTATGCACTTACTTGACATTCATGAGGTTGGTAAATTTTTACTCCTTTATATGACAAATATGAACGTTACAACGTGACTTAAAATGGCCATTGGACAATTGAAGGAGCAAACAGAGCTACGCGTATTTCCAGATTGCAACACCATGAAAGTTGTGCGTCAATATACAAGCTCAAATAAAGATGCAGCATTTTTAACATCTTTTTCTATTCAAATGAGTTAAAAATCTTTTAATCCACTCCAGCATATTCCTAAATTCCAGCAAAAAATGTTGAAGTTTGTACTCCAAGAAGAAAACTAGCACTCTGTAATATTTTTACAGTACTTCATGAAAACATACAGTCACGACATTATAATTAAGAATTGAACCTTTTTGTCACACTGCAGCAATTAATTTGGAATTATGAAGCTGTTTCTCAAATTCCCTCCATGGCCACTTGAATGCAGTGTGACAGACAGATAGTCTGTGCAGGGTACCAGGTTTCAAACCTCTGAATATATGTACATTTGTATGTATGTGTGTTCAAGATTGCATTTTTAGCTCTGGCTAATCAGGTAAGTGTTATGTGAAAAAACACACAACAGCTACCCTCAAGAGTAAAGTAAAAAAATTAATAATACATTACAAAACAGCATATAACAAGGCTTTGCTGATGAACGTTTTCTTCATTCATGTGCCACAACAGTTTGAGCGATGCAGGACAAGAGAGAAATAGAAGACAAGGTCCCCTAGAGATAATCAGAACATCAGGGTATGTCTAAAGGACTAGTGTGCTGGTGAAGGAGAAAATATTACCCCCACTGTGGTCTCGTGGCCCACCTGCTGCTCTCTGGCCTCCATCTTGGGCTGCTTGGTCAGACAAGCGCTATCTTGGATAGAACTCTGAGTACTGCAGAAAGAGAGAATGAGACATGGAAACAACCATGGGGAAAAAAATCACGGACCTACTGTATAATTGGGATGAAAATAAAGAGCTACAGATAGATGTCACAGCATATGAATGCAAAAATGATTCCTGTATTACAACCTCTTTCAGTTATTTTAAAAGCTCATTTCATATTTGAAGGTTAATGTTAAACAGTGTGGTTTATACTATATATATATATATATTAGGGGTGTCAAACGATTAGAATTTTTAATCGAGTTAATTACAGCTTAAAAATTAATTAATCGTAATTAATCGCAATTAATCGCAATTCAAACCATCTCTAAAATATGCCATATTTTTCTGTAAATCATTGTTCGAATGGAAAGATAAGACACAAGACGGATATATACGTACAACAAACTGTACATAAGTACTGTATTTGTTTACTGTAACAATAAATCCACAAATGGCATTATTAACATTCTTTCTGTTAAAGTGATCCACGGATAGAAAGACTTGTAGTTCTTAAAAGATAAATGTTATAGTTACAAGTTAAAGTAATTTTATATTAAAACCCCTCTTCATGTTTTCGTTTTAATAAAATTTGTAAAATTTTCAATCAAAAGTAGAGTTAATATAATAATAATAAGCATAAAAATAACAATAATAAAAATAGAGTGACCAAAGTCTGACTAAGTTTTACATGTATTTTGCATAGCTATTTTGATATGGAATGCCAGTTCATTTTGCATTGTTGTTTAACTGTGTGTCAGAATAGGGCCTCATTACTATAGACTGAAGTGCTTTTCTTTTTGTGAACATTATTATTTTTTTTTTTGGGAAAGATAGGAATATTATTTTTGTTGTGCTTTCACTAAACGATACTTAAGTTTGTTGTGAAGGAGTTGCCGAAGCTTATGCCAATAAACGGCGCAGTCCAAAGAACGCCTGTGTCCACTCGCCTTTACTGTATAACATACAGTATATCTGTACATATCTTACCCAAAATACAACAAGAGACACATATTTGCCACTAAAAGAAAGGAAACTTACCGAAATATGTGTGGAGCACAAATAGCAATTTGCATTGCATTGTGAATACAGCATAAACGTCTCACAACTACTAATTCTCCCACGTTTAGAAGAAATAACATGAGTATGGAACGGCGCTGCCCCCAAGCGGCCGGCAGTTTCCAGTTATTTCTACAACTCCGATTTTTCTCCGATAGAGTGATTGGAACAGATATTTCTTTGTCACAAAAAACATTCATGAAGTTTGGTTCTTTTATGACTTTATTATGGGTGAACAGAAAAAAGTGATCAAATCTGCTGGGTCAAAAATATACATCCAGCAGCGCTAATATTTGGTAACATGTCCCTTGGCCATTTTCACTTCAATTAGGCGCTTTTGGTAGCCATCCACAAGCTTCTGGCAAGCTTCTGGTTGAATCTTTGACCACTCCTCTTGACAGAATTGGTGCAGTTCAGTTAAATTTGATGGCTTTCTGACAAGGACTTGTTTCTTCAGCATTGACCACAAGGTCTCAATGGCGTTTAAGTCAGGACTTTGGGAAGGGCATTCAAAAACCTTAATTCTAGCCTGATTTAGCCATTCCATTACCCCTTTTGATGTGTGTTTGGGGTCATTGTCCTGTTGGAACACCCAACTGGGCCCAAGACCCAATCTTCGGGCTGATGACGTTAGGTTATCTTGAAGAATTTGAAGGTAATCCTCCTTCTTCATTATCCCATTTACTCTCTGTAAAGCACCAGTTCCATTGGCAGCAAAACAGCCCCACAGCATAATACTACCACCACCGTGCTTGACGGTAGGCATGGTGTACTTGGGGTTAAAGGCCTCACCTTTTCTCCTCAAAACTTATTGCTGGGCATTGTGGCCAAACAGCTCGATTTTTGTTTCGTCTGACCACAGAACTTTCCTCCAGAAGTCTTATCTTTGTCCATGTGATCAGAAGCAAACTTCAGTCGAGCCTTAAGGTGCCGCTTTTGGAGCAAGGGCTTCCTTCTTGCACGGCAGCCTCTCAGTACATGGAGATGCAAAACACGCTTGACTGTGGACACTGACACCTGTGTTCCAGCAGCTTCTAATTCTTGGCAGATCTGCTTTTTGGTGATTCTCGGTTGAATCTTCACCCTCCTGACCAATTTTCTCTCAGCAGCAGGTGATAGCTTGCGTTTTCTTCCTGATCGGGGCGGTGACAAAACAGTGCCATGCACTTTATACTTACAAACAATTGTTTGCACTGTTGCTCTTGGGACCTGCAGCTGCTTTGAAATGGCTCCAAGTGACTTTCCTGACTTGTTCAAGTCAATGATTCGCTTTTTCAGATCCATGTATGTATATTTTTGACCCAGCAGATTTGATCACTTTTTCTGTTAACCCATAATAAAGTCATAAAAGAACCAAACTTCATGAATGTTTTTTGTGACAAAAAAGTATCTGTTCCAATCACTCTATCGGAGAAAAATCAGAGTTGTAGAAATAACTGGAAACTCAAGAGAACCATGACATTATGTTCTTCACAAGTGTATGTAAACTTTTGACCACAACTGTATATATATGTATATATATATATTATATATATATATATACCTGTCAACCCGAGGCCGTTAGCAATTTTACGTCACAATAGTGACGTATGCCCTTACAAATTGGTGACTAATCTTACAACATTCTATATAGCGTGCAATATGAAACAAAAAATAAACCTCAATATTTGAAATAATATGAATTTATTGGTAATATTGTAACATATAACCTGGTGCAATCAAAGAACAATCAATATCTTAAGCTACATCATGATTACTAAAATTTAACAGTGACTTTTGTTATAATTGTATGTAGCACTTTTCGCAATTTCTATTATGTCTTGATGGCTGCACATTAGCTCGCAATTCAGTTTGACTTGAACGTAGTTTGTTAGTGTGTCCAATTATAAATTAAAAAGGTCAATTGATAAAATTAACTTACCGATGCAATCTTTGTGTCAGGGAACATTTTTTTGCTAATTCTGACAAGTGATCTGCAATAGTTGCAGGCAAATTGTGTTCGGCGGCAAATTGGCAGAATGAAATGTCCGCTTTCGTCATTTTTCTTTCTGCAGACTTCAACTTTATGACCGGTGTTGTTAATCTTACTTTTAAAAAGTAATTAATTAGTTACAAATAACTACTCCCAAAAAGTTTATAGTAATTGTAGTTAGTAATTCAGTTGCCTGAAGATAAGAGTAATTATTTACTTGGCAAAGTAACTGGTGTTACCTTTCATGTTTTTTTTTTTTTTTCATTAAAAAATAAAATAAAAAACATAGTAACCTTTCCTATGTTTGAAAATCGTTTAATTTTGTTAGTCAACTGTTAAAGTTGTTTAAATTGCTACCGTTTTTGCATTAGTTCCCTTCTGTCTACTTTCGACATGTTAAAGTTTTAAAACTGTTTCATCATTTAAAGAGATTCAAGTCAAGATTTTGCCGATTTAGGAGTATTTTAGATAAAAAGTTACTTAAGTTCGCCAGGAAGGTTCACTACAAAAGCCTTTCTGAGCAGTCTATTGCTTCAAAATGGCGGCTGTTTATTAACGCCGCCCTCTGTCATTTCGCATGTAGTTATATAAGCATTTGATATGTAGGCGTAGATTGTAGGCTGTCGGCTACTGTCAGGAAATACTGGAGCCACCTATCCTAGCATCGAGTTTGCTACAGCGTCACAACACTCTTCTCTCTCAGTGTCTCTGACTTTTCTCGCGTCATTCAACCAACGTAGTAACGCATCGTAACGCACATTGTCTCGTTGCCGAAACGGTGACAAAATCCGAACGGAGACAAAAAAATGTAATGCACGAAAAACGTACAGATTCTGAACGTACGGCGTACACATTTAAAAATCAGCGCTCACTTGTACAAATTACGCCGAAACCGTACAACTTGACAGGTATGTATATATACAGTGTATATACATATATTTATATAAATATGTTAGTGCTTTCAAGCAAATCAAATTTTTAATCACATTTAATTGCATGTTCTCATAGTTAACGCACACTGTTTTGTAAAAAAAAATTAAATTCGAAAATTTGTTATTAAATTTTAATATTAGTGCCTTTTAGCGATTAAAAGATTAATTGCATGCATTCCATAGTTAGCTTAACCCTTTAACACCTAAGCCTATTTTTGCCGAATTTGCATGCCTTTGAGGTTGCCTTTATATTTCAAAGAAAAAACTGTTCACAATGGCCAAGTTGGGTCCCTTTTTTCAGAATACCTTGAAATTTATGTCCAAACTGTTGTTTTCTTCACTGACCAACTTTAATCCACATTTTGGACCCAAAAAGACAAAAAAATCCCAAAATCTTTTTTCAATCTTTTATATATATTATCCAACACAAAAAGGGTTTGGAGGATATCTCTTTGTGAAGTTAGTTATTGTACCCATCACCTTATCAAAGGTATACATGTACATGCAATCAAGCTTCTCGAACACACATCTATATAAAAATTGAAAAGATTCATAGTGAAGAAAAAAATAATAAACATTGGGAAAAAAAAGGTATTTTAAAAAATATTAACAAGTAGTTCATTTCAATTCAATTTTTTCAGGCATGCAACCCAATAGTTTTTTTTTTTTTGCGCACTCAATAAAGTTTGTTTTTGAACATGTCACTGAGCTGCGTCACAACGTCACACAGCCTACTCTTCTGACGTTTGCGCGCTGCTGTCACTTCTACTCGCCGAGACGCAGACTAATCCGAGAAAAACCATGACAAATACAGCTCATCCTATTCCTTGAGTTAATGAAATAATGCATTAACCTGCGCTAAATTTAGTTTTCGATTCATTCTGCACGTTTCAAAGTCGCTCGCTCAATCCAACCGGCCGTTGCTTGCTTTGCGTGTCTCCTTTTCCTGAGTTGGCGCCTTGCTCGTCAATTTATTAAAAATGTTCACATTAGGTTTGTCCTTCTTGACATCACAACGGCTCTTGGGATATGTAGTCTTTTGTGCTGCTTTTGGTTTTGAAAAAAGGACAAGAAATGATGGAAATATGGAGATAGACAAATGGTCCATGCAGTGTTTTAATGCATATTTATGAGTGCAATAAAACTATAAAACTCAAATGACATTATCTCCCGTTTTACATGGTCGATTGACTTCAAATAAAAACTGGTGTGGACATCAACTTCCATACTTTCAAACGAGAGCAACCAGGGGCACGTGGGTGACATAATTACAGCGTTACGAGGCTTCAAAGATGATATTCGTAAACGTGTCGCATCCGACACGTTCGATGTTAAAGGGTTAATCATATTTTTAAAATTATTTTAATTATTTAATTATTTATTTTATATATTTTTTTTAAATGCAAAAATGAATATATATAAGTTTTCATCAGTCTCATCAAACCATAGGACTTGGTTCCAGTAATCCATGTGCTTTGTTGACATGTCTTCAGCAAACTGTTTGCGGGCTTTCTTGTGTACCGTCTTCAGAAGAGGCTTCCTCCTGGGATGACAGCCATGCACACCAATTTGATGTAGAGTGCGGCGTATGGTCTGAGCACTAACAGGCTGACCCCCGCACCTCTTCAATCTCTGCAGCAATGCTGACAGCACTCCTATAACGAGTCACATGACATTTTTCGAGGGAAAATGACAAGCAGTACTCAATTTGGACATTAAAGGATATACGTTTTTTCAAAGGGGTGTACTTACTTTTGTTGCCAGGGGTTTAGATATTAATGGCTATATTTTGAATTATTTTGAGGGGAAGATAAATTAACCCTATTATATAAAAGCCCACAGACTACTTTTTATTGTGTCAAAGTGTCATTTTGTTAGTTTTGTCCCATGAAAAGATATAGTGTACTTAAATATTTGCAGAAATGCGTGGGGTATACTCACTTTTGTGATACACTGTAATTCAAATTTAAGACTCAATATTAGAAACAAGAGTTGGGCAACTTTACACTTCTGAAGATCAATTAAATGTCAATTTTCCCCCTAAAAACTTCAAATAAAAGGACGTCACGGAGGGAGAGTGGTTAGCACATCCGCTCACAGGTCTGAGATCAAGGGTTGAAGCCTTGGCCCTGGGTGGAGTTTCCATTGTATTGATTTGTTACAATCTATATCACTTGTTTTTTATTTTACAAATCTTTATATATATATACATGTGTACACATTTTGAAATAGATGTACACTTTAATGAAATATATATATGCTGTTATAATGGGTTTTATATTATTTGAGGTAAATTACAAAAAAATGAAATGTGAAAAATGAGATAAAATGATTGAACTCTCCAAAACGATTGTATTCCACAGCATTTATATAGTGCATTTTAGGGGTGGGGTGGTGGTTGTGCCAGTCAAAAAGTGCCTCGTTTTGGGTTAAAATGCCGAACCTATGTTTTACCTGAGAACGTGGATTTCACTCCCATCATCTGTGTCCTTGTGCCTGAAAATAGTGAGCTTCGGGCAGCGGCAATAGGAGCACAAACCACCTGGAGTCTCCATGCTGGAGGTTTCTTGAATACTGTACGTTCACATTCTTTCATTCCACACGTTCATTTACAGTTTATCTGCGCATTGCAGATTAATAAATGACAATAAATGCCACAAACCACCTTAGAGTGCCATATTTTGGACTAAAAAGCCAAAGTAACGCTACAGAGGTCCACTCCAAACTACAGGGGTAGGCAGGGCCATAATTAATCTCAAATAAATAAATGAATATGTATCTAGTTTAAGACATACACTGTATGTGTTCACAATCTTTGTTTTCATTATAATTGCTGAGCACTTGTGCAAGGACATTTGAGCTGTCATGTTCAATTTGATTATTTGGCTTTAGTTGACTCAGGTTTAGCCTGAAGGAGAGGTGGTTACCTGCTAGCAATGTCAACCCATCAAGATCTGAAAACATGCATGCACATGCAATATATTATAACCCAGACAAACACATATTTAGCCTCACACGCACCACACCTAAGAACAACTACATATAGGGGGCATATCCTCGCCGTTGTCCAATCTAATGTTCCTTACTGAACCAACAGGGCAAAAAAAAAAAAAATGTTCAGCAACTGGTGGACAGACTGAGCTTAGAAGATGGCCACACCTTGGATATAATGTGACAGTTGAGGAATTTGCTGCCGGCTAGCCACAAATACTTGAAGCCTGAATTTAAACTCCATACGCCACTGGAAAATGGCCCAGTTGAGATACTGAGGTTGATGAAAACTGCCACCAGCATTTTTATTTTTATGTGCTTGAGTACCAGTTCAACATTTTAAAAAAATATATAGCACAACTTGATTTTCCTTCTTTTACAGTTAGCTTATTTCATCTTAGCAGCCAGTCAAGTAAATGCAATTTCCATATTTTCACTCAAATCAATGATTTGATTTGATTTTGATGACAGCATGCCAAACATGGATAGAATCCTTTAGCTACTTTCAGGAAATTTAAGGACATCTTACAAGACCTTGTTTTGAGTTTTTTAAATTTGTCATTTTGACTGTAAGATTTTTAGAAGAAACCGTTAGGTGAATTCCAAAGTTTAAAACTTGTGTGGCATTTAAATTCCACCCTGTTTTTTTTTTTTTGTTTTGTTTTTTTTGTTAAGATACTATTTTCATATTATTAGAATTTTAGATTCCAACCTGAACGGCTTGACATGTTATCATCCAAATCCAAGGGTCACCTCAGTTTGGAGGCCTGGTGTTTTCATCCAAACTTTTTTTGTTTTAACCTGCCCTTTTCAGCTGCTTAGACACAGCGAATGGTAGATCTGAGGCTCCCTACCACCTGCGGCCATAGCCGATGGAACACCAGGCGTACCCCAGGATACAGGGCAGTCCCCAGTCCATCCGAGCAATCCCCAACCATTTTTCGGGAATAGGATGAGGGAGTGCACGAACAACCTTCCACACCCACATCGACCACCACCACCCAACAATCTGCACCCTCCAAAACCACCTTGCGACAGATGAGGAGGGAACTCAGGCACCCCCCACACCTGCCCGGATGAGGCCCCGCCCCATGAGCTATGCCAAAAGAAAGTGGGACACACCTTTACCAGAGGCGTCGCGTCCCATTAGGCAAACCACGCAATTGCCTAGGGCCCTCAGCCAGCAGGGGCCCCTAGAGGGCCAACAGATTTAGCACACGCAGCTTTACAGCACTGTCGCAGCGAAAAGTGCGACAGTGCCAGTGAAAGCCTTGTGTCTGAGTTCCCTGAAGGGGCCCCTTCACCCGCTCTACACCCCTCCCTCCCTCACATGACTCAGAGTGAGAGTGAGCGGCGATTTGGCTTTTTTTAAAATTGGCGTATATCCAAAATGAAGAGAAGTTATCCTTCTGGAAGCGACAAAAGAAAGAAAAAAAATAGAAGAGGAGAAAGGGAAGCAAGACAGTGGTGAGTTTACTATGTTACTGTAGCTTTATGTGCTAATGTAGTAGAAGCCGGGCACTTTGAGTGTCCTGAAAAGCGTTCTATGAGACCGAGGCGTTATTATACTTTTATTAACCATGCTATTGCTCCAAGTCCAACTGTCCCCCTTACTTGCACACGCTCGAGGACCCTTGCTACGCCTCTGCAACTTCCACCATATTATTATGGTTTCCAGGTTCCCCCACTGGCAACCATTAAACCAACACTGTGAAGAGATTGTGATGTGAAAGCAGTGCATTGTATGCGTTAAAATAGGAGAGCTTGGATTGAGGATGAGGCAAGGACTGTTCCACCAGAACTGAAGCCCACCAGAAGAAAGACGAGTGGGCAGGTCCACACCCCACATGTCCCACCTACCCATGTGGGATCCTGCACCAGCATCTCGCACCGGCAACTTGTGGTAATCCACCCCCCTCCACAGGAGGCATCGAATCGATAGGCGGATCTACTATTCAGGCGAAGTAGACTTAGGCCCTCAACCAGTAGGGGGCCCCCAACCAGCTGCCCTTGCCCCAACAAGCAACGGCTTGCGCCATTGGAGCCAGCAGCACCCCCAACTATTCGTCACGTATAATTATGTCAGCATACCAAACAAACAAATAACAGAACAAAAAAGAAAGCCATTTGAATGCTGCATTTATATCATCTCTCCCCCCACACACGCACTACAATGGACTGTTCCACGACGACGGATTGAGTATCAGTTGCTTAGCTTCATTTAGCGCAGTTTAGCATCGCTTAACTCCGCTTAGCTGTTCGTTAGCTTCACTTAGATCTTAGCCACTAAGCTCGCTATTTTTACAGCTCACTTGCTACTTTGCACGTCGGCTATCGTTTATTTCAAACACGAGCGAACGTGCTTTCCTTGAGAGCCAAAGTGCAGTGACGGAGAAGTTGAGAACAGGGCTCTAGTGCCTCTGTTAACTGTCTTCTTCTTCTTCACACCGAACATAAAATACATGACAGCACACCCTGTGGCGAAACAATGTAGTACAGTTCCAATCAGTCATACAATAACACTCAACAGCTGGTTAACAGCAAAAGCACGTCATGTTCGTCATATAAATAATGATTTCTGGAGTTAATCCAACATACTTCAGAATGAATATTATAATATGTTGAGTAAATACTACATAATACAGATTCTACACTAAGAATAGCTTTCAAATGACACTCTTCATGACAAATATGATTGGCAATGAATAATTATTATAATTATTATATTATATTATTATATATAGTAGTATACTATAATAATATGGCTAGAATTTTTTTTTAAGAATTGATTTGAATAATGCAAAGTCAGTGTTCTGAATCTGTTTACTTTCCATTCTTTTGCACTTGTAAATGCTATCAGCATTTAACCTCATTGTTTATGTGTGATTAATTATTGTTATTTACATGATTATTTGTACTTTAATAAAGAATTTAAGTGTTCCAAAATAATTTTGTGAATTAATAAGCGTCAACAAAAATTTCATTGCTAAATTAGTTAAAAAATAAATAAATAAATTAGATTAGTCGATTAATCGTAAAACTAGTCGGCTGATTAATCAGGAGAAAATTTGTCGTTTAGGACAGCCCTAGTGTACCAGAACATATTTCCTCCACACCCTTCTCACCTTTTTAACCCTTGACCCATGAAGAGGGCCCCTGGATATGTTCGCCTTACGCCCCAAAATTGCCAAGTCCGCCACTGACCGAATCCCACACCAGAACCCAAACACACCACTGCCGACCTGAGCGAGAGCAGGGAGGAGGCAACGGCTGGGAGCCCAGAAACGTTCGAGGAGGAAACAGGCCCAGGGGAGCAGAAACACGAACCCACGCCCAATCCTGGGTGACAGGGAACCTGGTACATGGGCACCTGGAGCCAGAGGATGCCTCCCATGCACCCAGGACCGAACGGCTCTACAACCAGGCCACCCCAGGAGGGAGGAACAACTACTAGGCAATGTAACAAGTGGCACCCACACCACAGAAACAGAGTAGATAGAACAACAAATCTTATAGTATATGAGTGCAGTGTATTTTGTGTTGAAGGGTTATTAAATTTGACTTGTTGTTGGTTGGTTGTGTTCCTTTTTTCCAAAAATGATTTTTTTTTAACCCCCAAAGTTAAAAATGCAACCAAATAACCAATGACGACATTATTTTCAGGGTTTATGGTACCCTTATGCTTACAAAAGTTTTAACACTCCTCAGTATTGCCAGTGTGGTGAACTAGTAGGTCCAGTCTGACTCAGCAGAATGCTAAATTTATCCCTCAATGTGCTATGCTCTAATTTTAAACGAGGTGCTAAATATACGGATAAGTTTCCAAGCCAAAAGCAATGTAGCTGCGTCATTGTGTCTGTCAGTGTGACGTCTGAGGAAGTTGGCGCACTGGAACGTTCTAAGAAGAACCCTTGTCAATGCTGCCATCTTCTGGACATTGCTGGAATGGAGGTGGTCTCCATGGAAACCTACGATGACATGGCTCAAGATCATGTGCAAGTAGGTCAACTGAATTTGATTTAACCCTTAAAGACCTGCAACATGAAGCAATTATCAGAGAATCCCAAAATTTGAAAAATTAGGCCCCAATGAAACCTTTTTTTCAAATTTGTAAAAAATGTCAAAATGAATATGTGCAATAAGCGCTCTAAAATCTATAACCCTAGCTAAATCCAGTTTTTCTTTTTTCTCATGGAACCTGCAGACGCATGTGTTGACTTGCATCCATCATTTTTTTTTATCAAAAAGAACTGTCAAAATTCTGAATTACGCTAAAATCAAGAAATTTTAGGTGTATCAAATGTGACACATTTGGCAATAAAGGGTTAACAATGCAATGGTAGATCACAAAGTCATGTCACAATATCATGTATGCGTACAATATTGACTAGATTTGTCAGCTACACAAGGTAGGGGAAAATGGTGTGAGAACTACACCGTCATTAATAAACACATTGTTAAACTAATATTTCAGTACGTCATGTTTTAATGGCAAACTTTGCAAAATAAGTTGTTTTTTTTATGTGGTGGGGGCATTGTTTGAGTGTACTTTATAGGTATGGTGTAAACCTAATCTTGTGACTGGTGTTGAGCTTTTCAAGTTGTCTTGGTTGGATACATTTGTGATCATTTGGAATAACAGTTTGCGCTCATGGCAACAAAAAAATATCTTTTGATTATGCGTATTTTATTTCTGGGATAAAATTAATGATATCTGCACCTACAGTACCGTGCCATAAACTGATACTTTCTGACCTTTGCTGAGTCAGGGCGCATGTTTGAATTTATGTAAAAATCATGTCACATGATTCAATAAAAACATTCTAAAAGTGCGTCTACCAAATACTCACAAATTGGCCTAATCAAAGGAGGGTGCAATTAAATTTGAATCACATTCATTCTGAGAGTGAACCTCTGACAGTGGCAATAATTTCCAAGAAGCCCAGGTTTTTAAACCTTACTGCTGTGAGTTGAGTTGCTGGCATCATACAGCGCTAAGTTGTAAAGTTTGCACTTGCGTGTATAAACAAATAAGTGAAATAAAATTCAAAATATTTTTAATCAAAATCAACCATATCTCAAAAAAGTATTTGTTAGGTCACTTGCATTTTTAGGCAGCTCTATCGATTATTTTGCCACCACCTAAAGGACAGCGAAAAGAAAAAAATCATTATCCATCTTTTTCAATTTTTGTTGACACACTGTGGGCCGAGTTTCTGTAAGACATTTGGAACATTTTCACTTTTGTGAAACTCATCTACATCTGTTTTAACATAAAGTGAGGGGAATTACAGTACTACCAGCCAATGTCAGGAGTATGCCACACATTTCTTAAATTAATTGCGACTGTAATAACTGTAATAACAACAACAACAAAAAATTCCCTCTACTTCTACATTGATATGCAAGACTTTTTAAACTAAATGTTGACTTGAATACAAAAGATTTAGATTTAACGTTTAAAGGGAACCACGGATAGAAAGACTTGTAGTTCTTAAAATATAAACATTAGTATGAGTTGAACTTATTTGATATTAAAACCCCTCTTGTTGTTTTCGGTTTTATACAATTTGTAAAATTAGTTTAACTAGTAGGTCGCCATTGTTGTTGACGTCGCAGGGCGGTGACGTCACTGGACTACGCTGCTGGGCTTCCAGAGTACGACTACCGACATAAACATGTCATCTGTTCAGCCCTTTCAATTGGAACCCGAGAGTGACATTAATCAGCATGACAGCACTGTGGATATTTCACAAAATGAGCTGAATGAGCTGCAAAGGCAAAATGAACAGGAAAGACTGGATGAGAGGAGACAAGAGTAGGACAAAAGCTGTGTTCTGCCAAAATTTGCTACACCGGCGAAATGTCTCACAGAGCCGAATTTGACACCCAAATACTACCGTGCGCGCTCAGCTTATTTTGTTTCGATGCATACAGGCAGAACATACAAAAGATGCCTTAAGAAAATACTTAAACGTAGTAATATCAAATAAGGGTGGTTTAAATATGCTATGTGACTAATGGGGTCAACAGACCAACAATCTGCTTTAAAGCTACCACAAGAAAACAAAATGCTTAAAAGCATGAGAGGGAAACACATGCAAAAAGTATTTTGAGGCAATTAAAAGGTAATAAAAGAGTCAATAAAAACACGTATAGTAAGTACTCACCGCTTTTAACTGATGTGCGCAAGTGTTGGACGTCTCGCCGTTTGGGAAGGGGAATTGCAGAACACCGGTAGTGTTCGTCTAGTGATAGTGATAGCTGCGGACTCTGCACTGTCGCTAGATGCAGGGAGGCGGGGGGGGGGTGTGTGTGTGTGAATAAAAACGGAAGCATTCAACAGCACACTGTTTGTAACAGTAAGTAACACCACAACGCCTGTTATTTTTGTTCATCGATAGTATGTGTATTGTTTATCGATCTTTTAGCTACAATCAGTAACTCAGTCTTCAGAGTCCTCAAAGGAAAACCACCAAATCTGTTACCGTCTGCAAATGTGGAAGCAAGGTAGGACCCCAAATAGCAGACAACAATAACTGAGATTGCGTACAAGGGTTTACTGAACACACAAAAAACACGCAATCGCAAAAAAGGAGGGAAAATAAGGATCAGTGACAGTTGGTCGTGATCAATTAAAGACAAAAAACATAAATAAAAATAAATAAATAAAAAATTCAATAAATTTAAAAAAAGGGAAAAACACGGTGAGAGACAGACAAACAAACAAACAAACAAACAAACAAACAAAAAACAAGCCAATGATGCAACTAGTAAACTGTCAAATAACAGCAAGTCAATGTCTCGGCAACCTGCCTAGGATCGGTTTAAAGACACTGCTGATGAGGTGGGATTGGATCCAGGTAGGACGTCGGGAACTCATCCCACAGCTCTTTAATGAAATAATCTGACCAGCAGCAGAAATCATGCCAGTCGTCATACTGGCTTCGCTTGCTAGCCAGCACAGCTATTCTCCCAGTCCAGCCCAACAACTTCATCACCCCGAGCGTCGATTGCACACATAAAACATGGCACCCTCCGTAAGTCAAAACATATACTAAATTTGCAGTTTAAATCAATGGCAATATTTTATGTTTTTCTATTAACAGTTTAGTAAAAAAAGAACAATTGTGGCTTATTAGAGCCTACAAGTCTTTAAGTCTGAGGTTCTCTTTAAGATTTATTTATCTATTTTTTTTTTTTTTTTTTTAAACCTTTAAAGAAAAATCAAGCCAATTAGACCACCAGCCACTTTTATTAAAACTTAATTGTTAAAATGTTATCATATTTGCTCACATTCCTTAATAGAACAATTTATTTTAATGGCAGAACGTTATGCTTATTATTTTCTGAATCAATTAAATTCTGAAAGTGCCATTTCAAATTTCAGTTTAAAAAGGTGAATTAAGTTTGACATCCCTCATTCTGACCCAAATCAAACATGTCTGTTTGTTGTTTTAAATTTAAAATAAATGATAAAATAACATTGAAAATGAAACTGAATATTACATTCATTGTACAGATGCAGCCAGTCGTATGCAGCACACATTTGACATTACCAGCCTTGAAATAGACTATTCTTCAGTATCACAGCATAAATTGAAGCACTGCGTGTCTCCCTCCTTTACCTCGACTAGAATTATCTCTAGTGTTTTGTTTTAGGTGTAAACACCCAAAATAGGCAGGAATTCCTCAAATGTAAACATAGCCAGTGTGGTGGATATCCATCCACCACAATACTTAACACTAGGCTTAGCCAAAAACTCCTTTATTCTTACTTTTTTATTCAAAACAGGTATATACGTACTGTACATGTCTATATTTACAACTAATTAGTGCTGTCTAGTGATTAAAAGTTTTAATCACAGATATTAATTTTTTGCATTGTTAACTCAAAAAAAAAAAAAAAATCCTTGATTTTTTTTTTTTGTGTCACATTATTGTATCAAGTTTTACTACTAGCATCGTCAAGCAATTACAACATTTTTGTTTTATTTTATATATCTTTATTTTATGTACTTTAGTTTTCTATATACATTTGTAGAGGTTTTTCTCTAGAACGTGAATCATGACGTACTTCCTCCCAGATAACAACTTTCTGCCATTTTGGACCTCACATGGCGCTTTCTCCCTTGTAATTTTACGTCAAAGAGAGGAAGAAAATGGGAATTGGCATCATTTCCGACAAGATACTATGATTACCAGGCATGAATTGTGAGAGGTATATTAATAAGATGCACAGATCACGTCAACGAATCCATATTTGTTGCCAAAATCATCATTTAAGGACATTATGCTAGTTTCCGAGCTTCCACATTTAGATTACCCGGATGTATAAACAAACACCAGGAGTACTTACACCCATCATACCTTGAAAGCCTATACAAAAGCCTTGACGGCTACAAACACTTCGTAGCAGGATTTGTCAATGAGCTCTTATTGGCAAAAACACGTCAAATGTTTAGACTGTCATCAGTAAAATGAGTGAATTTTTCATGTACATCGCGCACACGTAGATTAATTTCAAGCAGACCTGTCACCAGAAGGGGAATAAATGCATGCAGACCTGTCATCAGACAGGGGATATGAAACACATGGTATGGCACAATAAATATTCCCCTATGTCTTGTCTATACAGTATTTTGAATTGGTCCACCACTGGACACTTTCTAAGTTTTTCTAACTTTTAATTACTTTAGACAAGTTTCCGAGGTACTTCCGCTTTACTTGCGCATTTCTAACATCCACGTCACACCGACAAAGCATGCAGAAACCGTGAAAAGAGTCTCGGCTGCTTTTGGCGAGGATAACGTCTATTCAAAGTTAAAAGATGTCCGCCGTTTTGGCATGTTTGCTAGCCCGAAGAAATCGTTTCATCAGATAGCCACATGTGAATTTTTGTTTACATTTTAGTGAACCAATGATAACAGACGTTTTTAACTGAAGCCACTCCCCGCCAATCACAGACCAATTGTAGAGGTGTGACAAAATATCGAAATTGTCATATATCGTGTTACTTTGTATCCCAAAAGGTTATCGATATGCTCCTGCCAAGAATCGAGATATCGTTTTAAAGAGGTGTCACTGTCTAAAAATAAATAAATAAAAAGGAACGAACAAGTTGCTACCAAAATATTCCACCATAATAGTGTATCAGTTAACTCTAAGGCTGCATTGACGGTGCACGACGCCCAATCCATTTAGACTGGGAACTAGGGCTGTCAAAATTATCACGTTAACGGGCGTTAATTAGTTTTTAAAATTAATCACGTTAAAATATTTGACGCAATTAACGCATGCACTAAATCAGGGGTCCCATACCTTTTTTGCACCATGGACCGGTGGTATTTGGGTCTTTTTTTCACAGACCGGTGTTCTGACAAATTTTGCAACCCATCAAAAATTGCAACGGTGCGGTTCTGTACATGCGCGTAACGTAAAACATAGCTGCAAAATGTGCAAATGCAGCGATTCCAAAGTAAACACTACAAACTTTCTGGAAAGAAAGGAATATTAACTTAAGTTTGATCATGGAAGGACTTGTAGAAAAGTTCTCCTCAGATACATCCTGCCATGTAAGCTGCACACAACAACTGCACACCGCTCTCACCATTAACGACTTCACCTTGTCGTTAAGCATTAATTAGGAAGCCCGCTTCACAAAGATACGATGTTGGAAATTGTAGCAAGGTTTTCAGTGCTCTCATAGTGATGTCAGGATATTCCGGCATGACTTTAATCTAGAACCTCAGTAGAGTTGTTGTCTCAAATGTACGTTTAATAAGGTCGCCGTCATTTGCGATCTCTACAAGTTGATCTTCCTGTTGCAGACATGCTCGAATCACTCGGTTTATTCACAAACGGGTCATGAATCCACTCCTTCATAGTTCGTGGGTCTTCCAGGTTGTAGGCTCATCAGATGTCCTTTTCGCCGTAACAATATCTCCAAGACGTCTGTTTTCCAGTCATCTTCGCTCGTGTGGGGGCTAATTATTTCCGGGAACAAATATGCTGCGCCCGCGGACTAATAATACGTTATTATCGAGGACAAGCGCAAATAGATATATTATATACACAAACAAGATGTAGTGCTAGCAGTCCAATCAATGGATTTCTATGACGACATTCTAATCTATCCCGTAGTATTATATCTAGAGTAGACAGGGATATTGGTGTGTTAAGCAGGGGCACAGGGTTAATTCGGCCAGAATGCGGTCGTTATTAAATTATTATTTATGTGCGGCCCGTTAGCAAATGCGCCACGGACCAGTACCAGTCCGCGGCCCGGCAGATGGGGACTATGCACTAAATGACCCGCTCGCACATTGCCTCAAACAGATTACAATGAGGCCGTATATGGACATTAAGAGTGAAGAGAATGCCACCGGCCGCTTGGGGGCAGCACCGTTCCATACTCATGTTATTTCTCCTAAACGTGGGAGAATTAGTAGTTGTGAGACGTTTATGCTGTATTCACAATGCAATGCAAATTGCTATTTGTGCTCCACACATATTTCGGCAAGTTTTCTTTCTTTTAGTGGCAATTATGTGTCTCTTGTTGTATTTTGGGTAAGATATGTACAGATAATTGTTATACAGTAAAGGCGAGTGGACACAGGCGTTCTTTGGACCGCGACGTTTATTGGCATAAGCTTCTCCTTCACAACACACGTAAGTATCGTTTAGTGAAATAAATATGTATAATGAATAAATAAAATAATATTCCTATCTCTGCAAAAAAAAAATAATGTTCACAAAAAGAAAAGCACTTCAGTCTATAGTAATGAGGCCCTATTCTGACACACAGTTAAACAACAATGCAAAATGAACTGGCATTCCATATCAAAATAGCTATGCAAAATACACGTAAAACTTAGACTTTGGTCACTCTATTTTTATTATTGTTATTTTTATTCTTATTATATTAACTCTACTTTTGGTTGAAAATTTTACAAATTTTATTAAAACAAAAACATGAACAGGGGTTTTAATATAAAATTACTATAACTTGTAACTATAACAATTATCTTTTAAGAACTACAAGTCTTTCTATCCGTGGATCACTTCAAAAGAAAGAATGTTAATAATGGCATTTGTGGATTTATTGTTACAATAAACATACAGTACTTATGTACAGTATTTTGTATGTATATACAGCATCCGTTGTGTGTCTTATCTCTCCATTCCAACAATAATTTACAGAAAAATATGGCATATTTTAGAGATGGTTTGAATTGTGATTAATTGCGATTAATTACGATTAATTAATTTTTAAGCTGTAATTAACTCGATTAAAAATTTTAATCGTTTGACAGCCCTACTGGGAACGTTCGTTCATTCGAAACCAGAGCATTCACAGTCATTCTGTCCGATTTTCAGGGCATTTACAGGTCATTTCCTGTTGAGTTTGAGTCACTGCCTATTCATTTGGGTCATTCCCAGGTCACTTCCTGTTCTGTAACTCAAAATAAACAGGAAGTGACCCATAAAATACCCCAAAATCAACAGGAAGTAACTGAAAATCAACAGGTAAATGACCTTAAATAGCCCAAAATTACCTCATTGCCTGGCATTGGCTGCCACTGACGGCCATAGATGTTCAATCCGTTTGAAGTGGGAGGGATGGCAGCGAATGAACATTCGCTGCCACCCTCCCAGTTCAAATGGATTGGGCGTCTACTAATGATAAATGCATTCCAATTCACAGCAGAAGCTTGTTTTTCTGTTCATTAGTTGGTTGTGGAATATACGGACAGGTGGTCACCCTAGTCACAGGTGACTTCTTTTGTTCGCATACTTAGACGGCGCATGAGCAAGGGGATCATTCAGTGCTGTCAGCACCGCGCTCTGGTGGTCAGCAGGGAACATATTTTTTTATGAGTGAATTTGTTCATTATGCAAGTGGACATTGTGTTCGCGGGAATTAAATGTGTGTACTAGGGTGTGTGTGTGCATGTACTGTTGTGTTCAAGCTGTCTGAGTGGATAAGACTCAAAGGGCACATGCAATCTCAACATGAAATGGCCAGCGGGAGTGTGCTATAATTGGGGGTCTTTGTGAGCTTTGAAAAGAGACCAATTGCTTTACAATGGGAAAAATAACATGCAACCATAGTTTAAATGCGTCAGTCTCCTATTTTCTACAATACCATTACAAAGAACTAGAATACAGTATACTGGTGCATGCGTACCATAGGGTGTGTGCGCGTGCGTATGTTTGTGATGTATAGCCAAATATATGGTTGCATTATAAAATGTATGGCCTTTTGACCTCAGACATGAAAAGTACAATGTTAATGTTGTGATGACACCAACGGAGCTTTATCAGAAAATTCGGAAACACATGATTAAAATGAAATATTACACCAACCATGTGTCCATCCATCTATGCACCAATTTCCTTTGATTTATCCTGTTCAGGGTTAAAGCTAAATAGATCCCAGCAGATTCGGCAAGTGTGCTCACCAGAAAAAAAGACAATTCACAGTGACCTTTGCAATGAATCTTTATGTAAACCAGTATGCATGTTTTTGGAATGTGACATATAACCCGAGTAACTACAGAACATGCTAAACTCCACACAAACAGGTCTGAGCTAAGCAACAGCCAAATGCTGTCAATCAATGGGTCCCACATATCAAATGTCAAAATAAGAATTTGCTGAATCTCAAACGCAAGGCCAAAGCCAGGGCACAATTTGAAACATACAAGTAGACTAGAAGCACAAGTGCAATAGAGTTTGTACTGTGTCGGCTACAAAAGGTAGTCAAGAACACACACTGTCACTCATTACTCACTCTGCTGTGACAGCTGTAATGTTAATTTTATTACGGAAAATCACTTACTCACTTCAAGTTAAGCTTTTGTAAGTATCTTAAAGTGAAAAGTCAGTCTTTTGTACCTTTTAGGGAAGTAAATTTCTTTACCTTCATGCCACCATTTCTTAAACCTCTGTGGAAAATGCCATTGGGTCAAAGAGAGATAAAAATATGCTGCCTTTCAGACATGGAAAAGGAGTGCAGTTTAAACAGAATTCAACTACACTATTTATAATAAACATCATAAACATAGTAAACTTGTGGCCCACTTTAAATACTGCTGCCATCAAGGATTTAACATTCATTTTCAGCCATAAATTATTGACTAAATAGAAAAATAATGTCTCAAAGTCTTTTCATGTCAGCTGGCTTGGATAGAATAGAAAAAAAAAAAAAAAAAAAAAACGGAAAAAAAATCCCCACAAAATTCGAATTGCTGTGAATGAGGTGATACATGAATGCATTTTAAGTTGAGGCATTATTTTTTTAAAAGCTGACAATAAGAAGGCTTTCATCTTTATGGAATTCAAAATTTTAATTGAAAACCTTTTCCATCATTTTTGTTTTAAACCGCCAATCCTGCTAAGGAGCTGGGAGCAAGGTAAAGGATATCCCTGCTGACCTAACACAAACAGCAGATGACTAACCTGAACCTGAGTAGGAAATCTGCATGAAAGTCAGCTATGTAAACCACTACACTATCAAGGCCCCATCATCTTGCTTTGGAGTGGAAAAAGCACATTTTCAACTTCCATTGACTTTCTTCACCGTGTGTAAGATCTTTGCCAGTTGTAAATGGCATGGATATTATGAGAGCACATGGGTACTCGTTTACACGTACTGACACTACGGTGCCGGAAGACCCTCCCTCCTGCGACTCCCCCCAGACCCTTCCTCTTTGCAGTGAGCTGTTTTGTTCTCTCCTCTGCAGCAATGAAGTCTGTAGTTGCCTTGAAAAATTCCAAAAGAGCTCGGTGGCTCCAGTTGGCTCCGCGAGTTACCGTCACACTGTTCGGTTCAGTCATTGGGTTAGCTGGCCCGGTGGCGTTTTCTTCACAGTGTGTGGAGAAACCACAATGGCCGCCTCGTTCTGTTAGAAGTAGGAAAAAATGCGGGTTGCTCTCGAAAAGTTCCCAGGGTACTGTGGATTGGGCATTCCCACGGACAGGGTCATCCTGAGCGCATACACTCAGGACTGGAATCGCCACTTCGTCCACATCTCTTAAGGCTTCATTGCGTTCCCAGTAAGCTTCCCATGAAGCCGCAGTGCTGATGCGTGTCACTGTGGGTGCTGTCGATGCACAGCCAACCTGCTCAGTTTGACAAAATAGAACTTCTTCAAGACACCGTAGGGAACTTGTAGAAAAGAGGGTGTCCGTTCGTATGATAGAGCTCAACGCCGTCCTGTATCTGAGCACAACATAGACACACAAAATGACAAACAACATGAGAAAAAGCAGACTCAAATTGAGAGTAGGCAGTGATTGAAGAAGTGATTCTCGAGTCACGATCTCTCTCAGAATCAATAACTTGAAATTAGGCAGACAATCAGTTACCACAGCAGCTTGACTAGTTCTTAAATGTTGCTTTTGAGGTGCTGTGGTTAGTCAATACAGTTATGTATTTGAAAAGTGGATTTTTAGTATTTGTCTTCATATATCACCAGATGTGATTTGAAATACAACAACTCTACAGTGTAATTGAAGAGCACATTTTTAGTTTCAATTTGGCAAGTTTCTCAAAAATATTGGATTTAGGTCAAAATATAAACAGTACAGTGGTACCTCTCCATACGAAGTTAATTCGTTCCAGGACCTTGTTTGTAAGTTGAAATGGTCATATGTTGAGCAGGATTTTCCCATAAGAATACATTATAATTCCATTAATTAGTTCCACAGCCTGCAAACCTACACTAAATCCTTAATATATAGCCTACTGCTGGTACTATTACAAATGGCAATTAAACATAGCAAAACAAATAAGTTATAAATAAAAAAACTGGAAAATTAATACAGTGCAATAATTCCTGTAATAATGTAAAATACTTGGTGTCAATCAATGGCTGGAGGCACATTTGAGAATTATGCTTTCATCATTTGTCACTCAAAGATTGTGTTGTGTTTCAGTTGTTACAATTAATCAGTGTTGTTAATGTTACTTTAAAAAAAGTAATTAATTACAATTACAAATTACTTCTCCCAAAAAGTAATTGAGTTCGTAACTGAGTTACCTGAATGTAAGAGTAATTAATTACTTGGCAAAGTAACTGGTGTTACCTTTCTTTTTTTTCCCCATTCCCCCCCAAAAAAACAAAAAAAAACAAAAAAAACATAGTAACCTTTGCTATTTTGGAAATCATTTAATGTAGTGAATCAACCGTTAAAGTTGTTAAGATTGCCGCCATTATTGCATTAGTTCCCTTCTGTCTACTTTTGACATGTGAAAGTTTCAAAACTGTTTCATCATTTAAAGATAGATTCAAATCAAGTATCGAGTATTTTAGATAAAAAGTTACTTAGGTTCGCTAGGAAGGTTCTTTACAACAGAGCCTTCCTGAGAAGTCTACTGCTTCAAGATGGTGGCTGTTTACTCATGCTGGCGAATCTATCATTTCGAATCCAGTTCTCTATACATGTGCTAACGCCGCCGTGTCTGTCTGTCATTTCACATCTAGTTCTATGTACATGTGATATCCACCGTAGCATCCAGTGGGCGCAGTTTGTAGGCTATCTGCTACAGTCAGGTATTATTGGAGCCACCTAGCATCGCGTTTGCAACGGTGTCACAACTCCCTTCCCTCCTCCCTCTCTGCTCTCTCGTCTCCATGAATCCGTGTCTCAGACTTTTCTCGTGTCATTCAACCAACGTAGTAACGCATAGTAGCGCACGCATTTACATCCTCAGTAACTGTAACGGTGTTGCCAAGATGAGAAAAGTTAATGAATTAGATTACTCACTAGTGAAAAAAATAACGCTGTTAGTAATGCCATTATGCTCTAGCTCCTTTATTAACAGCATTGGTGGCAAATGTGTTTCGCGTGCTGTACCTGAACGCACCGCCTGGCTGACGGGACAGTGAGACAGGTGCGGTAGAGGTTTTACTTTCTCTTTTAATGTTCTGTTGTTTTTGGCGTCAACTGTGGCGGACAGTAAGCGTGTTGTTTTGCATAAGTTCTGAAATGATGATGATTAAAAATCTTATGAAGCTGCCGATTTCTTTGGCGATGTTACCGCAATAGTGATTGTCACCTAATCTTATAAAGACTTGCAAATGGAGCTCAGAGGAGGAACGTCGCGATTGTAGACATTGTACTATTACTACTATTGTCGGGCCAGCTCACGGATGCGCACACCTCTCTTATATTTTTCTATAATTTCCTTCTTCATTTCTATCATTTCCGACTTCATTTCAATCGTAAGCATCACCTTTTTCCTTTTTTCACCAACTGCATTAACTTTCTTTGAACCCATGTGTCACGACTGGACTCAAGGGAGGACCCAAATGCAGAGTTGTCTTGGTTAACAAAAGGATTTATTTAACAATGTCTCTCTTAAGGTGAAAACAAACAAGGCAGGTTCTTTAACAAAAATTCACTTCATCATGGAAAGCAAAAACGTTTTCAAAAACACAAAGTAGCAACCAAACTCAAAATATTCACTATCAGACAGCAGGGTCTTCAACAAAAATTCATGTCACAAGGATGGCAAAAATACCATCAAAAAACAAAGTAGCAAACAAACTCAAAAGCCTTACTAAATTCTTCAGGACTAGATTCACGTGGTGACTTTGGCTGTGGACGATAGCAGGCTGGGGTGACACGTCAGCGGACGAAGACACTCTGGCACAAAACAAAGGGGAGACTGACTATATGGCGGAAAACACTCAGGTGACTTGAAGTTCCGCTCTGAGACCCCCAATTTAGCCAACTTTCAAAATTGTCCGATATGCATGTGTGATACATCATTGGAAAGCTTAAAATCTAAATTTTCTGGGAGAAGAAAAAAATTGAACAGGAGGGCGTTTAAAAAAAAAAAAAAAAAAAAAAAAAAAGTTTTTTAAATAGCAAAACCCTATCTGGAGTTGAGAGCACGCGAGAAAAGAATTACAGACGCCATGACTTTAACGAGATATTATCGCGTACTTACCTTGTTTCGATCCAAAAACTTCATGTAGCATGTATCACTGAGTGTCAAGACACAGCTGTGAATGGCCACAGCTGGATTTTTGGGGGATTTTATGGGTGAAACTTGGTCATATAACAAGGGTCGAGATGCAGAAATCGCAGACATCAAGGAGTGGTCGAGATTTTCTTTTTCATATATTTAACCTTTTAAACAATTTTCCAAAAAAAATTCTTTGTTTGGATCGATTATTTATCATCTAACATATCGGAGAAAATGCGACAGTTACAAAAAAAAAATACAATTAAGCGATAGTTATGAGGTAGATATCCGTGACTGTTTTACAGACGCCCTTTCTTTCATTGTGACATAATTTGTTTAAACGTTTAAAATATGTGAGCGAATAATTTTTGAGTAATTTTTGAAATATGAGACATCAATTAATGATTCTAAGCTAAAAACGACAGACATTTTGAATAATAAATATAATTAATTATACTGGTGCATGATAATTATTGGTCTGATAATTATCAGTCCGATAATAGGAATTATGACGTCATCCCGATAAATCCAATAACATTTATAATAGGACCGATAATATGCACTGTTCTGGCTTTTGCAGTTTACACAATAGTACGGGAAATCAGTTGACCATTGCTCCCACCTGCTAGTCAGAATAATTCAATGCACCAATTTTTATGTTACAGTAGTTTGGTTCAATCACTTACACATTGCGATGTCTAGCAGTAGGATAGAGGCAGTCGGACATCCGGGCATTTAATGACGTCACCAGCCACAACAAAGCGTCGCCATATTGACAATTGGGTAAAAGACCAGTCACTTATAATAGAAACGCATTGAACTTTCGTCTTATTTGCTGTCTTTTTTCCGTCGGAATGGCTAAAAGTTGCTGTGTTGCTTGTTGTCACACAAGGAAGAGTTCGGAGCCGCATTTGAAGTTCTTAATTCTTCCACATGAGAAAAAAAGGAGTAACAAATGGCTTAGCGCAATTAATCGAGGAACAGTAAAAGAAGACGGTTCCGTGGACTATTTTCGCCTGTGGGAACCTAAATCCAAGCACATTTACGTTTGCAGCCGACATTTTATTACTGGTGAGTTTAATCGATTATTTTTTGCCCCAATTAGCTGCTACGATTCAATAGACTAGGCAGTGGTTATTTTTATCTTAACCGGCAACTCGCAAAGCGTTTTTTTTTCTTTTGCTGTGAACTGCTCTGATTATTCAATCGGTATATTATTGGCCTGGAGGGAATTGTTTTTTTTGCCGTGACGTGTTGACGGCTAAATAAAGCTTGGAGGCGAATTGCCGGTAACGGCAGAAATAATCACTTCGTATATACTACCAATTTTCTCAGTTCCACACAGTACATATTCCACGTAAATGATAAAGGTCAACTTACTGGGTGACTTTATGAGGTAGTTGTAGATGTTTCCCAACTCCTCTGCAGGTCATTCCTTTGTTTATCCAGCTATCAGCTGCGACTTTGTATCGGCAGCTTTGTACGCCAATAAACGCTAATTTTAAATTGCATCGCCTCCTCGTGTCTGTCGGAAGTGACTCGTGATAATAGTAAGCCACGTTTAAGACGTTTTTAGGAAAAAAGACACAAAACACACCTGAAATATATGAATTTCAGACGTTTGTCTATGGAATGTTAAGCTGTGCGTACCCCCTTCACAAAATGGCGACACGTTGCTAAGCGAGGTGACGTCATAGTGACATCACGCCGACTTCCTCCATTGACAGTTGTGAATGCTTTCTGTTATGTTTCCGCCTCGGAAATATATGTATTTTTTTATGTTTACTATTACATATGAATGTGCAAAATATGTTTACTTCTGTGGTGAAGGGTCATATGTACAGAACTTCATAAGTTGTGTTATAGAGGCCAGCCAATGCTTTAGTAGCTCAAGCTAGTGTGCTATGCTATTCATATAATAGTTGTGTATATACGTAAGTGTACTGTGCAGTTTGTTGTATATTGAGTATTGAATATGTGTATTTTTCTGTTGTACTTTCACAATATTAAGACGAGTGTCTTCCCATAAAAGCAAGAAAAGACCAAGCCTTGTGGTTTATGGAAGTGAATTCATTTTTAGCTGGCTGTCGGGCAGTGCAGAAGTGAAATGCACTGTTTTGTTCATGTCATTATGAAAAATCTGATGAGATCAAAGGCAAATCTATGTTGAATCCACCACTATTTTTTTTAAACCTCCAGGTGTTCAAAAACTCAGGTTATACATTTTAAAAAATTATATATTTATTATCGGTTATCGATATCGGTATCGGCTTTGAGGAGCAGGAAGTTATCGATATTGGTTTCAAAAAATGGATATCGTGCACCCCTAATTAATTACCTTCGTTTTATGGCTGGGTTGAAACAAAAGCGGTTGCGCGACGTCTGTAAATGGGAGTTTGCAGGGTAAAACAGACAAATTAAAAATAGTTCCGGAGCTTAATGCGCCACGAATCTGCTATGGCAGCATATAGACATATTGTTCTATCAAACACAACAGTTGTTTTGGCTTAAAATACAAAATCTTAAAATCTTCTTTTGAAGAGGAGTGCAAGAGCAGAAACTGCTTTTTCAGTCTTGTTTGTGTTTTCCGCCATATATACACACAGAAGGTAATGGTGGAGCCAATAGGCGGTTAGGGAGGACATGAGGAAGGCCAAGTGCTCTGAAACGAGGAGGGTAAGACTTACAAAATAAAACAAGAAATAACCATGACATGACAGAACCTCACCACGGTGTGACACCATGTTGATTTCTCTCAAAAGAAAATCCGCCGTGCGTCCGTCTTGCGGGAAAACAAAGACACTGCAGCGCTGTCAAAAATCGTTGTATTTCGAGCATGTCATTGGATGCAGAAAAAAATGGCAAGTCAAATCTTACGTCGGATGTCAAAAAGATAGTGTGTCGAAGCGATCGTATGTTGAGGTACCACTGCACTTTGATTTTTGGATACTGTAAATGTCACCCGGCAGAGCAAAATGAGACACAGTGACTCACTTTTCAAAACTGAGGCTTATGTATAATCAAAAAGAGAATAATCTTAGCTGTTAATCTCTGAAAAATTGCGACTTGTTGTTGCATTTCAGTCACACCTTCATTGTTTTAATTCAAATCCAATGTGGTATTCTATTAATTATAATGTGTGTTTTACATTTGCTTGTCAAAATTGTAAATTGTGCTTCATTTAATGCTGCAAATTTGTCGGCGGGCTGTCGGATATAAAGTACCTATTTTCAGTATATTTGACAATTTCACCAGTTTACAGTAGATAATGTGAGGGAAAATGCTGCAAACTTCAATCCTTTACTTTTTCATTTTCTCTTTCATTTAATCCTTACTATTACCAGCACAAGGCTATCTAATGGCCTGCATGCCCTCTGCATTATTGATTTTTGTCTGAAACATCATTATATTAGCTTCCCACAAGTAGGTTTGTATTGAGATCTGTGTTCTAGTAAACACGCTCAATATATGCCAGTAGACATGGTGCACAATTTCTGTGTACCATGGACTCCTGTTATGGACCAAGCCTTATATAGTGAAATCACGCAAATAATCGATCCTTCTTCAAAAAAAAAAAAAAAAAAAAAAAAAAGGAATCATTTGTTATAATAAATCTCACTGATGGGAGGAAAGCATTTTAGCTTTAAACTGTTAGCTTATCTAACTTATCTAACCCTTTCATACCTGCTGAGGCACATTTTCTGGTAGAGCAACAAAGCCCACTGCATGGACCAGCAGAGGCCATTCTCAAACCAACTCTGGCAACGAAAGACAGGCGACAGGCAGACAGCCGCTGTCACATAGCTGGACGAGCCGCATTCCCCCAAGTAAGAGAGAAGAAGCCCGGAGCCAGTGCTCTCGCTCACTGCATAAAGTTTGCTAGCAGGCTGCCTGTAGCGGATGTAGCGTACAGCCTCTCTCAGGTCTGCAGGGTCTCCAAACTGCTGCAGTTTGATCGTGGTGAGTGGGGTGCCATTGTGGCTGCGCCGGTTGAAGACTGCAGGGAGGTATCCATGGGAAAGAGCTGTTTGACACAACTGTGGGAGGTAATACATAGAGACAGTGTCTGTTATCTTCCACAGGTTACAGACATATGATGGAAATTTTGCAAGAACATAAACACTATACACTGTTGCGACAAATGGATGAAGACATTCTTTTAATCTTTTAATGAATAAATGAGTTAGATTACAGCGATCCCTCACTTATTGCTGTTGATGGGGACTAGAACCGACCGCGTAAAGTGAAAAACCGCTAAGTAGTGCCCCCCCCCCCCCCCCCCATTTTATATACATATTTTTGTGTGTGTATGATATAAATACATGTATATAAAACTGTATAAATGCATATGTCATCATTGGAACATTCAAGAATAGTTTGAAAGGTGTAAATAAAATAATAATTAAAAAAGTAACATAAAATAGTGTATAAATAATATAAATAATACGCACTGTACATTCATTACCACACTCTCAAATTATACACTGCAAAAACACACCTCCTCAAAACTAGTTAAATTCCCTTGTTTTCAGAGTAAATACACAAGAAATAAGTGAAATTATCTGCCAGTGCTTCAAGTAAATTTTACTCACTTAGAATTCTTGAAATAAAAATAGCTAGCTGAAAGTAAGCCTTACAGACTTATTTTAAGCAAAAAGTATAAAAAGTATACTTAATCTTTTAAAAAAGCTTGCTTGTCAGAAATGTTCTTAATTGAAGAATAGATATTGTTCAAAACATTTTTGGAAAGTAACATTTTCTTGATTTCGGTGAAAAATTTACAACTTTCAGATGTATGGGCTTAATATGAACAGATGTTAATTACTGTTACCTAAAGTAAGCGGAATAATTTGACACATTCATCAGTTAACTTATCTTTAACACTCAAAACAAGATGGAGAAAACGATTTGACTAGATTTAAGAAAATCTGATTAAGAAGTTATAATTTTGCAGTGTATGTGTGTGTCTATGAGTAAATACGTATCTATATGTAAATAAGGTGTACATAAATATGTTTTTAAAACTAATCCGTGATGCACTAAGGGCGTGAAAGTTGAGACGCGAAGTAGCAAGGGGCTGTTCTTCGCTCCATCCTGAATTGAGACCTTTTTGAGAATTTTTTAATGTTCAGAATAGACAGTGTTGTCACAGATTACTTGAAAAGTAATTTAATTACCGATTACGCCTCATAAAATCTAGTTACTTTACTGATGACTTTATTATCAAAGTAACTAGGTTACTTTAAAAGTAATTTATCAGTTACCAATTTTCTCCCTTTGCTGCCTCAACAAAAGAATGACAACAGAAAAATGTCATCACATGTAAATGAATTTCCGATAATTGAATTTAAAGAGGAAGATGAGAATTTTTCACATAAGGCTTAATGTTCCACTTAGCGGGGGTTTAATTCGTCGATGGAGTTGATTTCAACCACCATTGACTCGCGCTTCAGGAGCCCTGAAACTGACAAACTGATTGAAATTTGTTGAAATCAACTCTACCGACTAATTAAACCCCAGCTAACTCAAAGATTAAGCGTAATGTCAAAATTTCTGAACTTTGGGTTAAGGTTTAGAGGTTAAGGTTAACAGCATCTCAGTACCAATGTAAAACAATGCAAATTGTCGGCACAATAATCAACAACGCACAAATGAATTAGGCAATAAACAGTGCAATAAACACAAAGGTGGAGGCAGGAGCGAATACGCGCGCACAACCCGGAAGTACGCCGTACACACATGCGGTCAATTTGGCCACAAAACGTGGTGGCAACTCAGCACTTTACACTCAATCGGACTTACAACACATCCCAAAGATGCTAAACAAATACGTCACCTCACGGCATAAATGTAAAACACGAATATGATGTAAACAAAGCTTGGAGCGATGACTACCACCCATTACAACGGCAAAGCTATGAAACGGCCGCGCATGTAGCAGCTTCAACCTATCGCTGGAACCCTCCAGAATGAAGGAAGAATATTCACGTTCATTCATGGATGCGCACAGATCAACATTCCCTCGCACATCTCAACAGGTGACTGCACTCGGCTCGAATGTGCACCCCGCATTCGTCACGCCTTTCTCAGTCCCAAAACACTTGGCGCGTGTGACTCGAGACAATTACAGGAAGTAACAGTGAGCGGTTACCATTATTATTAAGTTTTCCTGCATTCTAAAAAATGTGTTTTACATTATATTCTTGCAGCTCATTTGAAAATGAACAAAAATATGCCAGTCCCAATAAATGTTCATGAAATGTTGCTGCCATACAATATTCAGTTTATCAGCAAATGTTCTCTTTCATCACTTATAATTGGCTATAACATAGTCTAATTGGATTCAAACATGATAGGTCATCTGGAGCTTATCAGGAGCCACAATGTTAACATTTGACAATTGGCTCCAAATCTGAGAATGGACAGACGTGAAGGTCGACCGAAACATTGTTATCATGCAACACATAGCAACGCCCTTCTTGTTGTCATAGCAAGCGTATATTCAATGTAAACCAACTAAAGTCCAGTTGTGCAGCCATACAGTATAGTTAGTGTGCAATGCCTATCTAACATACATTAAGAATATTTATGTACAGTAGTTGAGCAAAACAATGGCAATATTTCACAAATCAACCGTTTTACAACAAGTCTTTATATGTTGCAACATCTCAGTGAATACAAAAAGAGCTGTAGCATACTTACTATGAAAAATTGATTTGAGATTACAAGAATAGACAATTTGGAAACAGTTTCTGAATTTCTCAGTTTTGAATTGTCACTCTACTATGCTCCAATGTTAACTTTTAAGTTTAAATTTGATCAATTGATTTCAATAAGATATCACGGTCTACCTTTAAACACTGCGTTAAACAATATCTGAGATATAGAATGGCGAATCTGAGCTCAAACGAATGGGAGAATGATGAATCTGAGCTCAAACTGAATGAGGTAATCTAACTGTGAAATGATATTGTGCCGCTTCATTTCTCAGGTATGGTTTACTGCAGAGAAAAAGTGAGATTCAGTAATATAAACTAGAGAACACTTTGCTGCAAAGCGAAATTCAATCTACATTGACAACCGCTAAATCCTCATTAAACTTAATTGAAAGATAACTGGGGGGGGAGTCAATCGAGGAGCTGTCTGACCTGGAACCAGTAATGACAAACACTATTCTGAAGACTGAATCATAAAGCTTAACTTGACTATTTACAAATAATTAGGAAGTCTATAAAATATGAAATAAAAATCTGAATTGTTCACATTTATTTATTATCTAATTACATTTATATTTTCCTTCATTTCATTTAGTGTATATTTTCTTTCAAATCAACCGTAGAACAAATCTGGATGTGTTAGAAACTTGACCACCATCTAATAAGATTTAAGATTGTTAACTGTTTGATTTTTACATAAGACAAATGTTCAAGCTTTGCTGAAGGTCAGGACAAACATTTTCTTTTCCATATTTTGGTATTTGGAATACGTCGTGCTGGCTAGGGGTGTGACAATATACCGAAATGCTGATAAATGATACGTGATACTTTGCATCCCAAAGGGTTATCGATATGCTCCTGCCAAGAATTTAAATATCGTTTTAACAAGGTGTCATTGTCAAAAAAAAAAATACAATAAAAATGAACCAACAAGCTGCTCCCAAAATCTTCCACATAATAGTGTCTCAATTAGCTCTAAGGCTGCATTGAGGATGCTTGACGCCTAATCCATTTAGACTGGAAACGTTCGTTCATTCGAAACCAGAGCGTTCAGTCATTCTGTCCGATTTTCAGGGCATTTAGGGGTCACTTGCTGTTTAATTTAGGGCATGTACGGATCATTTCCTGTTGTGTTTGAGTCACTGCCTATTCATTTGGGTGATTCCCAGGTCACTTCCTGTTCTGTAACCCAAAATAAACAGGAAGTGACCCATAAAATACCCCAAAATCAACAGGAAATAACTGAAAATCAACAGGTAAATGACATTAAATGGCCCAAAATGACCTCATTGCCTGGCATTGGCTGCCACTGACGGCCATAGACATTCAATCCGTTTAAAGTGGGAGGGATGGCAGCGAATGAACGAATGTTCATTCGCTGCCACCCTCCCAGTTCAAATGGATTGGTGGTCTACTAGTGATAAACTCATTCCAATTCACAGCAGAAGCTTGTTTTTGTGTTTGTTAGTTGTTTGTAGAATATCCTAGAATGATTTCCTGACCAATGTATCGATAATCGTTGTATCGCCATATCGTCAGGTCATCGTTATGGTGAGCTTTGTATCATAGGCGGAGTTTGACTTTTGGGGCGGGGGGGGCACAACATGTTGATGACCCGGAAATGCAGTGTCAGGAATAAAATTAACTTACAAGAAAATTTAATAATAAGTTGACAACGAGCGTTTTTTGTTTCCCATCATTCTTGAGGGGAATTCTTAAATCAGGCTGCTTACGCAATACTTTTCGCCAAGATTGTCATCCATTGAATATCGTACGCCTGCTGGTGTCGTGCCAATGTAGTTACCCCAGTCAAAAATTGTATCCCCTGAGCGGAGCCATATGAAGGTAGATTTGTGTCTTTATTATTCAACCAAAAAAATGTCGCTTCAATTAAAAATAAAATGTGATTGAATGCAAAAATAAATTTGAAACTCAAAAAACTATTAAAAAAATGCATGTGAAAGCTATTTTTCTTTTTTGATTGAAGTAATGTTGATTTGTTTTTGGGCCAAATTTTGGCTAGGACATTTTTGTTTTTATTATTCAGTCAGAAAAATAAAATATAAAATAAGTAAAAAATATAGATTTTAAAAATCACTTCAATCAAAAAAATATAAATTTCAATCATAGAAAAAGTTTTTGAATGCGAAAAAATATTTGAGATTGAAAAATTTGCATTTGAACACTTAATTTTTCATTGAAAAGTTTTCTTTGATTGAAGCAACCCTTTTTGTGTTTGGGCCATATTATGATTAGGACATTTGTGTCTAAATCATTCAATCCCCCCCAAAAGTTGCGTCAATCAAAAAAAATATTTTCGGTCAAAGAAAAAAAAAAAAGTTTTTTAAATATTTAAAAAAAAAATAATAATAATAAATAAATGAATAATAATAATAATTATTATTATTATTTGCAAAGCAAATGACCATCTAAGGTGCTGGAAAATAATTTTGACCCATTATAAAAATATGTATTTTTGTTCTTTTCATTCATTTTTGTTACAGTTTTATTGCTTTTCAACTTTTATATATTCAGGAAAGTCAATTACATGCAATGACACTTTTCGGACACCAGGGGGGGCCTAGCCCCCCCAAGAAATCCGCTTATGCTTTGTATCGCAAATCGTATCGTATCGTGAGGTACCAAGAGCTTCCCACTCCTAGTGCTGGCAATATTTAAAAGGAATCATGGCTGAAAGACTTGTAGTTCTTAAAAGATAAACGTTAGTATACCCTAAGTTAAAATAATATGATATTAAAACCCGTCTTGATGTTTTCGTTTTTATACAATTTGTTAAATTAGTTTGACCAGCAGGTCACCTTTGATGTTGAGGTCGCAGGGCGGTGACGTCAATGGACTACGCTGCTGGGCTTCCAGAGTTTGACTACCGACATAAACATGTCATCTGTTCAGCCCTTTCAATTTGAACCCGAGAGGAACATTAATGAGCAGGACAGCACTGTCGATATTTCACAAAACAAGCAGCAAAGGCAAAATGAACAGGAAAGACGGGATGAGACGAGACAACAGTAGCACAAAACTGGTGTTCTGTTAAAATGTGCTACACTGGCGAAACACCTACAGTACAAGAGGCAAATTTGACACCAAATGTACTACCGTGCGCTTTCAGCTTGTTTTGTTTAGATGCATACAGGCAAAACATAATAAAGATGCCTTCAGAAAATACTTTAACATAGTAATATCAAATAAGGATGGTTTAAATACGCTACGTGACTAATGTGGTCAACAGGTCAACCATCTGTTTTAAAGCTACCATAGGAAAACACAATGCTGGAAAGCATGAGAGGGAAACACATTCAAAACGTATTTTGAGGCAATGAAAAGGTAATAAAAGACTCAGTAAAAACAAAAATATTAAGTACTCAAAGCTTTTAACTGATGTGCGCATGTGTTGTACGTATCGCCACGTAAAAAACGGAGGCTAGCAACGAAGGGATCGAGAATACAAACTGTCAAATGGCAGTAACTCAGTATCTCGGCAACCTGCCTAGGATCGTTTTAAAGACACTGCTGATGAGCTGGAATTGGATGCATGTACGGCGTCGGGAACTAATCCCATAGCTCTGTAACAAAACAATCTGACCAGCAGCAGAATGTGACATAATCACGCCAGTCGTCACACTAGTTTCGCTTGCTAGCTAACACAGTTATTCTCCCAACTACGTCATCACCTCGAGCGTCAATTGCGTGCATAAAACTTGGTGTCCTCCATAGGTCAAAACATGTACTAAATATTAAAGATTTTTAAATCAATGGCAATATTTTATGTGTTTCTAATAACATATTTTAGTAAAAGAGAACAATTGTGGCTTATTAGAGCGTACAAGTCTTTAAGTCCGAGGTTCCCTTTAACTACCTTTTTTCATGTATTGAAATTGTCAGTAATATTTCTATGACACTTGCTTCTGGTTCTCCATCTGGTGCTCTGATAGTTCAAATCTCAGCTAATGGAGAAAAACTAAAATGACGACAGCAGCTTTGCAGCTTGGCTGTCAATTGAGTGATACATTCCATAAGTGAGGACTATGAGACCACTCTAGATGTGTTTTTCCACAAAAACATTATGGACATAAACCTATAATACAGTATATATTAAGAAGATATTAGAGAAACATTTTGTTTTGGTTGTTTTATGTCACTTCTGTCAATTGGCTCTTCTTTTTCAAATAATTAAAATTATCTAATAAAAAACAACAGCATAACAAGAAAAGGAAGAAAAGTCAGGTTTTTGAACACATTTTCAACCAACTGTATCAAAATGAAAGGCAATGTGAAATTATTTCACATATAGCCTCACATAAAAAGATACTTGATTAAAAGAATTGGATTCTTCTTTTCTACCCTTTTCTAGCACCTTTCGCTCTTCCATTATTGTTTTCAGTTGCTGCTGCAATCTTACTTGACTTTTGCATGGCATTTGCATAGAGAGTGAAAAAAAAAGTAATGAGCTCGCAAAGTGGCAAGTGTCCAAGAAGTGAGCTGGCAGCCATTTATTCGACGCAATTTTGCCTTCCTGTGGCCTCCTCAAGTCAAGTAAAGCATTATATTGACTCATTCAATAACCTCACTCGGAGAATTGGGATCACACTATCATTTCTGAGACTTCCTTTGCATCTGTTTATTTCTGTCACAAAGCTTTAAACATGACGAAATGGCATGCATTGTCTGACTACATCATACACTCATCTTACCCCAGTTTTTAAAATTGCAACCTTTTTAGTCACTAAACAGTGAAACAATGCCATTATATGTGAAAATAATAAATGAATGAAATGAATAAAGTAAAAGAATACATTTAAGTGCAATCTTAATATATTGCATTTCATTTTTAAACTCCATCATACACTTGCTGTCCTCTTTATCAGTTGTACTATACAAAGCTCCTCAATTGAATTAAACTCTCTGCAAATCAGTCTTTCATATTGTGGTTATGAACTGATGATGTACTGCGCATGTTTAGGAATTTACAGTAAAAAAAGAGGTATCAATTTTCTTCAACATCATAAAATCAGGCGATGTGTGGATAGCACGTCCGCCTCAAAGTACTGAGATAATGGGTTCAATCCCGGGCTCCGGCCTTCCTGTGTGGAATTTGTGTGTTCTTCCTGTCCCTGTTGTCCCTACACTGCAAATTCGTAACGTTGTAATCAGATTATTTTTCTTAAATCTAGTCAAATAATTTTCTCCATCTTGCTTTGAGTGTTAAAGACTAGTTAACAGATCAATGTGTCTGATTATTCCACTTACTTTATGTACATTTCACTATTTGTTCTTATTAAGCCTATACATCTAAAAGTCGGTAATTTTTCATCTAAATTAAGAAAAATTTGCTTTTCAAGTAATGATTCGAACAATATCTATTCTTGAATAAGAATAATTTAACGTTTCAAACCCTTTTTTAAGATTAAATATACTAATGTACTGCTTAAAATAAGTATTATTTTCAGCTAGCTATTTTTCTTATTTCAAGAAATCTGACTAAAATTTACTTGAAGCAATGGCAGATAATTTCAGTTATTTTTAGTAGGATTAAACTAAAAACAAGGGTATTTAACGAGTTCTAATAAGGGGAGTGTTTGCAGGTACTGTATGGGTGTGAGAGCAAATAGTTGTTTGTCTTATTGTGCCCCAGAGGGCAATCAAATGCGGGTGTACCCTACCTCCTTCCCATAGTTAGGTGGGATAGGCTCTAAGACCTCCTTGACTCTCACGAGGATGAGCAATGAACAATAAAATCAGGGCATCCATCAAAAGTGAACACCCAACATTGTAGAGCTTCTTTCATCCATCGGTTTTTGTAAACAAACTACCGGACATTCCCACAACACAGAAAAATACTTTCAAAAGTATACACGTTAATTTATTGTACTAACTGGGGATGTCCCGATCCCATCACATGACCTGAAATCGGGCCGATCGCGCCATTTTTCAGAGGATCGGAATGGGGTAAAAAGGATCAGGTATTTAATCTATAACATATATTTATGTTTTTCAGCTTCATGCTCATACAGTACCACAGTCTCTCACCCTCCCTCCTGCTAAGCAGTGCCACCAAACTGTCCAGCTTGCATTTGGTACCTAAAGTTAATGATGATTGAAAGGTTTTTAGCTTTGATTTTGCCAGAGAAGCTTGGTAGCGCTACGATCAAATGCATAAATGTGCTAATCATTGTTAAAGTTGCATTAAGTGTGCTGTGGCAACTCATTGTGTAAGTGAGAGGCTGTTCTTAGCAGCTTGAGAGTCAAAGCATGAGTGGACTCACTCAATAAAGCATTTAATGAAGACAAGCATTTTTCTACATTCGTCCTGTTTAAAAATAATTCCCATTATGAAAACAGCATGGAGGAACAGTAACATGTTTGTGACTTTTGTTTAAAAAAACAAAACAGAAGCAAAAACAACTTTTTTTTTCGGTATCGGACTGGGACTTAGTATCGGCAGATTCTCAAAATCAGGTGACTCGGACTCGGGTGAAAAAATATGTGATCGCGACATTCCTTGTACTAACGATTTAGACTTAATTAAGAAATTACCTCTCAGTACCATATGATAACTATTGGAGACAAATTTCCCAATAGTTCCCAATCCGATAAATGTCCAATTGTGAAGAAAATACTCCAGACACATATTTTAACACATATTTAACACATATTTTCACGCTATTTGTCTATGTGTGCCAATTAATCAGTTCTGGTTACAAGTGACAAATAAACTCCCTTCCTTTTTTTTTAACTGTAGGACTCCAGTATCTCCTAATCTTTGTCAGCCAGTCCAGTGATCCCTAACCACCGGGCTGCGGTCTGGTCCGTGGCGCATTTGCTACCGGGCCGCAGAGAAATAATAAATCATTTGTTAAAGACCGCAATCTGGCCAGTGCCTCTTAACACATCAATATGCCAGTCTACTCTATTGACTAATCAGAGTAGAGATTTGTGTACGTTGCCATCTAATGGTTGGCCACCATGACTGGGGTGTTGGCACACCTTTAGCAGTCCAGCATCAGTTAATGTAAACAGTAACATCAGCTGCTGTTGAATGTGTGAGGCGACGTCTTTGCACAGTTTTTTTACGGAGAAAAGGCCACCTGCTGAGCCAGAGGAGGAGCCTGCAACCAAGTCCATTCTGCATAATACGGGGCTAAAAGCTAGCAAACAAGGCAAAAAAGTGAATGCACTGAGAGCATCATACCTCATGGCGAACCGTATTGCTAAAGCCAATAAACCTTTCACGTTTGGAGAAGAACTCGTTATGTGGTCAAGGTTTAGGAGAGGCCACTGTTAAAAATGGTTGATTCAACGTATGGTGAGTTACATTTTCCCTGCACTAAATGTTCGTTTTTAGCCATGTTGTGTTATTCTATATGGACTGTAATTTTCTGCCACACATTGCCGGTCCGTGAAAAAAAGATAGGCCCACATTACACCAGTCCGTGGTGCAAAAAAAGTTGGGGAGCACTGAGCCAGTCCTCCCATCTTAAATAAAATGGATGTGTATCGCTGTCAGTGGAAGGCCCTAAGTTAAATAATATGCAATGAAAAAAAGGAAAAGAAAAAAAATATGTATATATATATTATTTTTTTTAAAAAATTCTAATCAACTTTAGTGTAATTGGGTCCCATAACAGAGTGTATTTCCATAAGCGGATTTTAAGGGAGGGCCAGATGGGGCCAGCCCCCCCCGGTGGCCGAAAAGTTTCATTGCCTGTAATTGACTTTCCAATGTACACATATATATATATATATATATATATATATATATATATATATATATATATATATATATATGCATATATATACTGTATATATAAGTTGTAAAGCAATAAAACCAACAAAAATGAATGAAATGAACAATAAAACATTTTTATAATGGGTCATAGTTATTTTTCGAGCACCTTAGACAGTAATTTGCTTTGCATATAATTTATATTTACATATATGTATGTTAGAGAAATTTATTTATTTTTTATTATCTTTTTCTTTGTTTGAATATATATATATATATATATATATATATATATATATATATATATATATATATATATATATATATATATATATATATATATTGTTGTTGTTGTTGTTGTTTTTGTTTTTTTGATTGAAGCAACTTTTTGGGGATTGAATGATTTAGACACAAATGTCCTAATCATAATATGGCCCAAACACAAAATGATTGCTTCAATCAAAGAAAACTTTTTCAATTAAACATTAAGTGTTCAAATGCCAAATTTTTCAGTCTCAAATATTTTTTCGCATTCAAAAACTTTTTTGTTTGATTGAATTTTTTTCTTTATTTGATTGAAATGATTTTTCTTATTGAAAATGTATATTTTTTTGAAGCAACTTATTTTTTGATTGAATAATAAAGAGAAAAACGTCCTAGCCAAAATGTAGCCCAAACACAAATCAACATTACTTCAATCAAAAAGTTGCTTCATTCAATCAGAAAAAATAAAAATTAATCAAAGAAAAATAGCTTTCACATGCATTTTTTTGTTTTGTTTTTTGAGTTTCAAATTTATTTTTGCATTCAAACACATTTTTTTTATTACAGTGACTTTTTTGGGGGTTTGAAAATATATATTTTGATAGAAGCACCTTTTTTTTTAAAAAAATTAAAGCAACCTTTTTTGGTTGAATAATAAAGACACAAATCTACCACCATATGGCTCTGCCCAGGTGATACAATTTTTGACTGGGGTAACTACATTGGCACGATACCGGCGGGCGTACCAAATTCAATGGATGACGATCTTTACGAAAAGTATTGCCTAAGGAGGCTGATTTAGAATTCCCTTCAAGAATGATGGGAAACAAAAAACGCTCATTGTCAACTTATTATTATAAATATTCTTGTAAGTTAATTTTATTGCTGACACTGCGTTTTGGGGTCATCAACATGTTGTGCCCCCCCCTGCTCCAAAAGTCAAACTCCGCCTATGTGTATTTCTATTTTGCATTCATTTAAATGTTGTTAATATTGTTATTATCAACATTTTATAAATCTAAAAAAAAAATAAAAAAAAAAAAAAAAAACTACTACTAAAATACTAAAAATGTATAATAATCATCATCATAATTAATATTATAAATCCCTTTTATAGCAAAAACAGTCATTTGCCCTAAATTACATTTGGTCAAGACATTAGATGTTCTTAACATAAGGGATGTTGTATGACTGTACCAATGTACATTCTGTACAATTAAGCAGACCTCCACTTTACCTTCAGTACATTTCTGGTGATCTTGCCGAACGAATTAGGGATGATAAGAAGAACTGGGCAGGTGGAGTGGCTGGAAGTCCTGCGTCTCATTTGGTGGGCTGGATAAGCCCAGTCCAAAGCCACCAGCCCATCATCGCTCAACAGCAGGTTATCCCGCACAAAGTGGACCGGGTTGCCGTAACACCAGCACATCTCGTGCAAGCTCTGGAGGACGGCACTGGCCCGCCACGACCAGCCGACCCGCGGAGAGTAGTTAGTGAAAGTGCTGCAGTTCTTTAGGAGGTAGTTGGCGAGGGCAGACGGTTTGCAGATGAGCGCCACGCTTCGTGTTCGTTCGATGGAGACTTCGTCTTTTAGCGGACTGTTCGGTCCTCTCGGCGCAATATCTGTCGGTTTCTCTGTGCCAGAAACTTTAAAGCGGGACCGGATTACTGCCAGCAAAATTGCAACGCACGCGATCGCGATCCATTCCAGCATGGTCACAGACACAGTGAGTGCAGCGCTGAAGCTTTTTCAGTAGGACACTTGTGCACAATTAATACTGATAGTTCCTAAATCGGCGTCCTAGACAGTGAAGAAGGGTGGCTGATGTCCTCCAGTGTAATTCTGTCATACATAAGCAAACGACTAAATCCCGATTTACTTCTCTCATAAATTACGTCCATCATGCCTCAACAGAGAACCGCACGTCTGTGCCCAAACAGACTTCAGCCAACAGCTGCCAAGGATGGAGTGCAATAAATGTGTCTGCAAAAGCTGAATGGAAACGCCTCCCTCTACTGAAACCAACCCCTCCTACCGTCATCAGCTGGTATGCAGTAAGTAGTGGCTTGCTGAAAGTAATGTTCTTATTTAAAATTTAAACCACGCAATATTATAATAATAATCTATGGTATGGGCTGAATAAATGTTTAACCCTTTCAGCGACAGTAATCACTACAGAAGACAGCTATTGAAAAGTTGACAATTTCATAGTAGCAGGAGTAGTTGGAGTGATTAAAAAATATATACATATATTGTTGACACTTAAGACCTCAATCATTCATTATTGTATTTTCTTTTTTTATAATTAAGGGCACATATATAAATTAATACAATGTTAATACAAACTAATATAATACAATTACAATGAATAAAATCAGAAATACACACTGATTACGGCCCCAAGTAATTATTATTTTTTCATAATAGTTAACTCATTGCATGCCAATTAAAAGTACAATTCATTCAAACCGGGAAAACTGGATGTGAATGTTGATGTTTCAGTGCCATTGGTGACGCTAGAGCAGGGGTCGGGAACCTTTTTGGCTGACAGACCCATGAACACCTGATATTTTTAAATGTAATTCCGTGAGAGCCATACAATAAGTTTAAAACTTAAAATACAATAAACAAGTGATGTGTGCATTTTATTTAATTTCAACGCTTTTAAAGTACAATAAGGCTATGTTCATACTACAGGTCTTAATGCACAAATCCGATTTTTTGTCATATCTGTTTTTTTTGGCATGCCCGTTCAGACTGCCTTTGTCCATTGAGACCATTCAAGTATTACGCATGCGCACTAATTCGCAGTCCGACACGCGCTGAGCATGACGACCCGCATGCGCAGAAGCATCAAAACACATGACACACATCATCCGTCATTCCAGGGATATCATATTTTGCTTTTCAAAAGGAGGACACAAATAACAGACATAAATAATCCCCGTTTAGGCTTATATTCAAAGTTTATATGGATCGATAGCATGCACGAACGGTCCGTGCGCGTCACACACACATACGGGTAGTTTGCCCCGACCTCGGCCGTGTAGGCAATGTTGAAATATTGCTCACTTGGAGCAGAGAGAAAACTGAGCATTCTCAGGCTTATCCTCAACCCACTTTTATTTTTTATGACTGTTGTCAAGCCCAGCCCTTCCCCAAAAGCAGTGTTCACTGCAAGCTAGGCGCTAATAACGCACAGCGGCACCACTACGGCAAGCGTCTCTCTCGCTATTTGATGACGTAATTGCTGCATGAAATCCGATTTGGGAGAGTGGACAGTACAGACCGCTGCGACAGTCTGGAAAAATGTGGCCCAGATCCGATTTGAACCACATACAAAAGTGACCCAGATCGGATTTGAAATAGTCCAGTTCTATGCGACTTGTCACGTTCAGACCGTCAAGTTAATGCCTCACTCGAGTCGGAAAAACACGAAAAAATCGGATTCGTGCATTAAGACCAGGGGCGGACTGGGACTAAAAAGCAGCCCTGGACTTTGACTCAGCCCAGCCCATAAGAATCGCTATACGAAGGGAAACACAGACCCATAGGGGGGTCTGGGAACATGCCCCTCCCGGGAGAATTTTTTTTTTTTTTTTACATTTTATTGTAAAATGCACCAATTTCGGGCACTTTGAGAGAAAAATGAAGAAAATGTGTCTAGACTGTGACTGTCTGACTACGGGCACTCAAAGTACTGCAAGGCTGAACTGGAGTTGGATTCATTTTCTGTACTAGCTCTATGATCAACCTGAATAAACAAATGAAAGAATTTATTTTTCAAAGCAAGTTTTACGTATCCAATTGATTATAATATATCTCTATAGATCTCTGTCTATAAAATGACTTCATTGTTTATGCCATAATTCAGTGGTCTCCAAACTATTCCACATAGGGCTGCGGCGGGCGCAGGATTTCATTCCAACAAAACAAGACAAAACCTCTGCACCAATCTGGTGTCCTACAAGTGCAATCAGTTGATTGCAGTCAGGTGCTGCTTGTTTTAGCAGAAACTTCATTGGTTAAACTGTCGGTACTCGATCGGTTAAAACAAAAAACAGGCCCCACAGCGGCCCTTGAGGACCGGTTTGGAGACCCCTGCCATAATTAATCTTGCCATACAAATAATAAATTTCAATGAAAATACAATACACATTTCAAGACAAATCCTGTATACATAAACTTCATTGGAAAGTATTAACCAGAAAACAAAACAATATATAAATGATTAATAATGTATATAACATCAATTTAACTACCTAAACTTTAAAGTAAAACCATTCATTTTATTAATATTTTGTTATATTTCTTCTGAATTAATATTGCTATGCTGCGTGTGCATACATTGTTTTACGGCTAAAATATTTTTTCTTAGGAGAGGGATAGTAGGACTAGCATACTGTAACTTGACACGATTGCAAACGGGTACATCGACTAGCTGGCACTAACCCTTAAATTGTCATTTATTTGATTTAAAATGTAGCTACCTGATGGATAACAATTGCCAGTTTACAGAGCAAGTAACCCTCTTCATCCCAATTTACTTGCCCTGCGCTTGTCTGGGGAACTTCCAACAGTTTATCGTTGCCCCCTCCCTCTTCTTTTCTCTCTCCCAGCACCGTCTGCACGTCAGAGCGGCTGCAGCTCCCTCTCACCATCGCCGGGAGCTGAGCTGTTGTTACCCGACGTGGCCGTTGCAGCCAGACTGCTGCTTGCGAAAATATTTGTCGATTTATGACATTTTAATGCTTCACTCTCCAGTTTCTTTAATTTTTTCTCTCTAACCTTCTCCGCGCCACCCTGCTCTTTTCAGTTTTTTTGCCACCACCATCCATATTGTGCATTAACACTCGTCGCTATTTTGCTTCCACAAGGAAGGAACCAATGAAGGCTACTCTGTACTTTCGTCGTTCCTAGTCTATCAGATTGGCGGTGAAAAACCAGGCGCATTGCTGCCACCTGTCGGATTGGATGCGAACTGTAGATAATCAGAGGATAGGGGGGATAAAAACAGTGATGCATAATGAATGGCGGCCGCCGGCCGTCCAGGGCACCGGCCGTTCTGTGATCCTCCAGAACCCACAGATTACCAGTCCGCCCCTGATTAAGACCTGTAGTATGAACGTAGCCAAAGTCTCTGAATTCTTTTTAATGACATTGTTATGCTGTTGCTAATCAATGATGAGTATTTCTTGCCATTAATGCGACTTCTGGTGCTGCATGGTTTTGCTGATGGCTTTGTAGTCTGGTTGCTACTTGCTGGGGTTAAGCTTCATGCAGGCATTGAGAAACTTATGTACGGAGCACCATCTGTGCACACCGAAACAAATTTATCCATTGGTAGATTTTTGTCTTTAGCGAACACAGAGAAGGACTTGAATAAATCATCCCCTCTTGTTGTGCCTTTCATAATCAAAACCTTGCAATCATGCTTAACTGGGATAAATAGCTTACGTCTGTTGACTCATCCAAAGCGACAGAAAAACCAGTATAGCATTTATGTCCTTATCTCCTGCTGAAAAGTACGATATTCCTCGTCTTTTTTTCTTTTTGCCATCTTCTCAAAAAGGTTTCTAAAATTAGATGACAACGCGGAAAACTAAACTGAAAACGAGGAAAGTTTACTTCCTGATCTCACGCACATGCGCACATCGGCTGCTATTTTCGACTATTTCCTTCGAACCTAGCACATCTAGGTTGATATTTGATGATATCTTTTGCGAAGTGCTCGAGTGTTGTCGGAGCATTAAAAAAGGTAACATACGCCGCAAAAGTTACGTCTGCTCATTACTGCACAACACCAGCATGACCATCGGCGTTTCGCGCAATGCGCAAAGGAGTATAATGAAACTTTAAAAAAAAAATTATTTAAAGATTTGTCTGCGAGCCAGATGCAGCCTTTAAAAGAGCCAGATGTGGCTCGCAAGCCATAGGTTCCCGACCCCTGCGGAGAGGAATGAACGAATGTCATCAATAGCAGCCAATGAATTAAAGAAGAGCCCTGTAAGGGTTCATAAAAAGCAAAAAACAAATAATAAATTTTAAAAAAAAAGCAATTAGTGCATGAAAGGCTCCCTCTATTAGTACAAAACATAAAGGCGATGGTGGATGATTTCACGTTTGCCTCACAGTTCCGAGATCAAGGGTTCAATCCCGGGCTCCGGTCTTCCAGTGTGAAGTTAGCATGTTATCCCCCTTGCCTGTCTGGGTTTTCTCCAGTTGCTCCAGCTTCCTCACACATCCCAAAATCATGCATAGTTGGTAGGCTGATTGGATACTCCAAATTCTCCATGGGTGTGATTGTGAATGGTTGCGTCTACGTGTGCCGTGCAACTGGCGGGCAAATGGTCCAGCCCATCGTTGGCTGGGATAGGCTCCAGTAACCCCATGGCCCTTGTGATAAACTACAGTGATGCCTTGTTTTTCGCGGTTAATGGGGACCAGAACCTGCTGCAATAAGTGGAAAAACCGCTAAGTAGCACCACCCCCATAAATAACACAAATAACTTAGTACAAATAGTACAAAAAAATTAAATTTAAATTGAATTGTTTGTTTGATAAGAAATGGGTTTGAGTTATTTGTTTCTATGATTTTTTACAAGCACTTTGACACACAATTTTATTTGTTGCATCTAAAAGCTTCCAGCAGTTATGGGGTCTGGAAATGAATTGACTGGAAATCATGTTGGAATAGGTTAAATTTTAGGCCTTTTTACATACAGTGTATAAAATACAGCATATGAAAACATAGACAGGGGTGGATATACAATTTAGTTTTACAATCTATCTGGTCCAAACCAGACAAATAGGAATGTCTTAAATAGACACAAAAATGGATCAATGGATAATTTTCCTTCTGCCACAAATTGGATTAACCATTGTTGGCATTAAGATACCAACAAATTATTATTTATAAATTATTAGGATGCAGCAAATAACGAAATGAATGTTTGGTCATAATCCTAACCTTAATTAGAGACAACAATGGTACGGGATCTGACATTCATCAATCACTTCTGTTCAATGACACTGTATCAGAATTCAATTTAAATGTCATTTGAAATACATTAATCATTATTTCATTGCTGAAACATATAATAAATTATTCCTCAGTATATCCTGAGCTTCTGTGGCAAACCTGGTGATCAATCAGCATCACTAACATGCTAGTTGCTAAGGACAAGTGAAGATCTCCTTGGAAGTCCAAGACCCACAAATCATGAGCGATGAAACTTCGTAGCAAAATGGTTGCTCTGTCATTGGAACGCTACGCCTGTACTCTTTCTGATTATACCAAATACTCAGTTTGGAAAAATGTGAGTAATTTAATGTGGTGGGGACACAAATTGTCAAAATAAACTAAATAAATGTCTTTCAGATTAATCTCCGTTTGAATTATTGTAGTCACACAAAGGAACTCAAAGAAAACAATAAAAGACTGACATAGAGACATGGGAGGCATGCACTCAAACCCCCCCCCCCCCCCCCCCCCCAAAAAAAAAAACAAAAAAAAAAACAACAACAACATGGTATTAAAAGAAAAAACCTTATTTCGGGTGGTTTCACACAACTGCTTCAAGCATCTAATAAGTTATGACGTTAAATGAAAAGTGCCTAAATGATTTAAGTAAGACTTAACAAACTACTTGAACAATTTAAGCAATTTCTATTCAAACCTTTTACATGCAAAATGTGTAACCACGCTCAAAAAATGATACATAATATTTATCCAAGAACCTGGTTACACACAACTGCTTTAAGTAACTATTAAATTATGTTGTTAAATGAAAAATGCCTAAATGATTTAAGTAAGACTTAAAAAACAAAACAAAAAAAACCCTACTTTTTCAAACCTTTTACATGCAAAATATGTAACCAAGTAATATTCTGGATGAGTGGGGGACCCTAGTGTAGGATATGGGCCTAACTGGCATTTAAGTGTTTTTTCAACCGAACACACTCCAGCTATTTACAGACAACACTACTTGGAGTCGTGGTGTCACTATACCCACAAGTGTTTGTGCTTGCTTTGTTTTTTTGACACATGCACTTAAACTGGGTGTGGCTGATAAACTCTGCTCGTACATTTAACTTTGCCAGGGGTGTCGGTGTTCAACTCACTTAATTGACACGGCACCAAGAGCGATCTTAATACTGCTAGTGTTAGAGCAACACCCAAATCAACACCAATCAACTCAAAAATAATTTACACTAAAAAAATCATCTCCACACACTTTGCTGTGTACGGCAACATCAGAGGGACAAAAGTTATACAATTTGTGCAATCACGTTACATACAGTGGGGCAAATAAGTATTTAGTCAACCACTAATTGTGCAAGTTCTCTTACTTGAAAATATTAGAGAGGCCTGTAATTGTCTACATGGGTAAACCTCAACCATGAGAGACAGAATGTGTGAAAAAAAAAAAAAAACAGAAGATAACATTGTTTGATATTTTAAGAATTTATTTGCAAATCATGGTGGAAAATAAGTATTTGGTCAATACCAAAAGTTCATCTCAATACTTTGTTATGTACCCTTTGTTGGCAATAACGGAGGCCAAACGTTTTCTGTAACTCTTCACAAGCTTTTCACACATTATTTTGGCCCACTCCTCCATGCAGATCTCCTCTAGAGCAGTGATGTTTTGGGGCTGTCATCGGGCAACACGGACTTTCAACTCCCTCCACAGATTTGCTATGGGGTTGAGATCTGGAGACTGGCTAGGCCACTCCAGGACCTTGAAATGCTTCTTACGAAGCCACTCCTTTATTGCCCTGGCTGTGTGTTTGGGATCATTGTCATGCTGAAAGATCCTGATGCTGATGGAAAGAGATTTTCACTCAAAATCTCTCGATACAAGGCTCCATTCATTATTTCCTTTGCACAGATCAGTCGTCCTGGTCCCTTTTCAGAAAAACAGCCCCAAAGCATGATGTTTCCACCACCATTTTTCACAGTGGGTATGGTGTTCTTTGGATGCAATTCAGTATTCTTTCTCCTCCAAACACGAGAGCCTGTGTTTCTACCAAAAAGTTCTATTTTGGTTTCATCTGACTATAACACATTCTCCCAGTCCTGTTCTGGATCATCCAAATCCTCTCTAGTGAACCGCAGACGGGCCTGGACGTGTACTTTCTTCAGCAGGGAGACACGTCTGGCAGTGCAGGATTTGAGTCCCTGGCGGCGCATAGTGTTACCGATAGTAGCCTTTGTTACTGTGGTCCCAGCTCTCTGTAGGTCACTAGGTCCCCCCGTGTGGTTCTGGGATTTTTGCTCACCTTTCTTGTTATCATTTTGACGCCACGGGGTGAGATCTTGCATGGAGCCCCAGATCGAGGGAGATTATCAGTGGTCTTGTATGTTTTCTATTTTCTAATAATTGCTCCCACAGTTATTTCTTTACACCAAGCGTTTTACCGATTGCAGATTCAGTCTTCCCAGCCTGGTGCAGGTCTACAATTTTTTCTCTGGTGTCCTTCGACAGCTCTTTGGTCTTGGCCATAGTGGAGTTTGGAGTGTGGCTGACTGAGATTGTGGACAGGTGTCTTTTATACTGATAATGAGTTAAAACAGGTGCCATTAATACAGGTAACGAGTGGAGCCTCGTTAGACCCCGTTAGAAGAAGTTAGAGCCCTTTGACAGCCAGAAATCTTGCTTGTTTGTAGGTGAACAAACACTTTTTTTCCACTCTAATTTGGAAATAAATTCTTTAAAAATTAAACAATGTGATTTTCTGTTTTTTTCTCCGCATTCTGTCTCTCATGGTTGAGGTTTACTCATGTTGACAATTACAGGTCTCTCGAATCTTTTCAAGTAGGAGAACTTGCACATTTGGTGGTTGACTAAATACTTATTTGCCCCACTATACATGTATATTAAGCAATGCTTTTTCATAAGTGTTTTAACTGACTCTCTTACATGATAAATAGAACAATGGGTTTAGTAATAATTATTATAACACAAAGCTAATATATAAATATATAAATATCAAGTTCCATATATATTAAGCAATACTTTTTCCATAAGTGTTTTATTGACTCTCTTACATAGTTAATATAACAGTGGATTCAGTAATATGTAAAAACATAAAACTAAACACCTATTTAAAAGTTAAAATAGTGCACGTGCATTTTTATGAGTGCAGTAGGGCACAGAGCATTGGCACCTTAGGGCTAATGAAACTATGGCACATTGGTCAGGCATGGTGTGTGGGCTTTTGTCAATAATAGAATAGTTAATAATTTATCTAATACATGAAAAATGAGAAGTAGTGGTGACTTAACAGTCAGTGACCTCAGATAACAAGCAACCAGCTTACTGACATAATGTTACTAAAATAGTATTAAGTAAATCTTGCTGCACTGCGGGGGCATTAAACATTTCAATGTAAAGTATGTAAGTAAAAACAAACATACAGATTCATTTAATATGAATGAGTGTTTTGGCAAATCGAAAGTATAACTCATGCTAGTTTTTTTTTTTTTTTTTTTTTTTTTTTTTTTACAAACTTTGAGAACAACTAACGAGAATATCTTATGAAAATGTTGCTTGTAAAATATACTATATTATTATACTATATATATATATTTTAAGAATCTGTTGGAACAAAGACCAGGACCAACTGCAGCCCTTTGTGGAATTGGTTTGACACCCCTTGATCTACACTTATTGATATCTGTGCTAAATAAATAAAAGATGAAAAATGTCGAAGTAGCCCTTGCATCTCTAAATGTTTCTGTATGAGGCCCATTGTGGAAAAATTCTGAACACGCACCTCTGTAGCAACTGGTCAGTAAACTGCCGGCCTGGCAATGAGTTTAAAAAAAAAAAATGGATAGATGCCATCTGACAAAACTAGATTGAGGAGGTGACAAAAAGCAGCTTTTAAAAAATTAGATGAATAAAAATTGGATTACTGTGAGATTTGACTAAAAAGAAAGATCAAATTGGATGTGCAATCTTTCGGAGTGTTCGGTTCATTTTATGTTTAAAAAATTAAAATGATGTCAACAAAGGTTAACAAACGCCACATCCAAATTCAAGTAAGCATCTATAGCCACATAGAATATGGTAAGTGCTCTATCAGTATTCCAAACGTGTTGAAGAGTGAATGGCCTGTTTAATAGAAGTAGAACAAAGATACTGTTTGTAGTTGTGGGCTCACTATGCTTGTTTTTTGTTGTTTGTACCAAATGCCAAGAGTGACATCCCAAAAGAGCCATAAACTGGGCTATATTTCAGCTGTGGTCCAGTGCCATCGAAAGAATGTGGTGAAACCTTTTCATTTGTATTATTGCTTTTATTTTTATTATTTTTTTTATAAGTTACTAAAAACTGCAATTTCTGGAGAAATTACAATGGGGCTTTGCTCTGGTAGATACAGATCTATCAGTTCACTTCCTTCAGGGACAAGTCCTGTTGATATCAGGCCACTTCTTGTTGATTTGGGGACATTTCAGGGACAGGTCTTGTTATATATGGTAATTTATTTTGGGGCATTTGAGGGACACATCCTGTTGATATCAGGTCACTTCAGGTTGATTTGGGGACATTTCGGGGTCACGTCCTGTTACATGGCTGTCAAAAGCGTCAACTTACTTGTGTGCTAGTTGAATATTAATGGGCTATAATGGTAAGTTTTTGGTCCAAAATCACAACCACACAGGTTTTTCTGCCATTGAAAATGAATGGGAAATTTGGACCAACTTGGCAGTCAACGGCATGGATGTACAGGGCTGTCAATGGTATCGACTTACTTGGCACCAATCTAATGTCAATGGGCTGTCATAGTAAATGGTCAAAAATCACAAGGACCCACGTTTTCCTGCAATTTAAAATGAATGGGAAATGTGGACGTACATGGCTGTCCCATGGCATCCCATTAGAAACGAATAGGACAGTTTTTGGCAAATTTAGGGTGATTGTATGTTTTTGCTAAATTCTGTATACAACTTTTATGCCCCTACCGTCCTGGAATTTTTTCTGTGTAAACTATGCAATTTGATCAAAAACGATAGGACTACATACATTTTGAAATTATTATTTTTTTCTTCCCCAAAAACCTGGGTTTACGGGCAAACGGAAAATTTTGGAGGGGGTCATTCAAAAAATACCCTGCATCTTGCGAAAATTCCGGTCATTTTGATATTCTAATGGTGCCGGTCAGGGGTGAAAGTGGGCCGGAACGCACCGGATCGGCGTTCCGCCAAGAAATACGATGGCGGAACGCCGATCCGGCATACAGTGCTTTGATCCCGAAAATATGACGGCAACTGTCAAAACCCAATGTTTGAAAAAAAAAAAAAAACTGCCACGCTGCAACACACGCATCTCCAATAAGAACAATCTACTAATGTGAGATTTACATACACAAGTGTTAACAATACAAGCCTAATAAAGAGCTTGCTTAGCGTCATTCGTTTTCACTTATTTTTATTTTATTATTCATTTATTCTACGTAGTTCTCCCCAGCGTCTCTCTCTATCTGACAATTCTACGTAGTTCTCCCCAGCGTCTCTCTCTATCTGACAAGTCGCACAGCCTGTAGCCCTTCTCACACATATTACCAGGGAATTTCCCGTATAAGGTAACGCAGGATTTACTCTCGTCATTGCTTTCATGCATGAAAAGATTCTGAGAAAGAAGCCGGTTGGATGCTTTCACAGACTTGACCTGTGTTGCCCACTGGCATTCTCTGGCTGCTGGGCGATTTTATAACCTGGACATTACGTCATTTTTGGTCAGCATTGTCACAATGTTGGTCAAATCCTGTCGTGTTTTGTTCCGGAGGGAGCGTTCCCCGACGTGTAACTGCAACCAATTTAAGGTCATCAAGAGGTAAGATCGGGCCTAAAAAAATCCAGCCCGACCCGACCCGGGTCTGCTGGTATTAATGCCAGACCCGCCCGAGCACGATCAATTAACTTGATTTGCAGCCCCGAAAAAACCCCAAAATGTTATGTTTTATTTGTAGGCCCGAGCCCGAAAAAAAAAAAAATTAAAAAATTATATTTTATTTGTAGGCCCAAGCCCGAGAAAAAAACCCTCAAAATTCTATGTATTATTTGTGAGGAGGAGAGGGAAGGGATGCTCCAGTCAGACCTGGACAGATCACTGCTTGCTGCTTGGAAAAACGGACTGGTTGCGTTTTGCATGATCACATTTGATGACAATGCCTGCGCATTAAAGCCTGTCTTTTGTAACGGATTCTCAGTTAGCAGGAAAAAAAACCACAATTTTTCTTAATGTTTAAATAGTCTACATATTTTTATGATCATTTTAAATGCATTTGCACAATGAAATAACGCTGAAAAAGTTTGTAAAATGTAAATAAACATATGCGGTTTTGCATCGCAGAGGAGAAAGAGTAAAAAGAGGGCGCATGGCATGCTCTGGCTCAGCAATGACCATACAGCGCCTTGTCTTTTTTATCCAAGTTATTTATTTGATAAGTATTCCTTTGTTTAACATCCATACATGGTTTTGGTATACGTATATAAATATATATTTATTTAAAAAATTTAGCGAGTACCCCGACCCGAACGTAATGATTGACATTTTAATTTCGTTATGTTTTCAGTTTAATTTAGCCATTTCCGGCTTGCCATGTTTATAGCCCTGCTTTCACACACACCAGGAGAAAACCAACGCAGGCATGGTGAGAACATGCAAACTCCACACTGGAAGGCCGGAGCCCGGGATTGAACCCTTGGTATCAGAACTGTGAGGGGAACGTGCTAACCACTGTGAAACCTGTTGTGGTTTGGGCTGTGCAGCACGCCAAAAAAAAACATTTGCCTTGCAAAGCCCCATCTAATTAGTTCTATTCAAACGCATATAGTACTGAGAGTAACTCAACTCTAGTCTGAAAGGGATATTGAACTTCACACCTTTACCTGTTAAATGTCCGTGTTTACTGGTGATTTCAGACACCCTATTTTGATCGCTTGTTGTTGATCACTCACTCCTATTTTTCTTCCTCTGTCTCCAGTCACCATGGCACTGCAGCACAAGGCTTTGAACAAACAGGAACTGTGCCAAGGCTTTTTACAATTTGATGCAATTCATGGGAACAATACAGGTATGTTTGCACATTTGGTACATTGAGTGGCTTTAGAGGTCAATGCAGTCTGAAAAACAACATATTTGACATTCATGTGTTCCTGCATATGTTTTTACAGTGGACAGGCTCAGCAGCTACATACTCAAAATATCCATAAGCTAACAGATGTGTCCACTTACTCAGCAGGCTGAATATGCACCACAGCCTGTGAGGAGCTTTCTACTGAGACAAAATTTATGGGCTTGCTTTCTTTGCTTCAAAACAATGTTCATACAGCTGATTGGGAATAGCAAACCTGCCTCGGGTATGACTATTAACATGATGATTACGTTATGATCTTATAAGCTAACTTCTCTTTTTTACAGGTCAAAAGCAGTTAAGGGTATCATGCTTGCAACGCCTGCATAAAACCACATTCTGAATAGCATCGCACTTCCTGTTGGCTGGTTAAAATAAATGCAAGCATTTGAAATGCACTGTAAAACCCACAAGCGGAACTCTAATGTAGGTAGATAGTGTATACTGTAGCTCTCATAACAGCTGCATTACATGTTCAGAATCGGCTTTACGGACTGTGATAACATTGCATAAGTCTTAATTTGGCCAACATGGTTATACCAAAACTGTTCCTATTGAATAAAGGTCAGTTCAGAAGCAATGATAACATTGAAAAATCTCCACAGGATTATTATCCTAATATTAGGAGGGAGGTCAAAGTCTGATACAGTTTGCTGAGTGGAAAACTGCTTATGCAAAAACACAAGCAAAAAAAAAAAAAAAAAAAGAAAAGAAAAGAAAAGAAAGAAAAGAAATTGGACAAAAAACTTAGCAGATGTCAGTGACAGAGAAATCTCATGTTAAAGTTAAAGTGCGTACGACACGAGAAAAAAAGTCTTAAATAGGATTACTTGTGAATTAGAATCATATTTTGAGACGATTCGACAACATACAACAATTTAGCAAAGCGCATATGACGAGAAATTAGTCTTTTAATCTGCCGGTTAGCCACGCCTACCATTATAGGGCTCTGGCGTCCCCAACAGGTGGATGATGTCAGCGGAGTCACGATTTCATCTGATTTAGTATGCAGCCCACTGAGTGGGAATTATTCACAACGACGAAAACACGACGAAGAGAGCTGCAAAATATCATTGTTTCAGTCTCTCTACTCCAATATTTTACAGGATATTCTTTTTTATCCCATTATTTTTCCCCAATAGCTAAATAAATGGCATGGTCATGACAAATAACAGTCTTGTGCTAAATGGAATATGAAATAATAAAAATGCATTTATTCAAGACGACATGGCAAAATTACTCCATAATGGTCAAAACTATCGACTTCACCTTTACTGTCGCACCTCCCGAACAATATTTTATGCCACCTAAATCGGGTTTATGTCATTTCCCTTCCCCGGCTTCGGAGAATGTAAATAAACCAAGAGGCGTGACAGCTAGCCGACACGCTAACTCGAACCAAGTGATGTTTCAAAGTCTTTGAAGCGGAAAATCACACATAACTAGCCCGGATTATTTCACATGACGTCTGGGTTGTCGATTGTCTTCGCCAATCGGCAAACCGCTTGGCGGAAAGCAATTTACAGATAGTTCCCCTGATAATATGGACAGGAGAGCTCGCCGAGGAAGCAGTTGGACAATGACCGCTGAACATTTACATGCCAATCCATGATCAAACGTAAGTAGTCCTTTATTTAAAGAAAGTTTGTAGTGATTACTTTGTAATCGCTGTATTCGCGGCTATTTTTAACTCAAAGTTGCAATTTCTGATCGGTCGGAAAATTTGACAGAACACCGGGCACATGAGCACTCCCGGTGCTCTCCCGGTGGGTGGATGTGCGACAAGCCGCCGGTGTTGTGCCGAAAAATAGTCGCCCCACATGCATGTTAGCCACAAAATGCAAGCCACCTACATATTAAAAGATCCCAGTATTTGACATACAAAACACGATGTTTACTCACTTCCTCGTTAGTCCAATGGTCCCACAGTAGTAGGGCTTGTTTTGGCTAATATCCACCAGTGAATGGGAACCTTTTGAATCCCAAAAAGCCGCACACGCCTCTCCCTTGTAGAGCAAGATTTTTCTGCAGCCGTTTGGCTGTCGTGATGCGAAAAATAAACGTATTAATCCGCAAAATCAGCTGAATCAGTCCTTCTCATACAACAGTACGGCTGTATAGTGAAGAGGACTCCTTCCTCCGTACACGTCACAGCGCCCTCTTTCTCAACTCGAGACTGTTGCCGGAAGTCACTCATTTTCATGGCGCGGGACTCAAAAAACTAAATAAATATAGTGATCGCTTCCACACACATCCAAGCGGACCATTTCATTCAGGAGCATAAAATACCGCGTGTATTATGAAATAAACATGCTTTTCCGTGTCACAGGCACTTTTTAAACAAATGCTTGATGGGAGAGGTCATATGATGTCATGTTTGTTGAAACAAAATGAAGAGAAAATGTGTAGGGGAAAATTTTCAGGCAGTGAGTGAAGCCGCCAAACCTGATATTCCTTTAAGTGTTCTCAAGGAAACATCCGGATATCACGCCTCATGTCATCTTCAGTCTTATCAAGCATAATGTGTAAATGTGCAATCATTTTGGGCTGAAAGAAAACTGGGTCACTGTGAGGCACGGAAGCTAATCTTAAGGGAGCAGAACTGTAAAACTAAGTGTCCCGTCAAAAATCTAATAAATGTGGCAGACGTTCTTTTACAACAGCACTGAGGCTTTCTGTGGTAAAACAGCCAATAATAAAACCTATTTGGGATAAACTGGATGGCAGGTTGATTCACTATAATTTAACAGTAAAATGGCCATTATGGGAATAGTAAGAGTGTTCTCACTAGCAAAGTAATGTTCATAGATGTTTGGATAAATGAATTATCAACTTACTGAAATATTTATTAGATAATCATAACATACAGAATGTGTGATAACATCTTAGAAATCCATAAAAAGGATAGATTGCCATGTGTTTCCGTTTGTATGTTGGATCATCACTCAGGTTGAGTTAACTACTGACATTCTGAAGGGGCAGCATGCCCTTCACATGTCTTTTCACGTGTGCGTCATCATTTTTGCATACAGAGTAATGTACAGTAAACAGCACATGACATGCCTGGAGTAAGGCATGTACAGGATCAAAAAGAAATTATGCTGTCATACACTATACTCATAAGTGAGGGCAAATGGGGAACTCTTGTAGTGAAAACGGAAAGTAAGTTTAAGTCTCTCTAAATCAGAACAACGTAAGCATGGTGTTTAATGATTTACTAGTGTCCTTTCTTAGGGAAGGTATAAACAATGCCTCAACCGACACTGTATGACCTTTGTTTTAACCTAACAGTGCAAATATTTGCTGGTGTCCAAAATTGTACATTAGCATTTCCATGGCAGGCTGTTTTTCTTACACTCCTGAATGTCTTCAACACAGAGGTGTGATTCAAATGTTTCAACTATGATTCATGTGTGATTCGTGTGTAAAATTAACTTTTGGAAATGCTTTTTCCACAACACTTATCAACTTCGGGGAAATGTGGAGCTGGGGTCAATTATATCTGGTTGGAAAAAAGGCAGATTACACCTTAGAATGTTCCAGTCAATCACAGGGCACATACACCCTCATTGACCATGCTGAAATTATTCAATTTTTGTGGACATTACTTGGATTGCACATTTTTTAATGGTTCTTTTGTGCCTATCTGGAACCATCAGACCTAGGTTTCTTATTCAAATGACTGAGTCAATGTTATTGGTATTTGCAGTTGTTTGATTGGCCAATGGGACAATTCTTTTCTGAGCCCCATGAACTCTGCCCAGCATCATTTGAACACCTATTTGTGCAATGACCATGAATGACATAAAAAAATTGCAGCAGTTTAGAATCCTGCACTTTCTAAAGCTGATTTGATTTCCATTTTTATTTTTTTAAGTTTTCTTTTCTTCTTCTTTTTCAAAGATTTTTTGATAGAATTATTTTTAGAATAACAATATTCAACATTTTCAAATGAGCATAATACTGTACCTTCAAAATCACATATCCAACCTGACTTTACATATTGCAAAGATGCTTTTCAGAATTTATAGACAATGCCTAATGATACATGCACATATACTGTAGATTAGATTATTGCTAAGTTAATTTACAGACTTACAAGCTATGATATATTTCCAGCTCCTTGATCACCAATCTTCCTTTATCTTTAGTTAAGGGGAAGTCAGTGGACATCAAAATTTATTAATGACACTAACAAGAAGAGCAGAGATGGAACAGGGCAGGTTGACCTGACAGAAAACACAGTCTACAAGACTCCGTATTGTTTGATTTCATGCATATCATCGTTCAAGCTGCCAGCATAAAGCACAAAAAAAGTTCTCTTATTCTGAGATCGGGTGAGCATTGGATGATTAACGCTGAAATTGCTTTATATTGTCCATGACTTTTAGCATATCCAAGATCACCATACAGTATGAATTGATACTTGGTGTCAATCAATGGTTTGAGGCACATTTGAGCATTATGCGCTCATCATATGTCACTCAAAAATTGTGTTGTGTTTCAGTTGTTACTATTAACCAGTGTTGTTAATCTTACTTTAAAAAAGTAATTAATTAAAGTTACATATTACTTCTCCCAAAAAGTAATTGCGTTAGTGACTCAGTTACCTCAACATAAGAGTAATTACCGTATTGGCCCGAATATAAGACGGTGTATTTCGCATTGAAATAACACTGAAAAAGAGGGGGTTGTCTTATATTCGCGGTCCAGACATTATACCCATTCACGATGCTAGATGGCGCCAGATATCATTGAAGCAATGTTCTGTCATGACAGATCTCAGCTACTCTCCCCATTCACGACGCTAGATGGCGCCAGATATCATTGAAGCAAGCGATGCTCTGTCATGACAGATCTCAGCTACTCTTTTTAGTTTAACCAGTTTGCATTATTTTATTACAATGTTTTTCCTTATTCAGATTTGTTTCAAGACTAGTTACAGTTAGACTTCACTTTGATGGTTAATGCAGTTATTGCAATTTTGTTGTTTTATCACAATAGATTGGTTTATTTACATTTCAAAAACCAGAAGCCATTCATATACGAATGTGATTGCACTTTAGTTTACATATTTAAATGTTCAGATTTTAAGATTTGAATGAGGTAAAATAACATGCTTTTTCTCTCAAATATATTTTTATAATCATTTGTTTCGAATGTACTCTAATTATTTTCTGTATAAAAATTTGGTGTTCAAAAAGTCTTTTTTCAAACTTGAGTCTTGAAAGAGGGGGTCGTCTTATAATCAGGGCCGTCTTATATACGGTAGTTACTCGGCAAAGTAACTGACGTTACTTTTCATGTTCTACACGTTATTACATTAACCATTCTATAAGCCTTTCACATCAAATATGTTTATAGTAACTGATTGAATTCAACTGTGTTTTTCATTCCAAAAAATTACATTAACCATTCTATAAGCCTTTCACATCAAATATGTTTATAGTAACTGATTGAATTCAACTGTGTTTTTCATTCAAAAAAAAAAAACAAAAAACTAACCATAGATCACCCTTTTTAAGATATTTTAAAATCTCACCTATAGACAAGTTTCCGAGGTACTTCCACATGTCTGCTCGCAACTTCCATTTTAAAGAATTTCTCCATCCAAAACAGCGGTGGGGCTGGAGTAACATTACTCATCGAAATCCCTTAATAAAGACAACTTGGAAATACCGCAACAATTTGCCATCATCACAACAGGTGGGGACAACATGTTCATGAAGACAGATGTGGAACTAAGCTTGTGCCACCACAAAGACCGGGTGTTTTTGTAGCCATGTTGCTGCTGCGTTACGGAAGGTATGTTTTTCCTATCTCTGCATTTTCATGTGTCCGGTGCTCAAAAAATACTAAAGCTAAAATTATGTGCATGAAATGACTTGTTGCCTTTGATATTGTTATTACGATGATGATTGTCATTATGATGATCTTTCATATTATTTACTACAACTACTGTGTCTGCTGCTAGCATGTTGCTCATCAGTACGTGTTGGATGGCACAAGTGATCCAAACTGGCGCATTGAAGCTGGAGGCTGTTCAAAACATTCAACTTCAAACCATATATATATAGGCGCTTCCAGGAGTTGATGCACAGCACAGCACAGAAAGTCTCGGAGTGTCATCTACATCGTGCTGAATCCATTTATGGAGATTCCGTGGGTTCCTCTGGTTTGATTTTGCAGTTTTAACTTTGCCAACACACTGCTTACTTCAACCGCAATTCATATTGTTTTCTCTAAACTGGAAGTTCGGAGCAGACATTTTCCAAGATGGTGCCGCACATATTTCTCTAAGGAAACTTGTCTATATAAGAGTGTAATGGTATACAAACTTTAACTTTCAAATGCTGTGAGAAAAAGCCTTTTTCCTGTTGTACTGAACCATGACTTGTGTGTACCGTCACACACCTAATGTATATACTGTAGAAATAATTTTCAATATGCAGATGAGGCTTGAGGCTTGAATCTCTTCCCTCTTCTTTGCTCTTATTTTGACAACAAAAAAACACGGTTAATGGATACATCATTCAAAAAATATTTATATTTTATACTGTTTATTGTAATAAAAAACAAAAACAAATTGTATTAAATTGTAGCAATTACAATGACAACGCCCACTTGGTGATGATAATGCATACTGAACAGGAAAAGAGTCCATTAGTTTCAATTAATTGTACCCACCTGAATGTCCCGAACTGTATGTAAAAAGTTTCCTGAGCGTTTAACACAATGCTCGCAATGCTAAATGCTAATGCTAGCATGAACGCGAATGCTATGCTAATGCTCCGTGCCACCTAGCATCACTTTGCAAGGGCATCACAACCCCCTTCCTCTCCTCCCCTCTCCCGCTTTGCCCTCTCCCTGTCTCTCAGACATTTCTCGTGTCATTCAATCAACGTAGTAACGCATAGTAATGCATGCCTTTACATCCTCAGTAACGGAAACGACGTTGCAAATGTAACGCCGTTATATGCCAACGCCGTTATTAACAACACTGCTATTAACTTGTTGTTACAGGCTGAAGGCCTGTCTAGGTGGCACTCAAGTAGTTGTTCTTCTTGTGGACACTAATTTCAAAGTCCTACACTGTAAATGCCAATACACAACTAAATTAAACATGATAAGTGAACCAAACTCAATTTTTATAAACTTGTTGTGAACACTAATTTTTGATAAATAAGTAGTAAATTGGGGCTGGAAAACATGTCTAATTTGACGTATCTCAGTTAGGTGAAATTGGAAAATATAATTCTTGTACCCAGTGTTCTTTGGGCATTTTTACAGACATCTGGGTATCTGCCTCGTCTAGTTCGTGTTTTTCTGACACCAAAGCATTCCCACAGACTTCCACGTTGAACCGCGCCGTCAACCAGAACTCTCTTCAGCACCTTGACTTAGTTTACTTACTTCACATCGATTTTATAAATAAATATTTTAATCTTTTATAAACTGTCGCATTTTTGAAATATTGCAGCGACTGTTATTTATCTGTTCCGCCGCAACAGATAATGGGTTGTTGTGGTAACCACAAATGAGAGTAGTGATTACTCATGTGATGTCATGTGTGTTCTGTTCAATAGTGTGTTGTTTCTTGGGGTGGTGCGGTGTATGGGCACAACAACAGCAAGTGTTAAAAACAAAAGCCAGTGTCTGTAATTCTTCTCCATGTCACTCACCACAATATTATCAAATCAAGGTGAAGTAAGGGTGTTAAAGAGAGCTCTGATTATATCATATAAAGTTATACTACTGATTGATCAGTTCACACCAAGCATTAACAAAACATTCAGGAGTGTGTCAAGAGCCAATGTTTCTTGTGTCTTAAATGCATTGCTGAGCATTTTAAAATAATTTAATTCCCCTGAGTTAATCCATTGAGTGTTCTCCCTTCATTTATTTCATGACTGTTTAAAAATGTGCTATTAACAAAATTATAATTAAATTGTGCTGTTTGTATTGTAGAATTATTTCAGGTAAAAAAAAATGAAGTCTACCGGTATAGGATGAATGAGCAGCACCAAAGCTTAATAATGTACAGTGGGGCAAATAAGTATTTAGTCAACCACCAATTGTGCAAGTTCTCCCACTTGAAAATATTAGAGAGGCCTGTAATTGTCAACATGGGTAAATCACATTGTTTGATTTTTAAAGAATTTATTTGCAAATCATGGTGGAAAATAAGTATTTGGTCCATACCAAAAGTTCATCTCAATACTTTGTTATGTACCCTTTGTTGGCAATAACGGAGGCCAAACGTTTTTTGTAACTCTTCACAAGCTTTTTACACACTGTTGCTGGTATTTTGACCCATTCCTCCATACAGATCTCCTCTAGAGCAGTGGTGTTTTGGGGCTGTCGTTGGGCAACACGGACTTTCAACTCCCCCTCACCCTGTGGCGTCAAAATGATAACAAGAACGGTGAGCAAAAATCCCAGAACCACATGGGGGAAACTAGTGAATGATTATTTGCCCCACTGTATCACTTCTGTCATATCTGTATGCCTTCTCAGTTCTTTTTTCATTCCAGCATCTGATTCAGCTGGATGGGCGGGGCCGTTGCAACACACCTGTGGCGCATTTGGAGCGCTCATTATTTAAGGACTCCGGCCACAGTCTGCGAGTGTCGGACTATTGCTTGTTTGCTTACTACTTGCCTTGCTTACCGCCTGTGTGTTCATCGTCAGCCTTCGAGTTTCCCGACGTTCTACGGTCGTATTTTGGTTTGGTCATCTTTACACTAGTGCTCTTTTGGGCTTGGTAGTTAGATTCTTGTACTGTTATATTCATGCATTTTTCGCGTGCTCCCTTTGTTGTACTGTATTATTATACTCGCGTTTATTGGCGTGCTCTCTCAGTTTGTTAAACCCGCATTTTTGGCGTGCTCCTTTTGTTGTACTTATTAAATACAAACGTTCACTATTTCTGTTTCTTGGTCTATGATTTGGATCCGCCTCAACGGCTTGCCGTTCACAACAGAATAGTCCGACCATATGGATCCCACAGACTCAGAAAGTATTCGACATGTGCTCGCGGAACACGGGCATATGATCAGCAGGAATGATCAGTCATTGCGTGCATTAGTGAATGTGATCGGCTCGCTAACTACAAGAATTGAGAATATGACGTCACCTGTACAGCCCGTTGACGCCGCCGCGGCGCCCGATCTATCCACCCCGTCTCCAGTGGGCTCGCCGGCAGCTTTTCGGGAGCCGTTGTTGCCACACCCCCATCGTTATGAGGGAGAGGCAGGTGCTTGCCAACTATTTTTGCACCAGTGCTCCCTTGTGTTCGACCAACAACCTCAAACGTTTGCGAGTGATAGATCCCGTGTAGCGTATGCAATGAGCCTCCTTGCCGGTAAAGCTGCAACATGGGCCATGGCGGTAAGCAACTCAAGACCCGCGATCCGTCATTCATTTGAAACTTTTAAGACTGAGCTCGTGAGAGTTTTCGATCATCCGGTTAAAGGCAAAGAGGCAGCCAGCCGCCTGCTGGATTTTTCCCAAGGCGATCTGACCGTAGCGGATTACTCTATTCAGTTTCGCATTTTGGCCGCGGAGTGCGGTTTCGAGGAAGCAGCACTGTGTGGTATTTTTCGGCGCGGGCTGTCTTCGGCGGTTAAAGACGAGTTGGCGGCCCGGGATGACTCATCGAATCTGCAGGAGCTGATTGAGTTGTCCGTAAATTTGGGTCATCGTCTAAAAGAGCGTGAGAGAGAGAGAGCTGCGGAGCATCGGGAACGTCGCGGGTCAACGCCGCAGAACAGCCCGACGGCGGCCGGTCCGGACGGCTTCATCAAACCACCGTTGGTCTCTACGTCGACACGGAGGCCGGTACCGACGGGGAAGGAGCCTATGCAACTCGGCGGCGGACATCTTTCTGCGGCGGAGCGACGAAGACGGATGATGGCAGGCTTGTGTCTGTTTTGTGGCTTGCCGGGGCACCGTGTCGCCGCTTGTGACGCCGCCCCTTCGCATCGACTGGAATCTTCGTTGCCTGGGGCTCCCCTCGCCCGAGGGGGTACTAGTACGAGGTTCGTACAAGACAGCAATCCCTCAAGTGAGTTGCCTCGGGACGAGTTGAAGGAACAAAGAGACTCCCAAGGTGTGGTGAGACTGCAATTGCCGGGAGAAGTGTCGCACGGTGGGGTTCACTTTAGTTTTACTGCTCTAATTGATTCAGGGGCAGATGACTGTTTTATAGACCAGAGTGTTGTTGACGCGCTTAAATGTCCTTTAATAAGACTCGCTAGGCCCAAAAGGGTTTTAGACCTCAATGGGCGCCCTCTGGCGGACGTGAAGTTTATTACGCCCCCGCTCAAATTAAAGTTGTCCGGGAATCATTTTGAGGCCCGTAGCTTCTGGGTTATGCCGTGCAAATCGGCTCCGGTCGTGCTGGGACTCTCCTGGTTGAAAGTGCATAATCCTAATATTGACTGGGCGAAGACTCAAATAGTTGCTTGGAGTACGTTCTGTTATGCGCACTGTTTACGTTCGGCGTGTCTACTTCCCGGTCAAGAAAGAACTGCTACCGAGCCTGCTAATTTGAAAAATGTTCCCGCCGAGTATCATGATCTCCAGCGTGTATTCAGTAAAGAGCAGGCTGGTACCCTGCCCCCGCACCGTCCTTACGACTGTGCCATTGATCTGCTGCCCAATGCACCGTTGCCCAGTTCGCGATTATACAAGGTCTCTAGACCGGAGCAGGAAGCTATGAGGGAATACATATCCTCTTCCTTGGCTTCGGGCCTTATTCGCCCTTCGTCCTCTCCTTTGGGGGCGGGGTTTTTCTTCATTGGCAAAAAAGATGGGGGACTTAGACCGTGCATCGACTACCGGGGTCTCAACGAGATTACTGTTAAAAATAAATACCCGTTACCGTTGTTGGATTCGGCTTTCGCGCCGCTAAAATCTGCCACCATTTTCACCAAATTAGACTTGCGCAGCGCTTACCACTTGGTCAGGATTCGTGAAGGAGACGAGTGGAAAACCGCATTTAAAACCCCGCTTGGGCATTTTGAATACTTGGTCATGCCTTTCGGTCTGACAAATGCGCCCGCAGTGTTTCAGAGCCTCATTAATGACGTATTGCGGGACATGCTAAATGTGTTCTGTTTTGTTTATTTGGATGACATCTTAATTTTCTCCAGAAGCTTGCAAGAACATCGCCAACATGTCCGGATAGTTCTGCGAAGACTGTTGGAAAACCGGTTGTTTGTTAAGGCCGAGAAGTGTGAGTTTCACCGTGAGTCAATGCAGTTTCTCGGTTTTGTTGTGGAAAAAGGGCAGCTAAGGCCTGATCCAGCAAAAATTCAGGCGGTGGCAGAGTGGCCCACCCCCACCTCACGTAAACAATTACAACGTTTCCTCGGGTTTGCTAACTTTTACAGGCGTTTTATCCGCAATTATAGTATGAGGGCCGAGCCCCTTACCAGGTTGACCTCTAACAAGCGACCATTTGTGTGGTCCTCTGTGGCAGAGGCCGCATTTGTAAGCCTTAAACGAGCGTTCACAAACTCACCTGTCCTTGTTCATGCTGACTCAGATCTCCCTTTTGTGGTCGAGGTTGACGCATCGAGTTCCGGAGTGGGGGCCATCCTTTCCCAGAGGTTTGCAGTCGACCAGAGGCTGCACCCCTGTGCATTCTACTCCCGCCGCCTCAGCCCGGCCGAGGCGAATTATGATGTTGGCAACAGGGAGCTGCTCGCTATAGTCCAGGCATTGCAGGAATGGAGACACTGGTTGGAGGGCACTGAGGTACCGTTCCAGATATACACAGACCATAAGAACTTGGAATACCTTCGTGCAGCCAAGCGCCTCAACTCTCGCCAGGCCCGCTGGGCATTGTTCCTGACCCGTTTCAACTTCCAGATTACCTACCGTCCAGGGTCAAGGAACGGGAAGCCCGATGCGCTGTCAAGGCTCCATGAGGCAGCGGAGGAGGGGTCTTCAGAGGAGTCTATTGTTCCCGAGAATCTGATCGTTGGCGCCCTACGTTGGGAAGTAGAGCGTCTTGTGGAAGAAGCCTTACGAGGGGTTAGGGTACCTGGGGGCTGCCCTGCCGGCAAGTTGTTCGTCCCAGTTGCTCAGCGCGCAGGAGTGCTGAAGTGGGGCCACTCCTCGAAGTTTGCCTGCCACCCGGGTGTGTCCCGCACATTCTTCCTCGTTTCCCAGCGGTTTTGGTGGCCAGGCATGCGCAAGGACGTCACTGACTATGTCTCTGCTTGTTCCGTCTGTGCTCGGGGCAAGCCAGTCCATCGTGCTCCAGCGGGCTTACTCCATCCGTTACCTGTTCCAACTCGCCCCTGGTCACATGTTGCGCTCGATTTCGTCACTGGTCTTCCACGATCCAGGGGTTGTTCGGTCATCTTGACGGTGGTGGACCGGTTTTCCAAGATGGCGCATTTCGTCGCACTTCCCAAGTTGCCTTCAGCCCTGGAGACCGCTGACCTGCTGGTGACACATGTTTTTCGGGCTCATGGGATCCCGTGCGACCTCGTCTCTGATAGAAGGCCCCAGTTTGTCTCACAGGTCTGGGGAGCGTTCTGCAAGGCTTTGGGGGCCACCTCAAGCAAATCTTCGGGTTACCACCCACAATCCAATGGGCAGACGGAACGGGTCAACCAGGAGCTAGAGGCCGCCCTCCGTTGTGTTTGTGAACTGCATCCGGCCTCCTGGTCATCGCACCTCCCATGGGTGGAGTATGCGCGCAACACCCTTGTTTCCTCTGCTACTGGGAGGTCACCTTTCATGACTGCATATGGGTACCAGCCTCCACTGTTTCCTTCCCAAGAAGCCGAAGTCATCGTGCCATCTGTCCAGGTGCACCTGCGGAGGGCCCATAGGGTCTGGAGGGACGCAAGGGCTGCACTAGTCCGCACGGCGGCCCGCAACCGGCAGATAGCTGATCGCCACCGACGGCCCGCTCCAGTCTATCGCCCAGGCCAGATGGTCTGGCTGTCAACGCGGGATTTACACCTGGCTGGGACTTCAAAGAAACTGGGCCCTCGGTTCGTGGGTCCTTTTGCTGTTGATGCTGTGGTGAACCCTGTGACTGTAAGGCTGAAGCTTCCCAGCTCGATGAAGGTTCACCCAGTTTTCCACGTCTCTCTGCTCAAGCCAGTCTCCACCTGTCCCCTGAACCCTCCGCCAGTGCCTCCTCCTGCTCCTCGCGTAATCGACGGTGGGCCGGTGTACACGGTACGTGCCATTCTCGACTCAAGGAGGAGGGGTAGGGGGGTGCAGTACCTGGTCGACTGGGAAGGTTATGGCCCTGAGGAACGCCAATGGGTCCCCCGCTCCTGGATCCTCGATCCGTCGCTGCTGCGGGATTTCCACTCTCGTCATCCCACGAAACCAGGTGGTCCGCCAGGGGGCGTCCGTTGAGGGGGGGGTTCTGTCATATCTGTATGCCTTCTCAGTTCTTTTTTCATTCCAGCATCTGATTCAGCTGGATGGGCGGGGCCGTTGCAACACACCTGTGGCGCATTTGGAGCGCTCATTATTTAAGGACTCCGGCCACAGTCTGCGAGTGTCGGACTATTGCTTGTTTGCTTACTACTTGCCTTGCTTACCGCCTGTGTGTTCATCGTCAGCCTTCGAGTTTCCCGACGTTCTACGGTCGTATTTTGGTTTGGTCATCTTTACACTAGTGCTCTTTTGGGCTTGGTAGTTAGATTCTTGTACTGTTATATTCATGCATTTTTCGCGTGCTCCCTTTGTTGTACTGTATTATTATACTCGCGTTTATTGGCGTGCTCTCTCAGTTTGTTATATCCGCATTTTTCGCGTGCTCCCTTTGTTGTACTTTATTATTACACTCGCGTTTATTGGCGTGCTCTCTCAGTTTGTTAAACCCGCATTTTTGGCGTGCTCCTTTTGTTGTACTTATTAAATACAAACGTTCACTATTTCTGTTTCTTGGTCTGTGATTTGGATCCGCCTCAACGGCTTGCCGTTCACAACAACTTCAGCACTGGAGGCTCACAATAAATAAGTAATCTAATTCATTCAAGTTATTTTGAGTACTACAAACTCAAAATAAACAATTTGATGTATATATAAGTTAAATAGCCCAACACATCTTGTAATAATGCTCTCTTTTCCTTTCATTGGACCATTATCGTATTTCATTGTATATTTAAATGCCACATGGGATGAATCCTATTGTTTTGTCAAGAATACACACAGTCTGGCTCCACACAAAGATTGACCTTTCCTGTTTAATACAAAAGTGTTTTCTTCCACCCCACGCAAGGGAACGTTTTAGCCCTTTTTTCCCTAGCAGGTTTATATGTCACAAAAACAAGCCAACCATTAGGCCTGATGCTACACCCTCCTCAGGTTAATTAGTGGCACAGTCTAGGTAATGAGGTGGAAAAAAGAAACAGATCACTTAGAATTGCACTCTCAATGGGCAATAACCAAGAAGTCCTCTCTCCTGCTGGTCTCAAAACAACATGATAAGATCCTGCGATTAGACACAGATGGGCTTAGTATGGGGCAATGATTGTAAAAGCTAATGGAGTCACTGCACTGCCATCCATTAACTGGATGCAGTCATTGCCCCAATATAGTAAAAACATACAGAGCCCTTACAGTTTTCCAACATCATATTCAGCCTTGCATGGAGGTCACATGTGTTGAAAATTTCTTATCTTTATGTTGATTAACATGTTTGTTCTCATATCAGTTGATTCCCAGACTTTGTGAGTGAAGGAACACTCCCATTTTAAATTAGTTACAAAGTGTATGGAAGTTGAAATAATGATGGTCTTGTCTCAAAGTTCTCACAAATACAAATGGGAATTTTTTACCCATTTGAAAGGTGATATACTTGAAGGAAGCCTCGACATATTCTGTTATCCGATTAGCATCAGGTAGGTACACAGATTAGTTGTACTAACTGCTATTTTATGAAAAAGGACTTAATTGTTCTGACTTTCACTATAGACCCTACTCACATGATGTCACAACCACGCCTCCGCGCCATATTGTCCGTCAGCTCGTTGGGTTTAAGCATTACTGCTGCGTAAATTCCTCCTATTATGGCGTGTTTTTCTGCTCGGAAACATTAATAATCAAAATGGTGAAGGCGTGTGTGGCGGTTGGTTGCAATAACAGAGAAGACAGACGGAGAGACTTGAAGTTCTAGCGTATTCCGAGAGACCCGGAGAGGAGAGCGAGATGGACTGCTGCAATTCGACGAGAAAACTGGGCACCAAACGATCACTACAGATTATGTAGTAGTCATTTTATGTCTGGTATGATGCATTATTATATATTTAGAGCGTTTTGGGCTGACAACCACAATTAAGATCATTGCGAGGCTAATCGCCGACAACATAGTTTCAAATTAAAGATGCTTATTTCTTCCACCATCATTATTTTTTGAATAATATTTAGCTGGTACCAAGTTAAAGAAGTTAAACAGGTATGTCCAAACCTTTTGCAAAGGGGGCCAGATTTGGTGTGGTAAAAATGCGGGGGGCTACCTTGGCTGATTTACATAGAACAATATATTTAAACAAATTTTAGCAAGCCCTTCTGTGTGTCACATTTGCTTTATAATTTTTTTTTAATTCATAATTTCAACAATCTCGTCTTTGTGGCGTTCTCTTTCGACACTCGGGCTCTTGCGAAATACTGCTGCTGTGAAATTAAACTAGCTTCAAGTTGCTATAATTTCTCGCTGCGTATCTTCCCTGTAATGTTGTCGTACATGTCAGCGTGTCTTGTTTGGTAATATTGCGTCACATCGAACTCTTTAAAAACAGCGACTGTCTCTTTGCAAATGAGGCAGACACAGTTGTTGCGTGTTTTATTGAAGAAATAGTCCAATATCCACCTATCCTTGAAGCGTCGGCCATCGCAGTCAACTTTTTTTTTTATTGATTGTTACCATTGGAAAATTGGAAGTAAAGGGACACAGGGGGTAATGTTGCTTAGAGTGCTGCTCTTAAAGTTTTTCAAACTTTCGTGAGAATAGGCTGATTTTGTGTGGACAAGATAGTTGTAGATATCTGGTTAGCAGATGTCAGGCAGAGAGGGCAAAGACAGCGGGTCGAAAAATATCGATTTAGGCATCAAATATGGATCTGGCTAATGGATAGACTGAAGCTTTTCCACATAACGCCTTTTATGCAACGCATCCAATGAGTTTACAGCGTCTGAAAGCACCGGGGCTTCCATGAATTGCACTATAAATTGCACGACAAATTAAAACCATTGAGAATACGGATAAACACTGACGGACAATATGGCGGCCGGATACAGCGACACGTCATTCTGTGATGTTGGTGAGTAGGGTCTATACAGTGCTTCAATTGCATTGTAATGAATTGGGACATACTTGTTTGTATATGAATCGTGACTAGCATATGTGGAATAAGCAGCATATAGAATGGATGGTTGGTATGAAAGCCAGGTTTAGTTTTAAATAGGAAATGATACGATGAAAATAGTTATGGTTAAAAAAAAAAAAAAGAATAACACTACGTGATGCTTTGATTTGCAATCAAGGTGCATTTAAGTATGTGAATAACATAATCTGGAACCATTTATCATTAATATTATCCAGGGACTCAGGGGCCTAGCAGCTAACTAGCAATTACAGACTCTGAGTCACTGCCACCTGCCATGTGACTGATAAACCTGTCATTGCCCAACCATTCAATTGTATGCACACACAGATTGTTCAAGTCTTGAAATTCATCATATTATGCTTTAAAAAAAAAAGGGCCTTTGACAGCAAATAGCATGTTTATTTCATATTTCACGTGGTATATTATGCTTCTGAATGAAATGGACCGCATGGATGTCTGTGGAAGCGATCGATTTATTCATTCAATTTTTTTAATGGATTGAGGAAGAATGCGAATGTGACATCACCCTGCTCACCATCTCACAAAACAGCTATTAGCCATGGCCTGCAGAAGGGCTGCGGATTCAGCCGATTTTGCGGATTAATTAGTTTACTTTTCGCATCACACCAGCCCAATGTGCTCCAGGCTTTTGTTGCTGCACCAGGGTGAGGTGTGTGTAAGCCTTTTTGGGTTTCAAAAAGTTCCCTTCAACGCGTGTAGAATGGCCAAAACAGGTCCAACAACTATTGGACCATTGAACCGACGAGGAAGTGAGTAAACTACGTGTTTTGTAGTATGTCAAATACTGGGATCATGGCACACGTTTTAATAAGGTGGTGGCTTGCATTTTGTGGGTGACAATACTCCCTGTCCACCGAGAAGGCCACACAGCCAACGACCTGCAGCTTGTCGCACATTCCCCTTAAACATCTCCGGTTGCCCACCCACATAGCGCTTTCCTCGGATTTGCTCCGAGCAGCCCCCCGCTCCGACGCAGCCCGGTTTGTCCAGTGAGAATGCGCTATTTTCGGCGTTCATTCCCTTCCCTTTCCTCTCTGCCTTCCCGCTGGGAGTGCAGCAGAACGATGAGCCGTAACTTGCTGGCCGCCGGTGTTCTGTCAAATTTTGTATTGCACCCCATCAGAAATTACAACTTTGTGTTAAGATGGCCGCAAGTAGAGCGGTTACAAAGTAAACACTACAAACTTTCTTTAAACAAAGGAATACTTACTTACATTTGATCATGGACGGACATGTAGAAAAGTTCTCCTTAGACACAGCCTGCCATGTTCGCTGCACACAATAACAGCACGCCGCTCTATCGCTGTTTACATCTTTGTCCTGTAGTTAAGCATTAATTTACGCCATATTCTTATTGAACATGTATGTTTACATTGTTACTTGTTTATTAGCACCTGTGGATAAGATTGAGAGTCCAACTGAATGTAAAAGAGGGCTTATTTACCGCCACAACGGCTTTGGGAGCAAAATCTTATAAGGGTGCAAAATTTGGTTGAACACCGGGGGCGGGCCGATCGGTGAAGACAATCAACCCCGCCGCCATGTGTGACATGGGCCAGGGTAGTTTTGTGTGATTTTTCATTTACGAAAGGCGAGAAAAAGACTTGTAAACGCCGCTCAGTTTAGTTTAGCATTTCGGCTAGCTGTCATGCCTCCTGTTTTGTTTACGCTCTTTCCTCTGTCTCCAAAACCGGGATAGGATAATGACAAAAGCCGGACTAACTCCGGTGGCATAAAATACCGTTCGGAAGGTGCAAGAAGTTGGCAGTTTTGACCATTATGCAGTAATTTTGCCCTGTCGTACTGAATACATGCCTTTTTAATATTTCTTATTCCATTCAGCACAAGACGATCTGTCATTACCATACCATTTACTTAGTAATTGGGAGAAAATACTTAGATAAAAAGAGTATCCTGTAAAATATTGGCATTGAAACAATCATGACATTTTGCTGCTCTGTCGCATTTTCCTCGTTCTGAATCTTCCCCTTCAATGGGCTGAATCCTAAATCAGCTGAAATCGTGACTCTGCCAACGTCATCATCCAGCTGGGGACGCTAGAGTGCTATAATGACAGGCGAGGCTAAACGGCAGATTAAAAGACTAATTTCTCATCATTTGCGCGTTGCCAAATTGTTGTACAGTGGGGCAAAAAAGTACTATTGTGTCAGCCACTAATTGTGCAAGTTCTCCCACTGGAAAATATCAGGGAGGCCTGTAATTGTGAACATGGGTAAACCTCAACCATGTGAGACAGAATGTGGGGGAAAAAAACAGAAAATCACATTGTTTGATTTTTAAAGAATTTATTTGCAATTCATAGTGGAAAATAAGTATTTGGTCAATACCAAAAGTTCATCTCAATACTTGATGTACCCTTTGTTGGCAATAACGGAGGCCAAACGTTTTCTGTAACTCTTCACAAGCTTTTCACACACTGTTGCTGGTATTTTGGCCCATTCCTCCATGCAGATCTCCTCTAGAGCAGTGATGTTTTGGGGCCGTCGTTGAGACTGGCACGACTTTCAACTCCCTCCACAGATTTTCTATGGGGTTGAGATCTGGAGACTGTCTAGGCCACTACAGGACCTTGAAATGCTTCCTACAAAGCTACGAAGCTACGAAGCTAAACACACAGCCCTGGCTGTGTGTTTGGGATCATTGTCATGTTGAAAGACCCAGCCACGTCTCATCCTCAATGCCCTTGCTGATGGAAGGAGATTTTCACTCAAAGTCTCTCGATACAAGCTCCCATTCATTCTTTCCTTTACACAGATCAGTCGTTCTGGTCCCTTTGCAGAAAAACAGCCTCAAAGCATGATGTTTCCACCCCCATGCTTCACAGTGGGTATGGTGTTCTTCGGATGCAATTCAGTATTCTTTCTCCTCCAAACACGAGAACCTGTGTTTCTACCAAAAAGTTCTATTTTGGTTTCATCTGACCATAACACATTCTCCCAGCCCTCTTCTGGATCATCCAAATGCTCTCTAGTGAACCGCAAGCGGGCCTGGATGTGTACTTTCTTCAGCAGTGGGACATGCTTGGCAGTGCAGGATTTGAGTCCCTGGCGGTGCATTGTGTTACTGATGGTAGCCTCTATAGGTCATTCACTAGGTCCCCCCGTGTGGTTCTGGGATTTTTGCTCACCGTTCATGTTATCATTTTGACGCCAGGGGCTGAGATCTAGCATGGAGCCCCAGATAGAGGGAGATTATCAGTGGTCTTGTATGTCTTCAATTTTCTAATAATTGCTCCCACAGTTGATTTCTTTACACCAAGCGTTTTACCTACTGCAGATTCAGTCTTCCAAGCCTGGTGCAGGTCTACAATTTTTGTCTCTGGTGTCCTTCGACAGCTCTTAGGTCTTGGCCATAGTGGAGTTTGGAGTGTGACTGACTGAGGGTTGTGGACAGGTGTCTTTTATACCGATAATGAGTTAAAACAGGTGCCATTAATACAAGTAACGAGTGGAGCCTCGTTAGACCTTGTTAGACCTCGTTAGAAGAAGTTAGACCTCTTTGACAGCCAGAAATCTTGCTTGTTTGTAGGTGACCAAATACTTATTTTCCCCTCTAATTTGGAAATAAATTCTTTAAAAATGAAACAATGTGATTTTCTGTTTTTTTTTCCACATCCTGTCCCTCATGGTTGAGGTTTACCCATGTTGACAATTACAGGCCTCTCTAATCTTTTCAAGTAGGAGAACTTGCACAATTGGTGGTTGACTAAATACTTATGTGCCCCACTGTATATAGTTGAATCGTCTCAAAGTATGATTTCAACTCACATAATGCTATTTAAGTCATTTTTATGCTGTCACAGGCACTTTAACACCCAAGTACTGTGCAAAAAAATGAATTATTTGTTTATTTATCATTTTGTTTAGCACAACTGACAGTTATTAATCACAATACTTGATGAAAGGCAGATAGGTTGATACTTTTTTTCTTTTAATCTTCAACACTGCTTTTCCTATGCAGGGTCGTGGGGTGCAGGAGCCTATCCCAGCTGCCATTGGGTGAACGACGGGCGAAACCCTTAACCCACTCAGTTGTTGGTCAAGCATACTGACAGAGACGGAATTAAACCCACGTTACCGACACCAATGTCAAGGGAATGCACCACTACACCATCTGTGACTCAATTTGATGCTTTTCTTTATTTATTTATTGGTTTATGCATGCGCACCTAAATATTTTGCCGTCAAAATCATGAAAATTAAGGTTAAACAAAAAAACTATCTAACATGGAGATCAACTGGTTCCTCCAGAATAATTCATCAGCAGGGCCTAGTACGTAATTCATATGCACAGTGAACTGAACTAATATTCTTTATGAATATACGATTTTAAACTTGTTATTGATAACAATAGAAATAAATACATTTTTGTTTAATTGGGGGATGTGCTACCGCCAATAACAACAATGCCATCAACAACAACATTCAGTACAAGGATGTTCTTAACTGGACGTAATATCTTTCTCTTATGGTAAATCGCTTTTAAGATATCTGATTTTATTTCATATTGACGGGCAAATTCTATTTGCAGTCATTATCTTTCTCCCACTCATTTGATATAGTCAGAATAAAAATGTATTTTATAGTTTTTAACAAATAAAAATCACATTTAGTTTGTCAAATACTTTGCACCTAACTCCCTTTTAAACTTAAACATTTCTGCAGTGGTTACCTATATCTGTTGATGAGAGGAGGGGTCAAATGGCTGAAATCAGGCTGAAAAGTTCCTACATTTTCCTCTAGATGGCAGCATTTTCCTGTTCCTTCAGTGAGCTGAGGCTCAGCCAGCTACATAAATAAAACATACAAGCAGTTTCTATTATGAAGAGCAAGTGGAAATCAATAAATTCGGATGACTGTAAATTTAAATCTGTCAGGAAGTATTTTAAATCAAAATATGTGTTGGAGTCATTGTTTATTTTATGTTTCTCTTCACACAATTTGGGGGGTTTTGTAAGGGTGATGCTGGGAACACTTTTACCCATTGCATCTATGTACACTCTCGTTTTTGTACTATGTTATAACCCCATATAATATGAATATATATAACCCATTGCTCATCCCATTCATTCTGTGTGCCCATCCCACTAAACAAATTGGAACATGTGATTACTTGATTTGTGAAGACAATGCATGTCATTATCATTGACATCATCTGTGAAATGTGCCTTCAGTTTGGACAGTGTTCTTTCATGCATGTTGTCATTTTGTGCCTTGCAAGCATGTACTGTTTACATGCATGACTGCCAAACGGTCCACCGTGCGATGCACCTCTCATCTAAGTTTTCATGCTTAAATTCACAGGGTCCCTCAACACACACCTGGTCAATATTAGTGATTGAGCATGTTGAGATCTAGTGAAGCAAAATGATCTTTCATTGCACTCACGACCTTCAAATAAAAATATTTAACACACCCTTGATATTACAACAGGCACTGATTCAAAAGTGTTATTTAATGTTAGTTTTCTTTATTCAATCTCCTTTAGAAAGTATAATACATGCAAGCTTAATTGGGTTTAAAGTGATCCTCTAACTTAAATACATGTAGGCTCTTATAAACCACAATTGTTCTTTTGTACTAAAATATGTTGTTAGAAACACGTAAAATGTTAAATCAATGGCAATATTTTATAATATTTAGCACATATTTTGACCGTTAGTTGACGCCATGGTTTGCGGGCTCGCAGTGATGACGTCATTGGGATCTTTCCAAATGTGTAGCGTGTTCAACAGTTGCTTATTGCTGCCTAAACTCGCGAAGTAAAATACCATGATGTGCTGCTTTTGGATGCAATTTCCAGTCAAATGGAAACAAGGGGAGTGAAGTGAGTGGTCAAGGTGGAATTATTATTTTTAGTGAATGAATTTGCATAAGTGGAAGCTTCTCCCCCTTTTTGGTCCCTGTATGCACGTATCCTACCCACCACACGTTACAACTGGCGCCCGAACATTTCTCCTGGATCCTCAGTCAAGTAAGGGATCCGTCTATTTTCTGGATCCGACGGTCCCACAGCGTCTGCAATGTTGGTTTTGGATCTGTCCATTTTTTTGATTCGTCGGTCCCACAGCGCCTTTTTGGATCAGTCTATTTTGTGGAATCGACGGCCTGATCGCGGCTGCAACATTGCCATGGGATCGGTCTAATTCCTGGATCTTCGAGTGAGTACAAAACGCGGATTTGGATTACTATTGCGATCTTTTTTGTTGACTATTCTTCGTGGGAGTTTTCCCCAAATCATACTAAATAATTAAAGCACTATGGCATGCTACAGTGACGACAGTGACTCTGACGTGGACTTTACAACAATGTTGGAGTTCGTATTTGCGTACTGCTGAGCTCCCGAGTGAAAAGTGGTCAAGGTGGAAATATTTTTTTGTGAATAAATGTGCATAAATGGAAGCTTCTCCCCTTTTTGGTACTTTTACACACATATCCTACCTACCACGCGTTACAATGTACAAGACATGGATTACACAAGGTGTGCTCTTTGGCCTGTACTGTATGTAAAGCACATGACAGCTATGAATGCTAACAATCTACATAATTATATTGGGACAAGTTTGAAAACACAATATGCTTACCTTGAATATCTGCTAATAAAACTGGAGTTCCCAACAGCAATCTCTCACTCTGTTGCGATTGAGACTCACTTGCAGCGAGTGCATCACCAGTTTTGCCCAACTTTTGTCTTATCAGGTATTTGCTGCACACATTTTCCCCCGAAGCTCGTCTTGTGAACGACCGACAGTGCTGTCCTGCTCTTCACTTTTCAGATCTGATTCAAATAGGAAGAGCAGAACTGACGACATCTTGGGAAAGCTAACGAGTGACACGCTGGAATTTTGGCAACAGGCCCGGTGACGTCACGCACTGCGACGTAATAAGAATGGCGACCTATCACTAAAAATAATTTTACAAACTTTATTAAAACAAAAACATTAAGAGGGGCTTTAATATCGAATTATTATAACTCATACTAACATTTATCTTTTAAGAATTACTTGTCTTAAAAATAGAGGATCCCTTTAAGCCTTGAGGTGACTTGTCAGCTCTAAAAGCTTCAAATTCTTTACTCTAATGAACTATTTTTTTTTTTTCTTGTGAGTTTGTTTTGGGTATTTTTAAAAGATTAGTTTGGTTGCATCATTCTTTAACCCTTTAACACCGAACGTGTCGGCAGCGACGCGTTTACGCATATCATCTTTGAAGCTTCGTCACACTGTAGTTACATCACCCACGTGCTGCTGGTTGGTCTCGTTTGAAAGTGCAGAAGTTGATGTCCACACCAGTTTTTATTTGAAGTCAATCGGCCAAGAAAAACGGGAGATAATGTCATTTGAGTTTTATAGTTTTATTGCACTCATAAATATGCATTAAAACGCTGCATGGACCATGTATCCGTCTCCATATTTCCATCATTTTTGTCCTTTTTCAAAAGCGAAAGCAGCACAAAAGACTACTTATCCCAAGAGTCGTTGTGATGTCAGGAAGGACGAACCGAATGTGATCATTTTTAATAAATTTCCGAGCGAGGCGCCAACTATTGAATGGGAGGCATGCGAAGCAAGCAGCGGCCGGTGTCGTGCAGAAAAATGCACAACACGGGTTGGTTTGAGCGAGGGACTTTGAAACGTACAGAATGAATCTAAAGCTACATTTAGCACAAGCTAATGCATTATTTCATTAACTCAAGGAAGAAGATGAGTTGTATTTGTCGTTGTTTTCCTCTGATGAATCGGCGTCTCGGCGAGTAGAAGTGACAGTAGAGCGCAAACGGTGAAAGAGTAGGCTGTGTGACGTTGTGTGTGACACAGCTCCGTGACCTGTTCAAGAAGAAGCTTTATTGAGTGCGCAAAAAAAAAAAAAAAAAACTTTATTGTGTCGCATGCCTGAAAAAATTGAACTACTTGTTAATATTTTTTAAAATACTATTTTTCAATGTTATATATATTTTTTCTTCACTATAATCTTTTCGATTTTCATGTAGATGTGTGTGCGAGAAGCTTGATTGCATGTACGTATATACTTTTGATAAGGTGATGGGTACAACACCTAACTTCACAAAGAGATATCTTCCTAACCCTTTTTGTGTTAGATGATATATATAAATTTTTTTCTCACTATTTTGCACACTATATAGATTGTTTTGACCATAGTATGTGTAAAGGCCAAAAACGCCTATGACCATACCTGCTGTTTGTGTTGAATTGTCAAACATAAAACTATTCAATCTTATTTTTTTCTATTGAATGTTTATCCTAACAAGTTGAATAAATATTATCAAGCTTCAAAACGGTTGGTCGAGCATGTTTGGTTGTCAATGGGACGTCAACATTACAAATTTTGAAAAAAGATTTTGGGATTTTTTTGTCTTTTTGGGTCCAAAATGTGGATTATAATTGATCAGTGAAGAAAACAACAGTTTAGACATGAAGTTCAAGGTGTCCTGAAAAAAGGGACCCAATGTGGCCATTGTAAACAATTTTTTCTTTGAAATATAAAGGCAACATCAAATGCATGCAAATTCGGGCAAAATAGGCTTAGGTGTTAAAGGGTTAAAATGGCAGAGAAATAAGTCAAGGCATTACATTACAGTGATCCCTCAATTAACACGTGAAAAACCATGAATTAGTGTGATATACTGTATATTATCAATAAAAAAAAAAAAAAACTATAAATCCATTTGTTATCATTGGAAGATTAAATAATAGTTTGAAACATGTATACAAAATATTAATAATATATATAACATACATAAGCCGGGTGAAACGTCTTGGCCAATCAGCTTGCGACATTCCGAGTTGGGAGGGATCTCTACATCCACTGAGTCCCATTGATGAGCGTGTACTGTACATTGCATATGTTAAACATATGTAATGTGACCTATGACCCAAAAATCTGTTTTGAAAACAAAACATGACAGAGGAGTGAAGCCAAGCAAATGAGAAAATGTTGTTTTACGAGTCTACACACTTTTAAGTTTATTTTAAATATGACTCGGTCAGGGGCACAGTACATAATCAATAGTCCCACTTTAGTCCCCCTTTTCGATGCTCATATAGTAAACACACAACTGCCACCATTCAAAGTGACACTCCATATAAAATTCAGCTGTTCTGGGAGGCTATTTTCCTGGTACCTTACTGAACAGTCTTATTACAGGCTCTATAATTTTCAATCTGCTCTCAATATTTTCTTCATTTTAAACAGGGACAGAGTTTCAAATTGAATTGCTCTTTCTATACCCAACCTTAAACCAATTCACTAGTGTTATCTAAGGGATCAGACATTATTTAAGCACAACAATCAACCCCTAAAGATTTTTTCTCCCCTGTGTGATTCTAGCAGACAAACATCATTTGAAGATCGGAATCAAAATATAACGTGCATTACTATTTACCGTACTTAATAATCATGGCAGGGTCAATACACACATGCACGGACATACAGATGCTGAGGTCTGCTTGTATTAAGGTCTGTTCCCATTTCTGACAGCTGCATGCATCACTGACTGCTTTGTCTGAGCCAATCAGGGACTGGCTCACTGGATGTTTCCTTATACTGCAGTTGGAGAAGAGCTCAGCATACACGCAAGACTGAAAAGGGGGGTGGGGGGGGACCATGGCAAGTGTCGGCAAGACAGAGAAGGGAGAGGAGACCTCTTACCACTATGACGTGAATTTGTTAAATGTACAACAAAGAGGAGAGCAGTGTCACTGCGGATTGGCCAATCAGGTGCTGAGAAATTGGGCCACTTATGACATCAATGCTGGCATCGGATGAGAGTAGCCCGCATGAGGGAGCTTTCCAGCGAAAGGACAGACGGAGAGCATAATGTGATGCTCTACACAACAGTACTACATATAGACCCACAGTCTTTGCTTTTTTCAGAATTAGTACAAGCATAATAATACTGTACATAATTTGAGATGTAAAAAAATAAAATAAAAAAGCTTTTAAAAGTATTTTAAAAATGTCCTGACTTTCCCCCTTTTCAAGAATATTATATTCTCAGTGTTATAGCCAATTAGTATTCATGCACCAACCAAATTTTAAATCTCCAATTATTTCAATGTGGGGGGAAAAAATTATGTTCAGATTCTACTAGGTTTGTTGTCATGATAGTTAACGTCCATCTCTGTATTAAGCATCTTAAAATCATCAATGGAATTGTATTTGCCGCAAAGGATACAGGACGCAATGACTATTACTGACGGTACCAAAATGAGTATACAAGAGTGTACAACGTGTTAATTTGATGGCGCAATATTTTTCTTCCACATGTCAATATTCCATTTGACTGGATATTTAAAAAAGAAATAAATACGAAAATAAAGTCTTTGGCTGCCATCAATGTCGATAGATGCCCATTCTACTTGAAATGGGAGGGACTGGCAAACTCTGTGCTAAATTGGAGTATTTTGGCTCTACCTATATACACTAACATAAAAAATATGCTTCTATTTATGGTTTGTCTATATACCTTTACCAGAATATGCAACACACAAAAAGTCATGATGGGATATTCACAGACAGGCACAAGCAATTAAAATATGACTGGTTGGCTGGATTGTGGTCTTGAAGGAAAATTTATTCGTTTTTTTTTTTTTTTTTTTTTTTTTTTTTTTTTGCGAATGTTTATGATTTCACATCAGTGTTATCATTTATTACACAAAAGGGAGTATGGCCAAACTAAAGCTTCAGATGGGGGACGAAAACATCCTGCTATAAGGCTCAGTGAGACCCGGGAAACAACAATAGGCGAGATTCACATACTATGTCCTTAGTATAGAAGTGCCTCTGGGGATAGTTGGAAATGTATGACTTCAAGAAGGGCCTTTCAGGGGAGAGAATTGAGGAGTGAGAAAATATTTTGGATTGCATCTAATCTGCCACACTGATAGGACGGTGGCCCTTCTTTTTCACTAATTCTGGTACTTTACAGCCTGAACGGATTATGTTATAGAGTAGTTTGGTTTGAAAAGTCCCCAAATGTGTCTGGCATAAATTAGCATGAAGTGTCTCATGTAATATTACAGTAGAAATCTCTGTACTGTATATCATACATTTTAAAAATATAGTGGACACACATGATGCGAGCACCTCACTTCATGAGTTTTTCGCGATACGAGCACCGTCACAAGAGAAAATGAGTCTTATTATCCAAACAAATTTCAGTGTAAAATCAATCAATCAATCAATTAATCCAGAAAAAGCCTTTTTCTTATTTGACATGTCCAAGTGGTTTTTACCAAAAATATTATAAAAATAAGACCCATAGACATCAGCTGCACATAAATCTGGTCTTCTGCCCCCCCCCCCCCCCCCCTTCTCATTTAACATTTTCTGTTATCAAGATCGGTATCAAGATGATGAGCATCAAAAAGTGTGGGAGAACTAAGCTTGGGGACTTTACACATGAATTGATTTATTTATGTAATTATTTATGATTCCCTGGTGCTTTTAAAGGACATTGTGGTATGAAAGCACACAAACATACTTTATCAACCCAAGTAACACACACTGCATTATTATTTATCCAATTATGTTTTAATAAATTTGATTTTCCAATGCTTGTTGCTTGCCTATCGAGCTCAGTTCGAGTTCTTCGAGTGCTTCCCTCACTCAGGAACAAGAGATGTTTAAACTCCTCCACTTGGGGAAAGACCTCATCAATGACTCTAAGAGTGCAATCCACCTTTTTCCGACTGAAGACCGTGGTTTCAGATTTTGAGGTGCTCATTTTCATCTCGACTGCTTCACACTCGGTTGGGAACCGCTCAAGTTGAAGATTGTGGCCTGATGAAGCCAACAGAACTACATCATCTGCAAACAGCAGAGATGGAACACTGAGGCCACCAAATTGGACCGCCTCAACGCCTCGGCTGCACCTAGATATTCCGTCCATAAAAGGTTTGAATAGAACCACTGACATAGTGCAGCCTTGGCAGAGTGTAACTCGCTGGCAGGGGCGTCACTAGACCCAATACAATACTGGGCACAGCGGGGCACTGGCGAGCAAGTATTTAAAAAAAAAAAAAAATTAGCACTTACCTATAATAAAAAGTCAGAAATAGTGCTTTAAACTATGTATAACCAAATCAAAATACAAATTTCTATACAACTGACTTTTTTTTTGTTTTTCAGCCATGAATATTTAAAATCAAAATTGGGACATCCCTTGTTGATAGTCTATTGACCTCTGCTCATGCTCATCAACTTCCATCTCTCCTTCACCTCTTCCTTAACTCTGCTGCTCTATTGCTCTTTGTCTGGACAGAAATGGGGATATATAACTATAACTGTTATGCAATTAATCAGTGTTTCTCAACTGGTTTGCTGTGACCTAAAAGTGGTGTATGTTGCCAAGGCGAGTTACCTAGCTTACCTCTCTCATTCCTCCTTGCTTATTTATCCAGGATGCAAGCAAATAACTTTTCTAATATCCATTTGCAAGAGTAATGTTTTTGAGTCAAATAGAAATTAAAAAAAAAAAAAAAGAAAGACATCTTGTTACAGATTACATGGACTGCAGTAACAAATAAAATGCATATAAAACAGCTGGAAATTATGAGCACACATATAATTGTTAGAGGTTATATCCCAAAGCCAGGCAATTTATTCATACTTGATTCTATTCATTTTGGTCATATAAAAAAATATCAATAAATAGCATCAGTATTGACAGAGATCAAACACCACATATCATATCAACACAATATTAGACAAAGCTCTGGAGTGAGAGCCTTTCACTCAAATCGTATTTAATTGCCAATGTATTCATAGCCAGTTAACTAAAAGATCGCAGCTAATTTGTTACTTCAATTTGTGATAGGAGTAGTTTAACGCAGACAGTTAACTGCCTGATATGTAAAAAGTAAAGCTGAACCATTTAAAGTCACAATTCATGGGAATAAGCGACCAAACAAACATCAACACAGATGTAAAAGTGAACAACAAGGATGGGCAGTTTATCTGGCACTACCCTGTAAAGCAAGTGGGAAGTTGTAATTTGCACCGTCAACCGTATGATTGGCAGTTTGTCACAGGGACTGTAATATTGATGCTGCATTCAAGTGTTGTTGGAGTAAAAAAATAAGACAAGGTGTCCATAAAAAATGCTAAACAGTCACTCAACTTCTGATGTATCGTTGGAGCATTAAAATAGGCTGCCCTTCAGTGTAGAAACCATGTTTTTATCCCAGATTATGACTTTACAACACATCAGAAAGATTTTCCAATTTACGAACTCAGATCTCCCGATACAAATGAACGCAGCTTGCCTGGTACACCAGACTCACCGCTGTTCCAGCTATTGAGTCTGGCCACCATTCACGCGGATACAATTTCCAGGGCGGAGCAAGCCACAGCAAACAGACAGCGGAGTGGACCAATCAGCGACGAGCAGACGTGACGTTAGTAAAATGACGAGGGAAGGACGAGGGACTTGCGCGCGGAAGTAAACATACGAAGAGAGCGGAGTTTATTCAACATGGCTAGCGCGAGACAGACTGTTGTCAATGACTCGTGTCGATGTGTTTTTGGTCATTTAAAACTGATTTTACCGTGGATTGGAACATATTCTCGGCTCTCCCGTTCACCATCTGTGTTGTGGAGACGACTTTCAACGCGCAAGATGTTGCTCGTTAAGAACACGTCACGCAAATAAACGAATCTGATTTGTCGATTGATTTTGTACCTGCTCGAGAGGCCGTTAATGGGCTGGTTCCCAGACTATACTCTCAGTGTTTGAAAAATACAGGGAGAATAGTCTGGCAGAGCCAGGCAAGCACGCAGCATACTGTACCTCCCAAAAGTGCTTCGCGGAAGTATCAACTCATATGCCTATCACAGCCAAAGTCACGTGCATAAATTACCATATTAAGTAGCAATGTGCAAATTGTGTATATGGAGTGAATAGAGTAATATGACCATATTAAATAGGCACATTTTGCTATGTAGACTTAAAACTACAAAGTATTTTATTTATCTATTTATTTTTTTACCGGTGAAAAACCCTACTGGGGCACATGCCCCGGTGGAATATGATTGGCGAAGCCCATGCTCACTTGAAACAAATCCGACTTACTACCGGCTATGTGGACCAAACTCTGACACCGATCATATAGGGACCGCACTCCCCGTCTGGGTAGCATTACCTTGGTGATAAATTCTGGTTCATGGGCCACCAGTAATTAGTGGCTACTGTAGTTATTAAAACAATCATGTATTTTACACAGATATTCCATTCATGTTCTTTATCAAATAGAGACATGAAAGACACTAAAATTCTCTTGTAAATACTGTGTTGTTGATGAATTGCCTTCAAGGGGTTGAGTCATATGAAGGCGGCTAAATAACTAACAACTGTGTTTAGTGTGAGTAGGCCTACTATTGACACCATTAGGTAAGCACCTAGAATCGGCCCGTTGTCAGAAAAGCTTACCATAAGCTGTTCTAAACGACTTTCTTCTCTATGTCTATCACCTTGTATCACGTCTTAGGTCCACAAGACGCTTGCATGACGTTATATGCAAATGAAAAAAAATCACCTTAATGTGAATGCATGTGGGGCATTTTTCATGGTTGACTGCTTGCAACCTTGTTGCATGCTTGTGGCATGTTTTAAGTTTGATGACAACATGAGTCCCTCGCTCAACTATAAGTTAAGAAAAATGGGCAAATGAATCATGCATGTGTCTGTTTGCACACACATGCACTGGATGTACCCTTGTAACTACAGTATATAGAGTATCTTCTGTATATGCAGGAACTGCAGATTTAATGGCAATCAAATGCATTGCCATTTGTGCACAAAATGTCACCATGTTCTTTTTGACAGAGATGTTATTGATTGTATTATTATTATTTTGAATATTCCTTTAACATTATGTTGGCTTAGTTGTATTGTTTTATATATGATAGGATATGATATTATACAGTGGTACCTCGATGTACGAACACATCGACATACGATCCTTTTGACATCCGATGTAAAATTTGACTGACATTTGTCTCGACATATGACAACATGCTCGAAATACGACGATTTATGATGTCGTCGCAATTTCATTATTTTCTTGCAAGACTGCAGCACAGCAGATTTTCTTGTGAGAGAACGCAACATTAATCGCAAGAAGGTTAGTGCGCATGTGTCAAGCAAAGACGTTTATACCGCTACATGGAGGATAATCTGCGTATTGCCTTGTTGACCAAAATAAATACTGAACAAAGATGGCAGCAAAATGTGGCCCCTGAGGGTTACATGTGGCACCTTTTTGGCACCTGTTTCAGAAAAATCCTCGTGGCGCCACTACAGTATCATAAACTGTTAACTTACGCTATTATCTCACTATAATGTCAATATTCTATCTTGAGCAATAATTGGAACGCCATTAATACCCAGATGACCCACGTGTTTAATAGTTATTATACAATGTTAACTTCCTACTTACGCTATTATTTCACAATATCACCAATATTCTATATCAATTTTTTGTGCATACGTACTGTAATTGCTTACATGGGTTAGTGGTCAAAAGGCACTAGAAAATACATTTTAAAAAATATACTACATGTAGCAACAAGGACAGCAAAAAAACTGGAGTCAATATAGTAGTTCATTGCGATGGACATTTGACCTATAATAGCCCTTCGAGAGCGTGGTGGCCATGCGCGTGCTCAGTAGCACTTCGGAGCACAATCCAACAAGCAGTGCAAATCGACAAAACAACGGCACTGAACAAAGCCAACATACAATTTTAACAAAAATCCAAACAGTAGAGACAAGTTTTAAGGTGAGTTTCAATCATTTCTGCTGAGAAAGCTGCTCTTAATTTCCAGGAGTAAGGCCTTCCAGTATACTGGAGCCTGAATAAAAAATGCTTGCAAACCTGCAGACTCGTTTTTTCCTCTCGTGTCACCGTAAGACATGCATGTTTGGAACGACGGTTCGGGGAAGGAAGATAAGGCGTAACTAACTCGACAAGGTGGGAAGGTACCAATCCATGTAATATTTTTTAAGTACAGTGCTGGCCAAAAGTATTGGCACCCATGCAATTCTGTCAGATAATGCTCGATTTCTCCCAGCAAATTATTGCAAATACAAATGCTTTGGTAGTAATATCTTCATTTATTTTGCTTGCAATGAAAAAGAGAATGCAAAAAAAAAAAAAAAATCATTATCATTTTACACAAAACTCCCAAAATGGGCTGGACAAAAGTATTGGCACCCTTTGAAAAATCGTGTGATACTTCTCTAATTTGTGTGATTAACAGCACCTGCTACTTACCTGTGGCACATAACAGGTGGTGGCAATAACTAAATCCCACTTGCAGCCAGTTAAAATTGATTAAAGTTGACTCAACCTCTGTCCTGTGTCCTTGTGTGTACCCCATTGAGCATGGAGAAAAGAAAGAAGACCAAAGAACTATCTGAGGACTTGAGAAGCAAAATTGTGAGAAAGCATGGGCAATCTCAAGGCTACAAGTCCATCTCCAAAGAACTGAATGTTCCTCTGTCTACCATGCCCACTGTCATCAATAAGTGTGAAGCCCTTGGCTCTATGGCTAACCTCCCTAGATGTGGATGGAAAGGAAAAATTGACGAGAGATTTGAACGAAAGATAAAAAACCTCGACTAACATCCAAACAAGTTCAAGCCGTCCTGCAATCCGAGGGTACAACAGTGTCAACCTGTACTATCCGTCGGCGTCTGAATGAAAAGTTACTCTATGGTAGGATACCCAGGAAGACCCCACTTCTGACCCAGAGACATAAAAAAGCCAGGCTGGAGTTTGCCAAAACTTAACTGAGAAAGCCAAAAACGTTTTACAAGAATGTTCTCTGGCCAGAGGAGACAAAAGCTGAGCTTTTTGGGAGAAGGCATCAACATAGAGTTTACAGGAAAAAATGAGGCCTTCAAAGAAAACAACACGGTCCCCATAGTCAAACATGGCAGAGGTTTCCTGATGTTTTGGGGTCACTTTGCTACCTCTGGTACTGGACTGCTTGACCGTGTATGGCATTATGAAGTCTGAAGACTACCAACAAATTTTGCAGCATAATGTAGTGTCCAGTGTGAGAAAGCTGTTTTTTGTCTAAAGGTTGTGGTACCAAGTGTTAGGCAACATTGCCCAGTGCCAATACTTTTGTTCGGCTCATTTTTGGAGTTCTGTGTAAAATTATAATGATTCTCCCCCCCCATATCTTTTTGTGTTTTTTCATTGCAAGCAAAATAAATGAAGATATTACTACCAAAGCATTTGTAATTGAAATAATTTTCTGGGAGATAATTGAGCATTATCTGACAGAATTGCATGGGTGCCAATACTTTTGGACAGCACTGTAGCTGGACCGGAAATGACATCATAAGTGAATTGGCAGCCAATGAAAGTCAGAAGCAATTTGCAGGTGTTTTACACTAGACATGGAAAAAACAGAGAGCAATACGTTACAATAATCAATGCGGGATGAGTTCAATGCATGAATTACCGGTACTTCTTTTTAAATGTTTCTTCTTTGCCCCACAGAGCCTGAAGATATATCTTACCATAACGAAACTGATTAGTCAACAATTACAGCATTAAAATTTATCACTATGAGTCATTTCATAATTTGGGAACATACTCTGTTTTGAAATATCTGTCTGTGTTACAGATTAATTATGAGCTATAAAGGCAAAAACATTTTTGTCTAACATTTTAACGTCAGACCAATTTTAGGACCATTAGCAAATTATATGATTATTTAGACCATCGTCTACCCATACAGTACAAACATTAAATCTATGGCACACCAAGAAACATGAATATAAAATTGATGGCCCATTGAGGTACAAAGTCAGACTTGCCAGTTGCAAAAAACAGAATGTGATATTGAATACTTTTGGTCCGTGTAGATATACTGTAGCCTCTTCAAATCAGATCACCTAAATATGCCAAAAACACTGGAATGTATATGTGGTCGTTTGTCTTGTTTACGTCTGACAGCTTAAACGTTATAGAATGAAATTATTGGGGACATCACAGCATATACACAATTGCCAAACTGACCAAGTCCTTAGAGGCATCCGTCACGTTGCTGATGCCAAACCACGAAAACCTAAAGAGACATACTGAGGCAAACAAAAAACATCACTGCAGCAGCTCATGTAGTGTGAATGTTGGCATTTTATTTTGTATGACTGATAAGTATAATTGAGTCTTTTTTAACCCATTTCAGTTGAAGGCTGCCACTTCTTTGTTCTGTCTTGCTCAAAGAATGCAAAAGAGGTTTGGTTGCAGAAATGTAATGAATATACAACACGAATCACGGACACTATGATTAGTTTCCTCTTATTATTTATTTTTTAAACATATTTCATCATGTACTACGTCAGACTAGTGTCTCATTGGTTGTTGATGAGGTTTAATTGCATTTATGAGGCGTAATCAGTAATTAAATTACTTTTCCAAGTAATCTGTGACAACACTGTACCTGATTTACATGTTGATGGTGTTGTAAAAGTATAAGTGCCTTTTTCTGAATCCAATTTCTGATTTCTTTAAACTCATTCTATCGCAAATTTCCCCCAAACATTCAAACACCCAAACCAGATGTCATTGGTAGCCCCTTTAAGTCACAAACAATTTAAAAAATTTTAAAAAAATAAAAAAAATAAAAAAAATGTTTTTGGTCATTATTGTACTGATCACTATAAAGCCCTAGTTTTGAAATTGGTTCGCTGTGACTCATTTTGCAGATTTGGGTCACATACTGTGTAGTGAAAATGGCAAAACTGGACTGTTTAATGTGAAGCTTCTCTTTTTACAGCTTGTACTCTTCTGGGAAGATGTCTGATGTGTGCCTGTGGGAATTATTTGTCTATTGATCCAGAGGGAAACAAATGTTAGGCCAAATGTCGTATTAGTTCTTTGAGTTGGGTTTGATAAAATTGGAAATGGTTCCATAACAAATCTCTCCTTATCATTCACAAATTTCATTTTACTTTGACAGGATAGTGCTACATTTTGAAAGATGAAAAAACTATTTATTGTTATTTTTCCTTTTGTCTGGGGTTTTCTTTGGGTGCTCCTGTTTCTTCCAAAATCCCCCAAACGTGCATGTTACTGAGCACTCTAACTACTTAAGTGTGACTGTCAGTTTGAGTGGCTGTTCGTTTAATTTTGTTTAAAGGCGTACCAACCTCATGACCACATTCAGCTGGAATGGGCTTAGCCACCCCATTGTCCTTTAGTGTATTAGCGTTACAGATAATGGATTTTATTTTTCTACATAGCCAATCTTTCTGACAGCTAGGTGTACAGACCAAAAATAATAATACCGGTAATTAATAATTAAAAAATAAACATGTTTAGTTTAATATTTAATAACATCATACTGTTTATTGTCATGAATGTGGCAGGGGTGCTGGGGCCTATTCCAGCACCAACAAATAAATAAAAACAAAGAAGCAGTCACAACCACAAACCTCCTTTTTTCTTATGACTGTTCGGGATGGCTATTTGACTGTCTGTCATTGATTTGTTAGTACTGGAATAGACCCCAGCACCCCTGCCATCTTTTAATTATGCATTATTTTTGGTCTGGACACCAAGCCAGCAGTTCTTCTGAACAGAGGTACTGTAGGTGTGGGATGCTTAACTACCTGTTCTTGCATGCACGGATAGCAATTGAATCATATATTTAAAATGCCTGATTCTAACTTAAGCATGACAATAGTATAATAAGTAAGGTGCACAAGTGGAATCGCAAAGTTTGAGTAATGACATGGTATTAGCTAGTACATACTCATTCGGCCAACAGGTACCCCATTGTTTCTGTGCAAATACTGTATAGTGCCGTGGTCTTCAATTAGCGGACCGCGATCTATGACCGGACCACGGCACACCTCTCTGTGGACCCACGGACGTACGAAAAAATGAAAGAAAAAAAAAACAACTTCTTTTCAACATACATCATTTGTATGAATCGCCGATCTATCGCTATGCGCTACTATTCTATCGCTAAATTCTGTTTGACTTTTTGTCAAATATCTTACGTTTTCAATTCTGTCGTCATCGCTGTGACACCGATGCGCTGATTGGCTGAGAGAGCCTGCGTGGATGTGCTGATTTGCCGAGAGAGCGTGCATGGATGCGCTGATTTGCTGAGAGAGCCTGCATGCTACTAGCTAGCGTGGACGGACCGCAGCAGTGTCAGCAACCTCAAATACGAGTCGCACCCGGCACTTTGCAGTCTGTTTGTACATGATGTTGTGTACTTTATTTTTTTAAGAATGTGAGTCATACTGTGAGCAAACGTGATTTATTTATTTATTTATTTCCCCGTGTTACCCCGGCACTCTCGCTGCATGCGGGCAACGTTCAAAATCACAACGTTAAGCAACGTTCACTAACACCACACATGCCACCAGTAGAAGATCACAACGTTAAGCAACGTTCATTAACACCACACCTTCCACCAGTAGAAGACCGAATCTAACAAAAAAGCATGCTCAAAGTTGACAAAGAGAAGAAAGTGGACAGCGAAAATTGCCGTTTCACTGAAGAATGGAATGACAAACATAAGAAGCTGTTCTCTGATGGAGAAATAATAAAAGAGTATATGAAGTGATGACAGCAATATTCAAAGGGAAAGAAAAGGAGGAAATGACAACAAAAATCAAATCTCACTCTCAGATTTATCAACCACAAGACGCACTGAAGTACTGGCTGATGATGTGGGTAAACAGCTTTGTGACCCCCAAATGCCATTTCTCTCATTAAGCAGTGTTTTACAGTTAAAGTTACTGTCAATAATTGTTATGTTTGCACCTCGATGATGGAGCTTGTAATTTATGTTCTGAACAAATGAACATGTACTGTACTACTTGCACATGTTTGTCTAGCAGCGTTTTACAGTTACAAAATGTACTGTCAATGGTTATTGTTTGCACCTTAATGACCGATCTAGTCAATTATCTAGTGTACATTTGTAAACATTGTTCTTGCATGTTTTTGTGTATTTTTATTTTAAGTCAAAAAATGTTATGTTCAATTATTTTATTTAATCAGAATGTCAATTTTATTTGTGTTTGGTCCAAAGAAAACCACCTTCATCACCTTCGACCTGCCTTGTACTTGATCGACATTAACAAATGGACCCATGCTTGTATGGAAAAAATAATTGTGGACCTTCAAGATTTGTATTTGAGGACCCCTGGTATAGTGGAACCCTATAGAGGGCTGTATTAGTCCTTCTAAAAAATAGCATATTGTGATAAAGTTCATTATTTTCTGTAATGTACTGATAAACATTAGACTTTCATATATTTTAGATTCATTACACACAACTGAAGTAGTTCAAGCCTTTTATTGTTTTAATATTGATGATTTTGGCAAAAAAAAGTCAAGAAAACCCAAACATCCCTATCTCAAAAAATTAGCATATTTCATCTGACCAATACAAAAAAGTGTCAACCTTCAATTAATTATATCAGCTATGCACTCAATACTTGGTCGGGAATCCTTTTGCAGAAATGATATGACATGGCACCCCAGACTATCGCTGACTGTGGGTACTTGACACTGGACTTCATGCATTTTGGCATTTCCTTCTCCCCAGTCTTCCTCCAGACTCTGGCACCTTGATTTTCAAATAACATGCAAAATGTGCTTTCATCTGAAAAAAGTACTTTGGACCACTGAGCAACAGTCCAGTGCTGCTTCTCTGTAGCCCAGGTCAGGCGCTTCTGCCATTTCCAGCACACGCCTGTGCACGGTGGCTCTGGATGTTTCCACTCCAGACTCAGTTCACTGTTTCTGCAGGTCCCCCAAGGTCTGGAATCGGCCCTTCTCCACAATCTTTCTCAGCGTGCGGTCCCCTCTTCTGATTGTGCAGCATTTCCTGCCACACTTTTTCCATCCCACTGACTTCCCACTGAGGTGCCTTGATACAGCACTCTGGGAACAGCCTATAGAGCCTACCCACGTACCACGTGCTCGCTGTATGGTTCCGCCCACTTGTCCGTCATTTTGACTCTGTATTAGCATTGTTTTCAATTGATGACGGAATTTAAAATGCATTTCATGGAAGACCCGGTGCTTTCTGATGCCGCAAACTCACTGGATCTGTTGCATAAAAGGCGTTATGAGGAAAAGCTTCGTTCTATACAGTTGCCAGATCCATATTTGATGCCCAAATCGATGTTTTTCGACCCACTGTATTCGCCCTGTCTGCCCGACATCTGCTACGCAGATATTTACAATTATCTTGTCCACACTAAATCAGCCTATTCTCACGAAAATATGAAAAACTTCAAGAGCTTGGAAGCATATAAATACTTCGTTGCTGGTTGGGTGAAGCAGGTCCTCGTTCGGCAGGAATCTATCTTGTGCTTGGAAAGGTGAGTTACGAAATTTTCAATTCAAAATCTTTTGTTATTGCTAACATCCACTGTCAAGTCTAATGTATTTCATGTCGTTTGTCAATGGAGTTAAGGCTTTTAATGTTTATATGGTTTAGCGATAGCACTCTCACGACATACATACGTGTATGTTGTTGGCGATTAGCCTAGCAATGATCTTAATTGTGGTTGTCAGGCCAAAACCCTCTAAATATATATTAAATGCATCTTACCGGATATAAAATGACTACTACATAGTCTTTGGTGATTTTTTGGTGTCCAGTTTTCACGTCGAATTGCAGCCGTCCATTTCGCTCTCCTCTTTGGATCCCTCGGAATACGGTAAAACTTCAAGTCTCTCCTTCCATCTTCTCTGTTAGTGCAACCAACAGCCACACACGCCTTCACCATTTTGATTATTAATGTTAAGGAGCAGAAAAACACGCCGTAAATAGGAGAAATGTACGTAGCCGTAACAGGTTAACACTATGTTTTGACGGACAAGTGGGCGGAACCATACAGCGAGCACGTGGTACGTGGGTAGGCTCTATTCGCTCAGAAATTTCTTTCTGTGTCTTAGCCTCTTGCTTGAGGGTGTCAATGATGGCCTTCTGGACAGCAGTCAGGTCGGCAGTCTTGCCCATGATTGCGGTTTTGAGTAATGAACCAGGCTGGGAGTTTTTAAAAGCCTCAGGAATTTTTCGCAGGGGTTTTCAGTTAATTCGTTGATTCAGATGATTAGGTTAGTAGCTTCTATAGAGTACCTTTTCATGATATGCTAATTTTTTGAGTTAGGGATTTTTTGTTTTCCTTGACTTTTTTGGCCAAAATCATCAATATTAAAACAATAAAAGGCTTGAGCTACTTCAGTTGTGTGTAATGAATCTAAACTATATGAAAGTCTAATGTTTATCAGTACATTAAGAAAATAATGAACTTTATCAAAATATGCTAATTTTCTGAGAAGGACTAGTATAAATTTTCAATTTGACCAAACCATTAGTTACTGTCTGGCTATGCATTAACTAATGCATTAACTAACTTATTAACTAATGCTTTAACTAATATTAATTAATATATTGATAAATGTTAGATAAGCAATTATATTAATAATTGTAATGTTACTTAAACATTAGTTATTGTCTAAAAATGCATTAACTAATGTTAATTAAGGGACCCTTATTGTAAAGCAGGGGTGTCCAAACGTTTTGCAAAGGGGGGCAGATTTGGTGTGGTTAAAATGTGGGGGGCCGACCTTGGCTGACGTCCTTTACGTAGAACAATATATTTAAGCACATTTTAGCAAGCCATTCTGTGTGTCACGTTTGCTTTATTATTTTTCTTTGATTAATCATTTCAACAATCTTGCAACTAGCCTTTGTGGCGTTCTCTTTCGACTCTCAGGCTCTTGCGAAATACTGCTCTGTGAAATTAAACTAGCTTCAAGTTGCTTCAATTTCTCGCTTAGTATCTTCTCTGTAATCTTGTCGTACATGTCAGCGTGTCTTGTTTGGTAATATCGCCTCACATTGAACTCTATAAAAATCGCGACTGTCTCTGCAAATGAGGCAGACGCAGTTGTTGTGTATTTTAGTGAATAAATAGTCCAATTTCCACCTATCCTTGAAGCGTCGGCCGTCGTAGTCAACTTTCTTTTTTATGTTGATTGTCGCCATTTTATATAATTGGAAGTAAAGGGTTACATGGGGTAATTTTGCTTAGAGTCCTGCTGCCTTTTGTCGGGTAAATGAGGAGCAACATTTAGTGTGTCAGCTACTTCATATGCAGGTAGCAGTACTGCTGACTGATTTATTAAATCTGTGCACGGGCAGGACGTTATTGATTTTATGACAGGGGCTGGGGGCCGGATGAAATTTGACCACGGGCCGCATTTGGCCCCCGGTCCAGACTTTGGATATGTCTGTTGTAAAGTGTTACCAAACAACAACAACAACAACAAAACAATCTAGTAAATGCTCAAACGTCTTTCCATAGGCCTTGTTTAGCAGCTTCCCTCTCTTTCTGGACTATTGGTGATGGGCTTGGAGGCAGAAACCTCCAGAGACTCTCACCCAAAGCGAACATCCTCCCCCGGGCGGCGTCCGAGCGCCTCGCGAGATGTGCACGTGCCGTAACCGGACGCGGGAGGCCCCTCGCGGCGGGCTGAGACTCCTCTCCCACCCTGGCACCCTCTCGTAGAAGAGCAACGCGATGGGATGCAGGATGCACAAATAATCGGAGCGGTTGTTGCTCTTTTGTCTCGTATGCCGGATGCGTTCTGGAGCGCTTTTGACTGACTGCGTGCGTTCCTGCGTCTCCAACTCTTCCCCGCCCTCCTTGTTTACAGTCGTATGTGCCTTCTTTTGGGTCGGGCCGTTTGCTCATCAGTACTGCCGCTGTTTTTCGTCTAGCGGTGCGCCACTTTTGGAGGGAGCCAAGCCGCTGCGCAGTCAGCCCCCACCTCCTTTCTCTCCCTTGCTCCTTTTCCTCCACCCCTTCCTCACCCCCGCCGCTCGGTCCCGGCCGTCCGGACCCGCTGCTCGTCCGACTGGGTCAGGGAGTGTCCATCCACGGCTCGTTTCCCCAAGGCCGTCTCCCACGTTTCCGCGGGTCCGGTCCGGCTGGAAGACTCTACCTGGCCTGCTTGCTGGGTGTTTTGCTTCCGCGGTATGCTGACCGGCTCCTGCCGGCCCCAGGGACCAGCGGGACGGGGTGCTGTGGCTCTGTGACCGGGGCGAAGGAGGAGGACATCCCTGTCTTCAAGCGGAGACGGAGGTCCAGCTCCATAGCAGCCTCGGAGATGATGGCTCACAGTCAGAGCAACAGCAAGTCCCACCGCAGGACTTCGCTGCCTTGCATTCCACGGGACCAGGTAAGATGTGCGGATCTTTATACAGTACCAACATCTTTATGACCTTCCGGCCGGCGTGGGCCTGTTCTGCCTCTTGTGTGGCGTCTTTAAGCAAGTTGCCCTCGCAAGACGTACCTAGCGGGCAATAACAATGTGTACTTTCTGCGCTGGCCATCATGAGTGTTGATGAGCATCCCTGTTTTGGGGGGGTGTCACTTGCAGCGATAAAACCTGACTCATATTTACTTCCACTGTTTATGTGGTCAAGAATATCATGCTGGGCTTAGTTTGAGACGCTGTGCTGATACTTGCTGTGCAAATTACAGGTAGCCTATTGTGTTTGTACGTGTGTGCACAAAAGTCACAATTGGACGTTCTATTCCGTTAGCATTTGCATTATGCTGGAGTGATTCGTGTGTTTACTAATTTAACAAATTTAAATCATATTTTTAGTACAGTAGTTTCATGGCAATTAAACATTTATACTTGGCTTGTGTGATTGACTGTCAGATTGATATATTTAAATGTTAGATTTGTAAAGAGACTCGATTATTGTGTTGCCAGTTTTGTGTCAACATTTGTTGGATGACCTCATTTCAAATTTCAAATCATTCCAAAAAAGAATTCTCATGACCTTCAGATGCTAGCACTTCATTTACTACTTTTGATGGCCATAATTATTAATCACTGTGAAGAATTCAACTGATTGTGTGGACTTTTTAAATGATCCTTATATCTTCATGTCGGTGGAGCACAATGGCGTGCACTTCTTGGCGGTAACCAATAGAAAGGTCCTCTTGAGTCAGTCTCAACATTTGTGTTAGATGACATCAGCTATGGCCTACATCCATGCAAACCTCTGTTATGGCACAACCCCTGTGGGCAGTATTATTCTTCTCATTAAAGAAGACTATAATAATAATAATTCTCCGCACATTCAATGACAAATATTTGGATACCATTTAAGATAATAGTATAGTTTAAAACATACAGTTTTTACCCAAATAATTTTGTTGTTACTTTCCTTAATAGTCATTCAAGGACATGCAGTTCTGACACCCCCCTCCACCCCCAGGTTATAATTTAATTAGATTTTTTTTTAAAGATTTCAGATCTGTAGGATCTGTACTGTGTGTGTGTGTGTGTGAGGAGGTGGCATATTTCACTGCGGCTATGGTGTCAGGGTCTATTTAAAATATTCCTATGAAAAATGGCCTGCTCGCCCCGATTTCCGATCACGTGATCGGATCGGGGACGTCCCTATTATATACTGTATACCAGTGGTCCCCAATCTTTTTTGCACGACGGACAGGTGTGACACGGGCCTTTTTTTCACAGACCGGCATTGTGTGGCAGAAAATTACATTAAAATACAAAATAATGTGACTGGGATGAAAACAAACATCAACTGTAGGGAAAATGTAACTCACCATATGCTGAATCAACCATCTCTTTTTAACAGCGGCCTCTCCTAAAACTTGATGGCATATCCTTTGTGGCAGGCATAATGAGTTCTTCTCCAATCGTGAAAGGTTTCTTGGCTTTAGCAATACAGTTCACCACAAGGTACGATGCTCTCAGTGCATTCGCTTTTGTTGCCTTGTTTGCTAGCTTTTAGCCACATATTATGCAGAATGGACTTGGTTGTAGGCTCCTCTTCTGGCTAAGCAGGTGGCTTTTTCCTCGTAAAAAAGCTGTCCAGAGACGTCGCCACCTGCAGCACACAGCCATCAGCAGCTAACGTTACTGTTTACATTGACTGACGCTGGGCAGCCTGCTATAGGTGCGCAAACACCCCAGTAATGGCGGCCAACCTTTAGATGGCGACATACATAAATCTTTACTCTGATTAGTCAATATAGTAGACAGGCATATTGATGTGTCAAGAAGCACAGGCCGGATTGCAGTCGTTAATAAATGATTCATTTTTTCTCCGTGGCCCAGTGGCAAATGCACCACGGACCGGTATACTATTACTGTATATTCCATATACCGTAATTTTCGTAATAAAAGCCGCTACTTTTTTACCTCATTTTGAATCCTTTTACTTTATTTGACAGTGGCGTCATAAGACTGTCATAAGAGAGTCATAATTATGACAGGACACTATCATGGTCATTACTGAATCCTTATGACATATGTCATTAAGTGTCACCCGGCAAATTATGTCACTCCATTTATGTTCAGCTCAGATCTTTAACATCCATTCAAAAGTGCGATAGTTTGCCGGATAAGACTGAATGACATCTGTTATAAACATTCATTAAGGCTCATGACAGTGTCATGTCATAATTCTGATTGTCTTCTAACAGCCTTACGGCGTCACTGTGAAAGAAAGTGTTACCACATACCATAACTAGCAATCAATGAAACAACTGGAACAGTAACTGAATAAATATTTAGCACAGAACATGAAATTTGATTGTTATTTACATTTGTAGCGCTGCAATGCATGCTAGTAGGCATGTTGAACGAAAAGAGTGTTGACCAAAGGTGGCAGCAGTGATTGACTGTCTCCCCCAATGGAGCAGTGATGACCAAATGAACTTTGCAGCCTATTCGGTTCAAAGCTTCAATTCGCCCTATGACAGTCTTATGTTGCCACTGTCAAATAAATTGTTACCAGTTAAAATCTTTCGGTGTAAATATCCCATAATACAGGGAGTGCACCTCCGTTTTATAGTACAGTGTGGCTTATCAATGAACAAATGTTCTTTTCATGTCAAATTTAGTGGATGGCGGCTAATACAGTAGTAAGGTGCGCCTTAGAGTCCGAAAATTACAGTATGTCGTTTACCCTAAGAAATGTATTTATTTTTTGTTATAAAGGCTCATGTGATATGACCATCGTAGTCGTATTAACTACATGATAAAAATCAAACGGACAGAGATGCTAAAATATTACCTGCGACATAGTAACACAGTGGGATAGTAAATTGTACCCTGTATCTAATGTACGTAAATCATGTTGTACAACTTGTGAACAATTGTTTATCAGTTTAACACACGAGAGCCAAACTTGGAGAATCTATATTCGAATTACACTGGTGCAGTCATTGCATAATACGATTGATCATTTCCCACAGTCTCCCAAAATATCCTAACTCCCTTTATTCTTGCCTATTTTAACATCTCGTGGAATATTGAAAAAAAAAAAACAGAGTACATTTTAATATTGTGTGTGGAGCCTCAAAACCAGACACAGTCACAGTTTTTATATTGCAGGACTTTGGTAGAGATTGGGGGTGCAACGGTTCAGTTAACCCACGGTTCAGTTTGAACCTTGGTTTTGGGATCAAGGTTTCGATTCGGTTTCGGTTTGCATTTTTTTTTTTTTTTAAATTTAAAACTGCCTTTATTTTGCTTTAAGAAAATGAAATGAACACTTCAAATGTAAACATTTTCGACTGTTAAAATGCCTCTTAGCTCTTTGGCTAGTGTAGTGACTGATTACTAAAATACACATACAGTAGTAAAAAAGTTACTTGGCAAAGTAACTGGTGCTACCTTTCATGTTTTTCTTTTCATTAAAAATACAAAAAACAAAACAAAAACATAGTAACTTTTGCTATGTTTGGAGGTCATTTAATGTTGTGAATCAACCGTTAAAGTTGATAAAATTGCTCCCGTTTTTGCATTATTTCCCGTCTGTCTACTTTCGACATGTGAAAATTTTAAAACTGTTTCATCCTTTAAAGATAGACTCTAGTCAAGATTCTGCCGATTTAGGAGTATTTTAGATAAAAAGTTACTTAGGTTTGCTAGGAAGGTTCACTACAACAGACCCTTTCTGAGAAGTTTACTGCTCTAATATGGCGGCTGTTAACTAACGCTACCGAGTCTGTCATTTCGCATGTAGTTCTATATGCATGAGATATCTAGGCGTAGATTGTTGGCTGTCGGCTACAGTCAGGATATACTGGAGCCACCTAGCGTAGCATCGCGTTTGCTACAGCGTCAGAACAAACACTCTTCCCTCTCCTTGTCTCTGACTTTTCTCGCATCATTCAACCAACGTATTAACGCACATTGTCTCGTTGCCGAAACAGTGAAAAAATCCGAACGCTGGAAAAAAAGCATAATGCAAGAAAAATGTACAGATTTTGAACGTAACGTACGGCGTACACATTTAAAAATCAGTTGTCCTGATCTCAGAAAGTGATGTCTGTGGGTGATGCCGGCTGAGGTGCCGGAGTCATGTTATAAGTGTTGCCATTAGCATAAGGAACAAGCGCTGAGCAATGCTTTCAAATTTTTTTTTTTTTTTTCAATATTTTATCTCCCTCCGCATTGTAGTCCACGGGGAAATCGAAATGTTGCCACACCGTAGATTTGAAAGAAGCCGGTGCTTCCTCAAAATTTGGTCTCTCCACCCCTCTGCTCGCCATAGCTTTTTGTTTTCTTTCTTGTTACACTTTCACTTCACTCGTAAGCGAGAGAGGGCGTTACTCGGCTTCTATTACACAGCTGCTTGACAGCGATCGGACATTTAGTGCGTGGCGGGAATTTCTCCACAGCTGTGCTTCACGCCACACACAGGCACACAGAGCTCGACCAATTCATTCCACAAGCGTTCGGAATAAATTAATTGCAAAACCGAAAAGGCGCGGTTCATAAAGGCGTATTGAACCGTACAGGACAAACTGTACAGTTCGGCTTTGAACCGCAAACCGTTGCACTGCTAGTAGAGATATAGGGCTCAATTATTTGGTGCACAGCAAAAGTAATTAACTAATTTTTCACGACGGTAAACTTTAAGGTGGAAACACACTAGGCAGTTGCTTAAAAACAACTGGCTGTTGGGGGTGTACCCTTAAATTAAGTGGTGGAACAAATGTGAACAGGGCCCGGGTACAATGAATATCAATGGACCCCTTGAACCGACTGGGGAAAGGGGAAGGGGGGTCTAGCGGCTACTACTAGGCCCCTACTACAGCCAACATGGGCCCCTCCAGATAACCAGCCAAGCAGGGGGATATTGCAGTGATATATTCACACTTAAACACTACAATATACAGTATTACAGCTCCACACATCATTTTCCTTTTGTTTTGGACAAACCCCTCGTGCAACCACGCCCCCTTTCCACCCACAAAGGGGGCCTTTCTCGAAGCCACATCCCAGCACTACCTCGAGCTCTGTCCCTCCTTAAGTTCTTTTATGCAGTTGCTGTGTTAGTCGCTAGTTTGTATTGCTAATCTTTCATCATAGTCGCTTTCTTCTGATTGGTTGAAACGTCTTATTTGGTGTCAAGCATCTGTGGTGGCTAAGGACTGAACATGCAGAGCCACGCAAGCCGAGTGGAGGTGCCCATTGACGTTAAAAGCCAAGCGGTAGGGCAAATCCATCGGACATTGCCTTCACTAGTACCACTCCATGTAATCTCGTGAGTTACTGTACGTAAACTGCTATGGCCAAAACTACTAAAGTGTTTCAACCTTTAGTTGTGTTTGTCCAAGTCGTCTGATGGGGTGGGTTTTAATTCAGATGGGATACATGAACTGTTTAGATTTACAGAGATAATGTCCAATGACACCACATCTTTACAATGGCATGCTTAAAAGTTTATTCAATGTGAAATAGCGAAGTACACGGTTTATAGTTGCCAAGAACTGACTGTTCTCCATGAAAGTAAATGTTCTTTCTGTGGCTGGCATTCCATTAGAGTTTAGACATTGTTAACTGAAGTTTGAGACTCATCAGTTTCAATTGTAAATGTGTCTATGTGCCCTTGATGCTAGTTGTTTCCTGGTAATTGGTATACAGGGATCACTTACGCTGTAGTACTGCATCTCCACAGAAGTACTTCATTATCCACTCTTTACACACACGCGTGCACACACAAAGCAACCTGGTACTTAGGCAAATGAGGTGCCCATTAACCTGTCTTGTCATAATATGTCCCATGTAAGTAGAGGTTCATGTTTTTGCAGTCACATCGAAATAAGTAATTGCGGGTCAGTTAGCATTTTATCTGTATACCCGTAAATCTGTGTAGAAAGCCAATGAAACTAATTTGGATAGGAGCAGACAATCACAACGAGAAACTGCAAGGTTAATGTTCTTAATCAAGGAGAAGCAATGTGTTAGAGATTATGAACTGTAGTAGAGCCAGCAATTTAAAGTCAGAAATCTGATGTAATTATTGACTCAGACCTGAACTCTGACTGCCATTCAACGTTTATGTCTAAATTTGCCTATTCCCACCTAAAATACATAAGCAGAATTAAGGAGCTTCTGTCTAGACAAGATAGGGAAAAACCTATCCTTGCATTCATTTTTAGTAGATTGGATTATTTCGATGGCGTATTTGCAGATTTTAACAAAAAAAATCAATCAGGAAACTGCAGGTAATCCAGAGCTTGGCGACTAGAGTCCTAAAAAATACAGTACCGTATTTTTCGGACTATAAGTCACAGTTTTTTTCATAGTTTGGCTGGGGGTGCGACTTATACTCAGGAGCGATTTATCTGTGTGAAATTATTATCACATTATGATATCATTTCATATGTTATTTGGGTGTTTTGGAGTGACACTGATGGTTTGGTAAACTTGTTAGCATGTTCTTTATGCTATAGTTATCTGAATAACTCTTAA